>NW_026606630.1:267500-604608 GCF_029890125.1 Rhinichthys klamathensis goyatoka
GGAAGCTTGGCAGCATATATTACAGATGCAGTTAATGGAGTTTCATCTGTTAATCGAACATTCCCAGAAGTGAGAAGAAAATGGTTCGACATTAAGCTTGAGAGCAAAAAACGAATTAGTTCACTTCGGAAAAATAGTATTCAAACTGGAGAAGGACCACCATCGCAGATGCTATTACTGGCTCTCATAATAAGAAAAACCGTATGTAATCACTATATATAATATTTTTTCAAAATGCTGTGCAAATATGTACCCGATTACGGTGAATTAAAATGCAGCCTTATTAATGAGCAAAACGTTCGGGTGTTAAGCGCACTATATACGCGTGGCTGGGAGCAGGTGTAGATTTCTTGTTTACCAACTAACATTTGGAAAATACGAACATTTTAATGAATCCGAAAATTTACGCAAGAACCACTTTACACACGATTCACACAAAAATTCGTTCTGCTCGTGTTTCATGAATGAGACCCATTATTTCTATAAATTTCATTTGTCACACCATAATTGTCAAAATAAATCAGCCACCCATATACTAATAATCTATATATTTTACAGAGTTTTGAATATAATTTAAAATAACAGAAAAGTACTATAAAAATGTAGTTATTTTCCGTAAAATGTGCTGCTTATTTTTTTTCCAGTGTAATTAACTCTATCCACACAACCAATCACAAAACGATGCATATGCATGAATCAAAACCATATATTACCCATCATCTATCAAATCCTTCAGATAACTAATGCAATGATAGTGTAAATCAAATAATATCACAGCTATTCATCAGGATAATAGACTGTGTTCGAAGGCAGATAAATCTAATAAAGGAAGATAATGATATTTAGATGTTCAGCAGATCTCCTGATGACACATGTCTTGTGGTTTGCTGTGTAGAACACAGTGTGCTGAAACGGAGCAGTCTATCTGTGTCAGCCTTACTGTACTCTGCAAAAGTACCAGCATTAATAGCGTTTGTCCTCGGACAGTAAACGTGTGTGTGCTGTCCACTGTATGAATGCAGATTAAATGATGAGCGTGGGATCGTCAGTGGAAAACGGTTGAGGAAAACTTATTCTGACATGACTTTTGAGGGGAGCTGGTCATGAATAATTCAGAAGTAGTATAAATATATATAATTATATTTGTTTTGCAATTTTAGAGCCTTGGGAAGAGCCAACGGAGGAACCAGATTTTATCTATCCATTTGACAATTTGTCATCTCTTGTGAGGACAACAGGCAAGTCCCCAGGTATTTGCCTTAAACTTTAATTCTCCATATGCTTTATTTATTTTGTTAAAAATGCATTTTGCAATAAATAATATTTTTGCTCAGTAACTGAGAAGTCTTGGCTGGGAATTTTATACGCATTCACAGATTAACAAAGTATCAGATGTATTTGAGATCTTGGCCAGATTTTGTTTTTTTTTGTTTTTCGTTCACCCCCTAAATGTTATCCAGATGGTTTGGTCTTGTTTGTGGTGGGCGGAGTTTCCCCCATCATCTGGCCTTGACCAATCAAAGCTCCCGTAATGCGTGGCAGACGCCAGCATGACTCATTCGGCTCTTCATTAGCTAACTGTTTCCAGGCCGTTTCATTATAACTACTCATCTAGCATGTTTACATGCTGTACAATTGCAAGAGTCATATTAATCAGCTCAAGGCTGGAAGGAAGTAAATATATTTGACCTTTTTGCTAAAAATGGCAATATAATAATGTAGTTTATGGGTGTAGACAGCAGTTTTAAGGCAAAAAAATTTTTATTAAAATGAAATCACTTTTTTTTTAAAAAAAAAGGAGGAAATCATTATTATTATAATTATAATTTTTTTTTTTTTTTTTTTTAATTAGTTGTACAAATGCTATACACAGTAGCATTTATGAGACCCCCCCAACCCCCCCCCCCCCCCCCCCCCCCCAGCAAATCAATATTTATCTAATTTTCTTTTTCACTTAATTATTATTATTTATTTCTTTTTTAATTTGTATTGTTTTGTGTGTTTGTTTTGTATGTTTTTTTATTTATTTATTTATTTTGTTGTCTTTTGTTTCGTTTTATGTTTGTGCGTTGTTTTTTGTTGTTTGTTTTTCTGTTTTGCATTTAGTTTTGTGTGTTTGTTTTTTATTTTGTTCATTGTGTTTTGTTTTATGTTTTGTGTTTTTTGTTGTTTTGTTTGTTTTTTGTTTTGTGTTGCGTTTTTGTTTCGTTTTGTGTGAAAACAAAAAACAATTTTGTTTCGCGTATTTGTTTGTTTTTTGTTTTGTGTGTTTGCTTTTATTTTGGGTGTTGTTTTGTATTTGTTTTTCTTTGTTTTGTGTTGTTTCATTTTATGTTTTGTGTGTTGTGTTTGGTTTGGTTTTGTGTTATGTCTGTGTGTTGTTTTTGTCTGTGTTGTGTTTCATTGTGTGTTTTGTGTTGTGTTTTTTGTTCATGTGTTTTGTTTTGTTTTTTCCTTAGATTCATTACACTCGAACGGAAGCCTCGGTCTGTTGGTTTTGCTGGGGCTGTTTGCAGCGGTCATGGTGGCTGTGTTATTAACTATCATCATGCTTCTATGGTGAGAATTGTGCTACATTTATCTATATTTCGCAACTAAATACATACAAATCGGTTGCAGCTATATGACAAAAGACGATTCGTTTATTGATCTCTTAACTGTTCCTTTCATAGGGTGAGGCAAAGGAAACAAGACAATGTGAAGAAACAGGAACTGACTTCCATGGTGAAGATGAAGTCCATCCCGATCTGAAGTAAGCTGGCTCAGACTTCTGTCTCCATTCGTACATTCCTTGCGTCTGCAGTTCTGGCGATTGGCCCATCTCGGTTTAAACAGCCTGGAAGAAACTGCATGCTAAACGATCCATTTATGGTTACTATGTTGATGCTTGGAGTATATCATGTGTGTGCACATGCCTTCCAGCCTTCCGTTTTTACTGCATAGAAAACAAACTCGGTTAAAAATGCAGTCAACAAAACCAACTATACTACTTCTTGTCTTTTCCTTTGCTTCAAGGAGCGCCAAATACACACTGCACATAATAAATGTGTGAGTGAATCCCCTAATTTATAGTTTCAGGTGTTTACAGAATATAATAGTCACTCCTGAACTTACAGTGCTTGAAATAGTTATAACCAAATCAATGTTTTCGTATTTTGCGGCAATGAACAAAAAATAGCTTAACCCGTTTTATTGGTAGTAAATCTCCGTCAACAAGGGCTCTATGTGTTGTTTATGTTATTGTTGTTGAGCCGCTGCATTTAAATAGCTCTCTCTCTCTCTCTCTCTCTCTCTCTCTCTCTCTGTACTGTCGTTTAATGTGGTTTGCAGATAGACCGCAGGACTTGTGCGAGAAATGTGTTTGGAGATTGTAATTTACAAACAAGTCAAGACAAATACCTCTGATTCTGTATTTTTCTAGCATCACATCTCAGCCAAGTTGTTCATAAGAGAGAAACTTACATTTAAAGTACGTCAGTTCATGTCATATTAATGGCCATAGCAGCTAAAGAGTTCACATTATCATAGTGAATGCATTGTAGAAATGGACCAATCCGATCTGAACGTGAATCAGGGGGCGGAGCTCAGTGATTGGTCAAATCACATTAAACTGAAAGAGATCATAGAAATTCCTATTTACATAGGAATGATCTTTTACATAAATTGGTTCTGCTGGTGTTTTATGAATAAGGCCGGATGTACTGTAAGTACAGTAAGTGATTATGCTCTCAAAATTGGCCACACATTTCCATTTGCCATTATTGATTAGGACAAAAACTTTGCTTATTCATATTATAGAGCAGGTAGTACATGGTCCATTTACAGTAATAGCTAGTTTGAATGAGCTCTGAAAGTTGTAAATTAATACTGCTAAAAAGTGAAGACTAAGACATAAACAGCATATTTCACTTTGAACTTTGCGTCTTTTCATACGTCGTCAGATCTAAATGTGCGACTCAAGTGGGAAAAGATTTAAATACGATGATTTATATGAGAAATGTCTGCTCTAGATTAGCCTGTAATCTTCCAAACTCTCGCACATGGTGTAATGATTAATACTTCAATGAAAATTAGCATTATGTCATTATTTACTCACTCTCATGTCATTCCAATCTGTATGCTGTTATTTATTTATTTTATTTTTTATGGTAAAAAATGTTTTAAAAGATATGAGGGTGGATAAATGAATTATGAATTTTTAAGAAAATATAAAATATCAAAGTAAATTCAAAACATACAACAAAATACACTACCAATTAAAAGTTTGGGGTCATTCATTTTTTTTATTGTTTTTGAAAGAAGTCTCTTAAATGGAGCTTATAAATAAAATAAAATAAAAATAGTAATTTCCACTTTTTATTTCACAATTCTGACTTTTTCTCTCGTAACTGTACGAGTTTATATCTGACAATTCTGACTCTTTTTCTCTCAAAAAATGCAAGTTTATATGAGAAAATAAAAGTCAGAATTGTGGGTCAATAAAAAAAGTCAATACAATTTTCTTACAATTGCGAGTTTGTTTCTCGCAATTCTTTCAGATAAAAAGTAAAAATTACCTTTTTTTTTTTTTTTTTTTTTTATTCCATTGCAAAAATGAGCTTTCATAAACTCACAAAGTCTGCATTTATTTGATTAAAAATACAGTAAAAACAGCGGTATTGTGAAATATTATGACAATTTAAAATAGCTATTAATTCTTATTAATATCAACGGTGAAAACAGTTGTGCTGTTTAATGTGCTGTTTGTGATACATTAAAAAAAACTGGATTTATTTTTAAAAAATCATTACTTTTGATCAATTCAATGAATGCTTGCTGAATAAAAGCATTAATTTCTTTGATATATATAAACTGACCTGAACATTTTGAACGGTATAGTGTCTATAGCAGTATTTTTATTGATTTATGTATTACACATTGTGTTTTATCACAGAACTGTTGTTCATCAGACTCTAAAATGTTTGAACTTTTCTCGTTGAACTCTAGATTTGAGAAGTTGTCCGTCTCCAGGTCAGCCCTCATAGGGCATCAGTATAGGGAACCACCACCACTGCCACCACAGCTGACAGACTCCGTTACCCACAATACACCTCTCCTCTCAGCAGAGCTCTGAGGGACGTCAACTGTGAACATGTACAGTCTACAATGTAGCACAACGCAATGGAAAAACACAAGGATT
The DNA here is from genome assembly GCF_029890125.1 of Rhinichthys klamathensis goyatoka. Classification (NCBI taxonomy): domain Eukaryota; kingdom Metazoa; phylum Chordata; class Actinopteri; order Cypriniformes; family Leuciscidae; genus Rhinichthys; species Rhinichthys klamathensis. The sequence continues at coordinate 272,680 of NW_026606630.1, forward strand.
TCTTTCTCTCTTTGCTTTCTTCTGCTCACGGCAAATGAAAAACATATTTTTGTGTAATTCGTTCTTCCCGATATTCTCCACTGGGGACGCTGTGAAAAGGCTCGGCTTTGTGAGCAGCATACGGGGCATTATGGAGAAAGTGTCTTCGTCAGTGTTTCAGTCCTCAAACTCACTCGTCTGGCGAAAAAGACACTCCGTATAACTTAAGACAGCTGCTATCTTTGGAAGACACTCCGACGATGGACGACACAAAGACGGCTTTGTCTTTCTTCCTGCGAAATCTCTCCACAAGAAACAAAGTTAATGACAGGTGGATGCATCTGCAGTTGATTGTTTTGGTCTGGTTAGTTTCCAGCCAGCCTCAAGTTCTCGGTAATAAACTCACGTAAAACTGCATTTCATCATGAGTTCATGTTTTGAAAGTTTACGCCAGTAACGATTAGAAACTTTCGGTGAGCTGGTGTTCAACCCCCCCCCCCCCCCCCAAAAAAGGACCTTCAATGCAATGAATGCATTTCATTTTTCTGACTTTCCTTTATAAAAGCGTTGAATCGAGACATGAATGTAAATCAGTCTTACCATGTCACATATACACATTTGTAAGGTGATTAAAGCTGATTGTTTCTGTCGAAGCTAATAGATATCCGCGATATTAAATTCTATGGAAGCTCATCTATAAAGTTATATTGTTTGTTATACATTTATGCAGTTATACTGTATAATAGTTTCTGCACAGCATACTGCTATGTTGTACATTGCTCTCCAGTGTCATAAAGCTCAATGCATGCGTTTATTTTGTAATTCTTTTAAAATGTATGATTTTATTGAATTATAAGATTTTAGCATACAGTACGTATCCTTCCTATAACAGACATAATGAACGTTGTCCAAAAACAGTCATAAAATGGTTATTGTGTATGTATAAGTTACTATCTCCAAATGTTATTCTGATGCTATTAAAAAATAACTAGGGCAATTTTTTAAAATATTTGTTAAGATGTCACTGTGATCATTTCTTTTAACGCCGGGTTCAGAGTGCATGATTTTGGCTCGATCCGTTTGACGTAGTGTGTCGTGGGGATTCATAAACAACAATGGGCGCCATACACACAAGAATCGGTCGTTTCATCTCGTACAGTGTGTCATATTGGACGACAACAGACTGCGACTCTCACAGTGCATTATGGGTATTCTCTAGCTGTTGAGCGTACATTGGTTGGACACTCGTTATTGCGGTGCATTATGGGATTGAATGAGTGCACTCGATAACATACACTATTGTTTCGGACACCACTACAAATGGCTCATTCCCTCAAATAGTGCCCTATTTAAGGGTATAGGGGACGGTTTCGGACACAGCCAAAGACTAGCATGTTTAATTATGCTACTATATATCAACAATAGTCCTGCCTTTAGGATGTTTCCTCAAGGCAGCGCGTTAGCGTAATGCTAATTCCAGAACTCACACAGTTTCTGAAGCGCCTCCGCTAGCGTTCGCCACTTCAGAAACAGGGTGAGTTCTGGAATTAGCATTAAGCTAACGGTGGCCATTGTTTACGCTCTTGTTTCCAGAAGTCAGTCGCTAGTTCCACCTCAACGACATCACACAAGTTGCTAAAACCGACAGGCGATGGTTGGTTGGGAAGCAATGTGCAGTCTGACCACGACACGACAAGAATTTAGGAACATCGTATAATCTGACACAGTGACTATCATAACAGACAGAAATATCTAAGTCTAAACCTGGCATAAATATTGACTGAAGAAGTTTGCCAGATGTTTTTTTTTTTTACATATCTATTTTTGCACCATTTGCTTGTAACCTCTGCATCAGGGGCGTTGCTAGGGTCTTGATACATTGGGGGCTTAGCCCAGTCCCCACTCAAAAGTTGAGAAGGTTATTACCCCTCTAGGGGGGTCCGGGGGCATGCTCCCCCGTAAGAAAATTTTAAATATTCCGTATTTTAAAGCATCAATCTGATGCATTTTGAGATGCATTTTTTTGCCAACCTGGAGAGCTGGAGAAACTTAACTTCAGCCATGAGTCAAAAATATTATGGCCTCCGTAGTGTTAGCTATTAATTTTCCAGAGCTTTAGCTAGCTGGCTAACGTTGCGTTCTCTCCTGCTGTGTTCAACGACTCAATTCATCAAGCTAATGTGAACAGAGCTCCTGGGTAACTTAGATATAGCCTACCAGAAAATATTAGGGATGTCCCGATATCATTTTTTCTGAACCGATCCAATCCGATACCAAAAATTCGGAGTATCAACCGATACCGGTCCAATACCAGCGCAGTTTTTTTTAAATCAAGTAGAATTTCTATAACTCTGCGTTGAACTGATAATCACTCTTTTGTGTGTTAAACACAATCTACTTAATACAGACAACTTCATTATAAATAAAAACAACAAATCAAAAAAAAAAATATGATCATAACTTATGACAAATTATATTATAAACTAGATTAGTGGATAACTCAATAATTGAAAAACAATAGGCCTAATTGTATAAAATCTGAACATTTAGTGAAAAAAACATTATTTAGTGGGGAACAAAGAGACAATAAGTGTAGCACTAAATCAGGTAAAACGTTACACATTGCTCTTTGTATTGTTGTAAAATACATTCATGAAAAACAAGATAAAAATCAGAAAGATCAATTATTATATATAGTCTACTATAAAATTAAGACATTTTTAAATGTATAGCACAGCTGTTTAATGAGGCAGCAACATATGATAGATAGGACAGAACAGAACAAAAAAAGCTATTAATAATCTTTCATTGCGCAAAAGTATTATGATATAATTATGAAAGACTCATGTGCGGCACACAGCGCTAATGCGCATCCCGAGCGCAGAATGATGCGCTTGAAGCAACACAGAGTCACAGCGCGCAGAAAAGTTCAAAGCACAAAGGAAAGGCATATCGATGCATAGTGTATTATACAGTAACAGTATCTATCTATGCGATAGTTTATTGAGCCTTTTCTTTACAGTTTTAAATTTCAGTTAATGTGCGCGTGAAGAACAATTATAGTGCTCTCCAGTGTTGTGATCTAACAGACACACGGTAGAAACAAATATTAAGGTACAGCAATACAGTCCAGCAAGATAGTCATTTTATGCGAAACCATATAGCTTTATCTACCGTCCGATAAAGTATAATAATAGTAACATTGAATCCTCTTGGAGAGAGTTTCATCGTTGACTGTCGTAAGTAACCAAACGCAACGCGCTGTTTGATGCTGAATGGAGAATGACTGACAGCCGCAGCGGAGGGAAACGTTTACGTGATCTTGAATTTAACGACTTAAATTTTTATTTCTATCTCACATTATACTATAGTCTTCATATAGTATATAGTATACCTTCCCCCGCTAATGTCCATAATAGCTACCACCAGAAGCCACAAACAACAATGACAGTCAAGCCCTAAAGGTGTAAGTTAACTGATGGCTCTTTCTCTCTCCTCTGGTGCGCACTCTAAATGCAAGCGTGCTATAACTATAGTAACCATAGTAACTTTGATCTGCTTGAACACATTTTAATCGTCTTTAATACATGATTCCGAAGGATAGATTAAAAGACCCGGTCATTTTTTTTTAATATATACAAAATTATTAAAAAATAATAATAATTATCAATAAATTAATTTGAGATCCGGGGCTAAAAAAAAAACATCCGGGGCTGAAGCCCCGAATGCCCATGTCTAACGACGCGCCTGCTCTGCATTCATGTTCCTTTCTGTTTCCTTTCCACCAGCAAGATGATTTGTGTATTTTTAGAGCTTTTACTGACTTATGGGATCTGTGCTGTTATGATATACCCTTTAAAATAGATTTTGATAAAATATTTTCCAATGCAAAAAAGCAGATATGTAAAAAAGAAAAAGAAAAAGGGGTTTGGTTTTGTCAGTCATTCATATTTGAGACTAGACAACCTCTTGGTTTAACGTTTAGTCGGTCATATTTTCTTCCTTCCCTGCTTTGGTTGAAGTTGTCTCGCATGTTGAGCACATAGATTTGGTTAGTGTTATTCAATTTAATTATTATCAACATTCAGTAAAATCGGTGGTTCTCAACTGGTTGCAGTAACAAATTGTTAATCATACAAAGCAAACAAAAAACGATTCAAATCAAACATTGAAATGTATTAATATAACTATAAAACTGCACATGCCCAACAACACACTAAATATAAACATTTCTGTGCTCTCGGGAGCCATTCAAATGAGCCCCACAAATTATGTTTATCCTCATTGCAAATACATATTTAATGTAGTCTGGGTCGCATTAATGTTCCCGCCTCAATTTTATGTCCGTCTAATTTTGCTAGTGTGCGGATTTTCACTAAAACACCAATTGATTGCAATCGATATCCGTATGGTTTTGTTGCAGCTATTTTTTGCATTCGGCATTGTGTGGGTCGTGACCAGTTGAGAATCACTTCAGTAGGCCTAAAGTAAAAATATCAGATTTCTGTTTATTTTTAGACCTCTATATCGTATAACTGCGTCTGTAAAGTGACTCATTAATGGCGTGTTATTGGCCTGGCGTGCAGTTATAGTCACTCCACACTGACCATCGAGTCTCGCATCTGAGGAGTTCAACCTCTCGATTCGCGATTCCAGAAACACCATGCCAAAGGAAACAAAGCCGATCGATGAGAAATCCTCTGTTCCTGGCAGGATGGAGAGAATATACTTCAAGCAGGACAGGCTCTTGGAGAAAAATATGTATATTTCCCGTTTGCTCTTTGCTTTTTTTATAATGTTGCATGCATGGTCAAATCCAGATGTATTGGGATGGACTACTGTTGCCTGTTAAAGAGGGAAAGGTGAACACAAAGGCGTCCACAGTAAATGTATATAATATATTTTTCTGTACAACATAAGCTGTTTTATTATTCCCCTGTTTATATTTTTGTGAAATAAAAGTTATTTTATGTGAAGAAAAAGTGTGTATGATTTTCTTACGTGAAGTTAAGAACAACTGTAGTCAGATCTTTTCACTGATACTGTCAGTTTGTTTCCACGGGAAAATTCAGCGATTCACTTCCAACCAATTTACAAATATTTAATCATGGAAATCAGGCAAGGGATTTAGTTGCTCATTGAGTTTATACAGGAAAATTAGCCTGCTATTACTCGGCCAAGGATTTGGTAAAATAATATACCTCCAATATTTGAGTGTGGCGATTTGTAGTCTGTTGGGATTTACATGTTATACTGACTTTAAATCATATAGTCCTAATATTTACATATTCTTCTGGATCATTTATGCTGCATATTAAGACCTTGATTTGGTGTTTTAAATAATGTCAATAGCAATAGTTTTACAAATAGCAATTTTTACCTCATGATTATTCCTCGCGACACATTTATTGAATGGCTTTGATTATTACTAGGGGTACTATAACATAAAATTGTCACCGATTTTAATGTTCAGAATAAAGATTTTAAAAAGGTTCCTAATTTTGTTTTGCAACCAAGGTCAGAAAATAATATTTTTTCTCATAATATACATTATCTTATACATATATACAATACATACAATATGTATATACAATATATATATATATATATATATATATATATATATATATATACAATATGTAATTATATAGAATATACATTATCTTTTCTCAGTGTCTGAAACGGGCCAATCATGGATTCAGTAAACCCTTTCCGAGAGTTTACTCTGCTCTGATTGGTCAGATGACGTGGTTGGTTATGATTGGTCTACTCTGCTCTGATTGGTCAGATGACCCGGTCTGTTGTGATTGGTCTATCACTTACAACCAAACGCCCATTTGAATTTCAGCTCCGGATCTTCCTCAGCGTTTGATACACACTGGTATGAACAGTAACAATGGTGTCGGTTTTGCTGTATCAATTCGAGAAAGTCCTCATCCATTGGTTGACATGTCGACAACGCAAACCTAACTCTTCCAGTCCCAGCTAAAGCTACAGCATTTGAGGGTAGGTCAAAGAAAAAAGTTGTTCGTAGGGAGCCAGTGAAGAAGCTTTATGCAAATTTGTTACAAACCTACATAGATTCGAGCAAGGAGTAAGACTGGAATTACTGACGACTCTATTACAGACAATTCAGAATCGGGTTTTTTTAGGACACAATAACTCCATTTACCTGCACCTTGATCTTTTACATTCACAAACAGGTATAGTACCCACTACATGAAAGGGAATATTTGAAAAAGTATAATAGTGTGGACATATTTAGATGCTGTCACAGTGTTCATTATTTTAGTAATAATTGCAAGTCCCTGAATAATATTTCAAACATCGTTATTCATAACAACCTATACCGTAGGTTGATTAAGCAGAACAATTCAATATGAATTAATAGTTTATTGCCATTTGAATTTTTTTAAAGGGATAGTTCACCCAAAAATTTAACTTCTGTTCTGTCATCATTTCCTCACCCTACTCACCAATGTTTAGCACTGAAAATATCTTAGTGTTTCACAGAAAATCATACAGGTTTGGAAGTACATGGGAGTGAGTAAATGAAGACAGCACTTTTCTCTCTGGATAAACTAGCACTTTTCTCTCTGGATAAACTATCCCTTTAATAACATATTGGACGATGCGATGCATCACCATCCTGTACATGCTGAACTCATCTCGAACCGTTACAATTTACCAGTAAACACACACTGTTTTTAAATGTGGCACCTTTTCCAAACTTACCCTACTATTATCTTGACTCAACCGTGACCTTTGATTTTCTTAAACAAATGCCTGAGAAGACAACAGCATTTCTAAGCATGTCAAATTAAGCCTCATTATGGCTGTTCAAAACCAAAGGCTTCAGAAGCAACAAATAAAGACCGAAACCAATTACTACAGAAGAGTGCAAATGCACCTTTAGTGTGCCTGGTGACAGAAATAATGCTTTCAGTAATTTCTTGACAATGCATCAACACCACATTATTGACAAATCTCTATTAAGTGCAAAAAAGCATATAAATAAAATAAATATTTACACCACTTACATAGTTAACAAAAAAAACAGAAAATTAAAACAAAGGAACAAAACACATTGTGTGGAGTTGGTCTACAGCTCCCTCTGCGGGGTTGAAAAGGCCTTGACAACTGAAGCAGTCAAACCAAAAATATTATTTAAACATTGTTACCCTTAATACCATAATAAATAAATGTGCAATACTATCACTACTTATCAAAATAAGCATATCAGTACACTGCTGTTACTCAAAGCCAATCACCTGTTTTGACAACAATAATAAATGTGTTTCCTGGTCCATTTAAATCAACTCAGCATTTCACACACACACACACTCACACAAAAGTTTGAACGGACATTTTCAAAAATCTTAAAATATTTAACATCTTGATGAGAGAGAATTAGTTTAGCAGACGAATACAAACAGTGTCCATTTATTGGAAATTAATTGTTTGAAATGGGTGCAGTGAATATAGACAAAATGTGACAGAAGATTAAATTATTGATTCAATATTTTTGGGCACAACATAACCCTAGTACGCTATTAAAAATATTAAGAACAAAGTTTACCAAAAATTTTTTAAATAAAAATTATACATACACAATGCCAACTGCAACAATGCACTTTACTGTAAACGCTAATATTGAACAATGTCCGATTCATAATTTGACCTGGAAAAAAGCAGAGGTGAGCATTTAGTCCCGAGATCTGAAGCTTTCAGGAACACGTTTGCACTTCACATCGATTTTGAAGTATTAAAACAACAACTGAATAAAACCAAAATGAACCGGTGGAGCTGGATTAATCGCCAAGAAGCAGAATTGCAGTTTGTATACAAGGACGGTTAATATCTGCTCTAATTTAATCATTTAAAAGTTCCAAGTGGTTCGGAAATAAAACCCAAGTTGGCAAGTATTTACAGTTATTCCGAAGCCTGTGGCTAAAAAGGCAGCAATAATCTTCAGTAGCAACAGAAAGTATTTCTGTACTGTTTTAAAAGGTTATCCGATTCCTTAAGGAGTTTTCCATGTTAACAGTGTTTTTCTATCACTACAGAGAGAAACACGTCCTTCAAGTACGCCTACAGTGACCTTCAACTGCAAATACACAACACCGAATCACCTCGCACAAGCACTGAGACCATCAACACACATCCATTCCCAATGCCTATTCCTGGACGCATGACACATCGTGAGTCGAGTGTGAATCCGGCCTCTGCAAAATCAGTGCAATAAAATGGCATTGTTTGAATAGACAAATCTAAGCTAAATATGAACAACACGATGCTGAAGCTTTCAAATAAGGGTTATAAAGGTGCGTCCTGACCATCTACACTAGGGCTGGGCGACGATATCGAATATTCACAATGATTCCGCTACCAACTTTAATTAATCGCACTAGATTTAAAAGCACTTTTTATTTAGCCATTAAGTTATTCATTTTCTCATTAGCATTAATAACATTACAACTTTTAATCTTAGTAGCATCATGGGCATTAATAGAAATCCAAGTGGTCGGGAATTGCACGAGGCTGAAAGATTTCCCAAAGCGTTCAAGTTAGTCATATGGATTTGCCAAATTGTCCAACGGAAAGCTGCTTGTTTTGAAAGCGACTCTAATAGGCCTTTTAATTTTGCCAAAGTTGATTCAAAACTATAAATCAGCAAATTGTTTGCATTATCACTCAAATCGCTCACTGAAGCCTTTGGGTGGTGTCTTAATATACAGTATGTGGGTAAATGTTGTATTACTATTGTTATATTGGCTAAAATTAATCAATTGTTAAATATTAACTAACATTAAATATTATCTACTACTATAACTATGAGAATCTGGATCCAGATCAGAACAAATGTAGAGCAAACATAGAAATAATCCATTCAAAATAGTCTGTATTTTGAAGCCTTTTGACCATCTTTTCTATGAAAAAAAAAATATCAGAGTACCAGTAGCAAACATTTGAAGTGGATCAAAAAAGTTCTCCTAAGACAAGAACGGGTATTGTTCAAAATTCATGTATAACTTTGGTGAAAGGCTTTGATCCACTTCAAATGTTGACTACTGTGTGTATATATAGATACACATGAAATTATTGAATTAATTGGTCAAAAACATGCAAAATTTCTTAATGTCACTTCTCTATTTGCTCTGAGATCGATTTTTTATAGGAAATATTGTACTAAAAATGCTGCAAAATAGATCTAGAATTTAACTTCGCCCAACGCTAAACCTCACATATTAAAATATTCACAGTCTTCAGTCAATGCAACCTGATTTCACACTGATACCTGAACAACTACAGTAGTTAAAAGTATCAAACAGACTGGAAATCTCTGAAGGAAAAAGGACAAATAGTGCTGGAATGGCGAAGATGCAGAGAGAAGAGCTGATGGAAATATTTCCAGTGCCATGTTTGTGCTGGGAAACATAAACGAACAAACATCCACAATTAAGACAGTGTGTCAGACGTCTATGGCGACTCCGTGTTTGGTGGAGATCATGTCTCTCGTGCCGGTCAGATACATGAGCACAGAGCACAGGTGAGGGAGGGTGGCTGTGATGGTGACGTACAGCCAATAGGAGATGGGCGCCGTGTTGCCGAACGGAAACACCCAGAGGCCGTGGCGGACGCCGTCGCGGATGTGGTGTGACGTCAGCGAGATGAACAGCATCCAGGGCAGGGAACACCAGGAGTCCTTGAGCCGACAGGCCCACATGAGGAGGCGCAGCGACACGCACAGCGCTGGGATCAGGCTGGAGCAGTGCAGAGGAGGCCTGTGCGGCAGATTCACAGCAGCCTGGGGGAGAGGAACAACACAAGCTTACGGTCGGAACGACGGTCTGGGTTTTTGTTTCAATTGCAGCACTTGCAGTGAAAATGCAGCAAACGTTTTACATAACTGATGTCACTGTAGAAATGGGGTAATTGCAGTCGTCACCTGTGATCATTTCATCCCGTGAGCAAAAGTGATTAATCTGGTCAAATCCAGATGCACATTTATTTAAAAAATGAAATTGAAGTAATTTTTTTAACTCAGTGGACACTTAGTCATCTTTAAATATATTAATATATCTATATTTAAAAGAAAATCTAAATAAAAATGCTAAAAAAATTAAATAAATAAACTTAAGATGTAGCCTGAAATCTTTCAAATATGGTATTGGACATTTACACCACCATAAAGTCATATTTACACAGTTAAAGGGTTAGTTCACCCAAAAATTTAATTTCTGTCATTAATTGCTCACCTTCATGTCGTTCCAAAACCCTTAAGACTCTCGTTCATCTTTGGAAAACAAATAAGAATCTTTTTGATACAATCTGAGAGCTTTCTGTCCCTCTATTGGCAGCTACGCAACTGCCACTTTGACTTCAAAAGTTTCATAAAGACATCTAAAATGAATCCATATGAATTGAGCGGTTTAGTCCACATTTTCTGAAGAGACTTGATCGCTTTATATGATGAACAGATTTAATTTAGGCTTTTATTCACATTTAATCATTGATCAGCGAACAAACAAAAGCTCAACCGAACATGCTTGACGCGCGAGAACAAACCTCATTGGTTCTTTCTGAAGCTCAAAGGTGCTGCGTAACACGAGAATGAACCTCATTGGTTCTTGCAGAAGCTCAAACGTGCTGCATAACACTAGAATGAACCTCATTGGTTCCTGCTGAAGCTCAAACGAGCTGCGTAACACGAGAATGATCCTCATTGGTTCTTGCTGAAGCTCAAACGAGCTGCGTAACACGAGAATGATCCTCATTGGTTCTTGCAGAAGCTCAAACGTGCTGCGTAACACGAGAATGAACCTCATTGGTTCTTGCAGAAGCTCAAACGTGCTGCATAACACTAGAATGAACCTCATTGGTTCCTGCTGAAGCTCAAACGAGCTGCGTAACACGAGAATGATCCTCATTGGTTCTTGCAGAAGCTCAAACGTGCTGCGTAACACGAGAATGATCCTCATTGGTTCTTGCAGAAGCTCAAACGTGCTGCGTAACACGAGAATGAACCTCATTGGTTCTTGCAGAAGCTCAAACGTGCTGCGTAACACGAGAATGAACCTCATTGGTTCTTGCAGAAGCTCAAACGTGCTGCGTAACACTAGAATGAACCTCATTGGTTCCTGCTGAAGCTCAAACGAGCTGCGTAACACGAGAATGAACCTCATTGGTTCTTGCAGAAGCTCAAACGTGCTGCGTAACACTAGAATGAACCTCATTGGTTCCTGCTGAAGCTCAAACGTGCTGCGTAACACGAGAATGATCCTCATTGGTTCTTGCAGAAGCTCAAACGTGCTGCGTAACACGAGAATGAACCTCATTGGTTCTTGCTGAAGCTCAAACGAGCTGCGTAACACGAGAATGATCCTCATTGGTTCTTGCAGAAGCTCAAACGAGCTGCGTAACACGAGAATGAACCTCATTGGTTCCTGCTGAAGCTCAAACGTGCTGCGTAACACGAGAATGAACCTCATTGGTTCTTGCTGAAGCTCAAACGAGCTGCGTAACACGAGAATGAACCTCATTGGTTCTTGCTGAAGCTCAAACGAGCTGCGCAACACGAGAATGAACATCATGGGTTCTTGCTGAAGCTCAAACGTGCTGCGTAACACGAGAATGATCCTCATTGGTTCTTGCAGAAGCTCAAACGTGCTGCGTAACACGAGAATGAACATCATGGGTTCTTGCTGAAGCTCAAACGAGCTGCGTAACACGAGAATGATCCTCATTGGTTCTTGCAGAAGCTCAAACGAGCTGCGTAACACGAGAATGATCCTCATTGGTTCTTGCAGAAGCTCAAACGAGCTGCGTAACACGAGAATGAACCTCATTGGTTCTTGCTGAAGCTCAAACGTGCTGCGTAACACGAGAATGATCCTCATTGGTTCTTGCAGAAGCTCAAACGTGCTGCGTAACACGAGAATGAACCTCATTGGTTCTTGCTGAAGCTCAAACGTGCTGCGTAACACGAGAATGATCCTCATTGGTTCTTGCAGAAGCTCAAACGAGCTGCGTAACACGAGAATGAACCTCATTGGTTCTTGCTGAAGCTCAAACGTGCTGCGTAACACGAGAATGAACATCATGGGTTCTTGCTTCAAGTGGCAGAGGTCCACCATTTAACAGTTACGGTGCACTACACCAGTGATAGCCACATTAAGCAGAAGGTGCTAGACAACAAAGCTGTGCATGAGTCACAGACAGGCCTCCTGGTGGCAGACGAGATAAATTGCATTCTAGAGAAATTCCAGATACACACAAATGTCGTAGCTGCTACAGTAGACAACGCCAGCAATATGGATGTTGCACTGAAGATTTAGAAGCTTTTAAAGGTTTAGTGCTTTGCCCATCCCATAACCTGGCAGCATCAGTGGTGTGCCAGACTCCAAGCTATCGTGGTGTGGCTGAAGAGGTCCTCCATGGCTAAGACCGTCCTGCGGGAGAAGCAGCAAAATCTAACAAAATTGTGTTTGTTTCAAACATCTTCAGTAGATTGTAATTCAAAATGTGCATTTGCGTTTCAGATCTGCCAGAACCAATGACAGAACAAGGTGGAAATCAACCAGCCATCATCACTTGACCAACGACTTAGGAAGCCAATGGAGAAAGACAAGTGCTAGACAAGAAGATCAGTTGTGAAACAATGAGCAAGAACATAATAGTTGATAGTCTTATCTTCACATCTTTTTCCCCCAGACTGGAAAGGCACAGATCACGACTTCCAGAAAGCAGATGATTTTGTTAAAATCATGAAGTTGTTGTACACCTCAACCCTCTAGTCCCCCACATGTTGCCAAATTCTCCCCATACGGACTGAGCTGAGGCACATTTCACAGTGGCTGAAGAGGACATGGTTTACCAGTGCTTTGAAACAGAAGGTCTGGGGAGATCTGGAAAAACAATATCAAGCATTTTCTATTTCCATTAAGAGCTTAAGCTTAAAAAGAAAGGTGGCAAATCACATCATTTTAACTGTTAGACACTAAATAGTTTGTCATGTTTTTATTACAGGATGAAGACATCCAGAACTTCCTCCAGGAGGCCACTTTAATATACCCTCGCTTCAGAGGCAAACTTGAATGACGCTTGGGGCCGGTTGGAGTAACAAAACAGGTATTTTATGCTCAGCGTTGTTTCCCATCTGTGCCATGTTACAGTTTCTATGATGAAGTGTTGCTGTTTATATGTGCAATATTATTTCTACAGCTTACAATGGAGGGCCTTCAAGACATTAAGGAAGGAGGATCGGATGACCATGAGGACGTCAAGGCAGAGGAACGTGTAAGTTCATTATCTTGGAATAGGCTATTTAAAAAGGCTATTTGTCTAAACACTACTTGTATGTCAGCCCTAGAAGAGCTGTTTGAGGATGAGGACCGAGAGCTACTTCAGGCAACGACCACTAAAAGTGGCGCCCTCTCCATAGCTGAACAGGTCCAGAAGGAGATTGAGATCTACACAAGTCTGCCTTTAATCCCATCAGGACACGACCCTGTAGCCTGGTGGTGGGGGAAGCGGGACAGCCTCCACATATTGTCTGCACTTTCAAACACATAGCTGTGTGTACAGGCCTCATCGACACCATCCGAGAGGGTTTTCTCCTGTGCAGGACAAGCAATAATTCAGGAGAGGTGTCGTATTTTGCCAGAGAAGGCAAAATTGGTCATATTTCTGCAAAAGAATTGCTGAAATTTCTGGGTTAGGCGTGTTAGCTGGGTTTTTATTGTGAATTTAAGTAAATGTGTGTTTTGTATTTACTTATAACTATAGATTTAAGTATACTTTAAACTTTTAATATATTGTTCAATTTAAAGAATCTATTTTCAATTTAAAAAAGCCGTTCTTTAATGTCATCCACCATCGTTTTGTGCCGGACGTGCCTGAAAGTATCGGTTCAGGCTCGTTACCGTTTTAAAAGTATAGATTTGGCACCAGCCCAAACGATACGTCCAACCCTACGTAACACGAGAACGGACCTCATTGGTTCTTGCAAAAGCTCAAACATGCTGCGTAACACGAGAACGGACCTCATTGGTTCTTGGACGTCTAGCGAACATGCTTGAGCTTCCCTTTACCATAACTGATGTGCGAGTTGATGAATGTTTATATGTGAATAAAAGTCTAAATTCAATCTGTTCATCATATAAAGCGATCGAGTCTCTTCAGGAAATTTGGACTAAACCGCTCAATTCCTATGGATTTGTACGATCTCTTTTTGAACCTAGTGTAGCTTTTGGTAGTAGCGTAGCTGTCAATGGAGGGACAGAAATCTTTCAGATTTCATCAAAAAGATTTTCATTTGTGTTCCGAAGATGAACAAAAGTCTTTCAGGTTTGGAATGAATACGAGTAATTAATGACAATATTTTTAATTTTTGGGCGAACTAACCCTTTAAGGCTGCTCTATGTCTGCTCAAAATTCAGTGTAAAGACAAAATGCCACAAAAGCCAGACTAAATCATAATATTATCAAAAAATATAGTTGTAATGTAAGTGTGTATGGCTCCTTTGAGCAGCATTAGACAGTCTATGCAAAGACACCTAAAGGCCACTACAGAAACACTTCTGTGCCAACTTTTCTGTATAAATTTAGCATAAGAGACTCTAAAATTAATAAAACAAATTTTTATATTAATGAACAAAGCTGCTATGTTTCTAGGCAAACCGTATACAGATTATGGTCAGGATAATAAATTATTGTACTTGCCAGAAGAATTGTTCATTCCAATTATGATTATAATATTATTAATAACAGGGCTTGACGCTTAGTTTTTGTGCCCAGGGATCAAATGCTCCTAAGATGAAATATTTAGGAACGGATTAAAAGAAAACTTTAGTGGCACAATATAAATGTATCAATTAATGTGTTTTCCTTAATAAAGGGACACAAAGAGAAATTTACAAGCGTTTACTCTGAAGGGTGCAGCGCTCATATTTATTTCATGAAATCATAGTCTTTTGAAGTTTAATAAGCGCATTAGGCTGTATCGCGATTCATGTTTGTCCATCCCACACTTTTCCCCACAAAAATTAAGGACACACGCACCTAACCAAATATTTAGGAATCAGTGTAAGTAATTACTGTTTCAGTACAAGTTGAAAAATATATATATATATATATATATATCAGTTTTCAGATGCTAATATAAGACACAAATAGGTCTCACTTTGAGCGACAACGATCCAGCCATGTAGAAGTGGTCCAGGTCAATGATAGAGGCCAGAAACCCAGCCAAGACGACTTCATACAAGTCACTTTTCTTCCTCAACCCAATCACGATGGCCCAGGACCAGAGTCCGATGATGCCATGGACGGCGTTATCAAGGACAGCCCTGAGCCACAGATGGTGTTGGATGAAGGGGAGCGTCAGAAAGTGGTCGACGAGGAAGGAGAAAGCGCCCAGGCCTGCGCTGGCTAACAGAGAGGCAGTGCTGAAGGTCTGGAGCAGGGCCTGAGCTTTCTCAGTCTCCACGGCCAGGTTCAGAGGCACCGACATGCCCAAAGATGAGGTATCCAGCTTTGAGTAAAAGCCCCTCATCGCTGGCCTCTTCCATGGAGGGGTCAGAAACCTGATCTGCTGGAAGACACAAGCACACACAAATTAAAGCACGCGCCCTTGCTGATGAGACAGTGTTTAGGCTAATAGTTATGATGCTTTGACAGTTCTGACTTGACTAAGGGCAGATGAGAGTAAACAGTTTCAGTGCGCTTATAGATTTTCTTCTCAAATTTAAATTTAAGTCATCTCATATTGATAACATGTCACAAATTATTTTTCAATAGACAAAATGTCACCATCAACAGATTGTCCAGGACTGTTTAAATCCTCCATTAAACTGTGAATCATGACCACATGATCTTTTCATGACAACATCATCAATAATGGCATGAACGGATCAAACATGTGTAAGAATATTAATAGCAGATTCATACCTATACGGGTACTTTCCTCATGCATGGTAAGTAGTGTGTATATATATATATATATATATATATATATATCAAAATCAAATCTATCTCAAATCATTGCATTAAAAGTACATGAAGGTTGCCGAGATGCAACTTAGCTTTTTTTTTTTTTTTTTTGTCTCGCAAAACTGCACTACAATGGTGCTTTAACATTTAAATTGATAAATAAATCAGTATTGCGATAGGATATCTTTGCCAAGCTTGGTTTATTTTTTTATAGCATTAGCTTTGCTGCTAACTAGCTCATCAGCTAATCCACTGCTCAAAGCAAGTCACTAACGTTACATTATTAGCCAACATTACATGCACATAAAAACGTAAACAGATACTATTTTTACATAGATGCGAATAACACAAAAACACCAGACATAATGTATATTAACACATGCCGTTTCCTCACCTCATTTCATTCAGCTCACCGGTCTAACGCACGGACTGTTTGTTCTTTTAGTGATGTTTGATTCGTGAAGACGAATCACCGAATCGGTTCCTTTGAACTAAATCGCGAGTCGAACTGGAATGATACCAACACGACTGAGGATGACCTAAAAATGATGCTTTTAAATTCGACTATGTATAGCATGGCAAGCATGTCCTCAAAGTATGTCGTTTTGTGAAGAAAAAGTAGATACCGGTATTTGTTTAAAGGGGACTAGCTCTCCCACTTTTTCAAATGTGTTGCTGTTTGAGCATAAAAAAAGATCTCCAAGGGTAAAGCTCAAAGTCCCCTTCAAAGGGAGATATTTTATTGAACAGAATCCACTTTTCAAGAACTACAACGAACTCCCTGTCTTGGCTGACCAGTCTTTCAATGATAAAATTAGATAAAATATTCATGAATTAAAATTAACTTTGCATAAAATGCCAAAACTTAAGCCAAACCATTCGGGTTTATTCTTTCTTTCTTTTTTTCAGGTGATATCCGGACAGTTGGATCACCCTGATTTTTTGGATGAGGCAAATATCACAAATATTTTTAATCCAGTAATTGGGTGATTCTCTGGGGTGCCTTTTGGGTCATACCTTTTTTTTTATATATACCTCAAATAGTTATATTTCTGATCATTTCATGTGATAGTGGATTAGTCAAACCTTTAAGAAAATGCATTTTCCCACCTCAGGCATGAAATTCTAATCGATATTGAGTGTTTTTTCTTACTGAAAGTTGTTTTGAAGTTCAAACCCGTCACAGACCACTTGGACCCTGTTTAAATATGATTTAAAAAGATTTTCAAGTAAATTCTTGTAGAAGCTTTTCAATGAGATGTTCCCTGTTTGATATCATTTATTGCGTGTAGAATTTTATTTTTAAATACTCACCATTTGAGTACCAAATCAGCTCATGAAAACTTGATCTAACATTGGACTTCATATCTTATCACAAAATATGCATTAACATTAGGATTTAATCAGGCTTTCGCATTTTTTCCGACTGTCCGGAAAATTCTACACACAGCAAAACAAACATTGACCTAATTTGTCTTCTCATCACGAAAATATGAATAAAAACTATCAAATAACAGGGTTGAACTCAGCATAATGGGGTTGGAAATGATAACAGGGTTGAAGTGATGATCATTATTTCAATATAGAATGGATTTATTTATTATTTATTACGGCTTATTTTTTCTTTTTCCCTGCCTCTGTGTCCCTTTTCCACCTTTCACGCTCACTCCTAAGATATTTTTCCCTTCTCTCTGCGTCTGCATCCCTTCTTGCTCTGTACTGTCTTTGCCTCTCTGCCGCTGTTTTTGCCATTGCGATGTCTGAAAATAAAATAGCATAATCGATTATTTCTGACAGTTCACATCACAATACAACAAGTCTACAATTGAGTAATCTACTAAGAAGTGTCAAACATTCAACCCTGTCACAACGATTCAACCCTGTTATAATAAAAATGTGACAGGGTTGAATGTGACTGGGTTGAAGTTTTTGGCTAATATAGCCATAACTCCTTACTTAGCTAAGACATAGCACCACATGGCATTTAGGACATCATAAAATTGTAATGTTTTGCAAAACTATTATTTAATTCTTCTTAAACCGTTGTTTACTATCATTTAGTCATAGAGCAGAGTTGAAATGTTGAGCCTGACAATCTTAATCTGACAGCGAAAAACATGAAATATAGGTAAGAAAAGATACTGACACTTGCCTTTCTTTGCAGCATGTTCTTTAAGAGACTTGTGTGATGTCACTTCCTGGATGAGATGCCACAGGGCTTGATCCATTATTTTTATAGGGGGGTAAATAGTATATCGTGACGGGGTTGAAAACAAACTGGAGGACGTGTGTAAATATTGCAATTTCATATATAATAAATTTTTTTTTATATATATATATATATGTATATTTTAGTTAAAGTAGACCAACATATGATTATATTAGCAGCAACATTTTGGTATTAATTGCACTTTTTATTTGTTTGATATTCAATGAAAATGTAATGATGGTTAGTGAGGACATGCAAACATGCTTGTTGTCTACTACTTAGGCAACCCATTATTTTTAAATTAATAAATAATAATAAATAAATAACAAATTAAAAAAAAGCTATAGCACTGGACAAACCACATGGCATACGCTAACTTTGCATTACTGTCTACTTTCTATGTACAACAGTTCTATCTAATAACGTATTAGACAGGACTGCTAGATAGATCGTAAATTAATGAACACGGAGAATGTGAGCACTGTCAGATCAGGCTCTGGCGTTCTCAACGGCATCAAAATAAAGGTCTGCCGCGTCAAGATAAAAGTCGCAACAACAAGCGCGGCTTACGTCACTTCAGAGTTTCTACTGTCGGTGCGAATGCAACAGGAACCATTAGTTCTCAGGAAACCACCCTGGTGTCTAGTTCCTAGAACTACCCCCGGCGCGAAAGCCCCTAATGACAGAATAGCACTTCTGTGGCCTCTAGAGTAGGCAGTCTTTTCAGACATATGGGGACTCCCCACCCGGAGGGGAGCCAACAGCAACAACCCGGGTGCCGTAGCTACGGCCCTGTGTGACCAGGGGTGATGTGGGACAGGCAACAGAGAGAGCTTGCTCATTGGAAGGTGGCGAGGAGACTTCAAGATTGCATATTCAGGGCAGCACTGAACTTCCTCAGACATACAAGGCCACAAATAACAGTCACGGAGGAGCGAGTGTGGGGTTAGAATTGTTCCATTATTCCAAATAAAAAGAAATATGTTTTTATGTCACAAACAAAACTCGGCCTGGCATTCACTACTTGTGGATCACCGCAGATATTTGTGGACTTTTTGAAACATTTTTTTAAATCTCTTGTGGATCATAATCTATAATGGAACAATACTAACTCCATAAGTCTGATGGAAACGAGAATGAAAGCCTGTTCACCCCAAGGTCGATAACTATAATGGTAACGATAAAGATATAGATCTAAAAATCATACTAAATATTAAATAGCAGTCCACACCACAGCTATAACGATAACGGCACAGAGAAACAATATCGTTGGAATCACTTTCAGAACTTTTTTTTTTTCTAGCTGAAGAATGATAAAAACATTGACAACCAATCAGAATCCATCCTGCTTTAAAGAGCTTGAGCATTTAAAGTGACAGACAAGCACGCGCTTATAATAAACAACAATATCGCCCGCTGGTGTGGACGATAGTTATCGCTATAGTTATCTTTAAAGCTAGTTATCTAGTTATCAATCTTGTGAATGCGCCTAATGCCCACCAGGCCTGGCGAGGGTTCAACCGTCACACCAGATATATTTGAGGTTTAATACTTCATATTGGTGGGGCTGTGGGTAGGGTATCCGGGGTCCGGTGCAGGTTGTTGGTTGAAATAGTGTAAATCGTCACCACTTTTCTCCCCTCTAGCAACACAAGAAAAGAGTGAGTTCTGCTTAAAGGAGAACTCCGGCGCAAAATGAACCTTTGGTCTAATTACACATTGTAACCTAGTCAACCGTTATCTGAGATTTGTTTTCATGATTATCGAATGTAAATAGTTTTAGACAGTTTAATAAGAAGATATTTTATACATACAGTCAACTTCGCGTATACAGGCAGAAGCCATCTTTGAAAAACAGTCTCTACCAGTCGATCTACGAACGCCGATCCAAGTGCGCTGGTGAGATGTGAACGAGCTATAAGTTGTGATAAGGTGAGCGCGAAAAGCAGGCTTGGATCGGCGTTCGTAGATCGACTGGTAGAGACTGTTTTTCAAAGATGGCTTCTGCCATGTATGTATGTATGTATGTATGACTGTATGTAAAAAATATCTTCATATTAAACTGTCTGGACACTGACAAAGTTCTCAATGCTTCAGTTTGAAGGTAGGGACCCTCATTATGCTACCGTGTTAGTGTGGGGCTATTTTGAGCCTTGTTAGTGGTATTAACTAGCGATTTTTATTTGTCATTACTCTATGCCCTACATACTAGCGTTATACTAGCGTTAAAGGCTAAACTGTTTTTAGAGATAAAACTATTTACATTCGATAATCGTGAAAACAAATCTCAGATAACGGTTGAATAGGTAACAATGTGTAATTAGACCAAAGGTTCATTTTGCAACAGGTAGTGTTGGTGGACCAACAGCCTATTGATCCACGTTTAGACCCTCAAGCATCACTTAGCTGGATTTAGCCTATATATTGTCAGTGGTTGGAGTGCATCTTTATTGTAATGTTACTGTATGTTGTTATAAATGCAATTTTATGAACTGAAATGTCCATGTATGTAAAATGAAAACAAATATGCTGCCATCTATTGGCGAAACGTTTGTTTGATAATAGAACTGGGCAATTTGTACAGCATTTCACATTGAATTTAATGTACATTATAGATTAGGACTTTGTTTCAGTCATGATTATTATAAACTGTAAAATGGATTGATTTGTCTAAAACTATAAGTACATCCTTTCAGACTACAGCAAAATACATCAACGCTGTTCATTACACACTGTTTCGGTTCTGATCAGAATCAGAAAGACCTGTTCTAAACACAAGTATCCTATAACACTATACATATAGGCACCCATTGTACATACACTTGGAAATATATGCAGTATTTGATCGTGTCACTTTTTAAAGCTTTCTGTTTATCATTAACCTAAATACACATGCAAATCAGTCTGCGTATGTCAGAGGGGTTTTAATAGTTCATCGTCAGTTCAAGTCCTTAAAGAAGCTTGTAGAACAGAAGAGCATTTTAACAGCATTGAGCTTAGCTTATCACTGCGACTGACCAACATGACAGGGTTAACTGAGGTTATCATAGTCCTTATAAAAGAGACTGTATATTCATCTGATATACTTGGTGACATAATTGATCTTAGAGGATGAGTTTCCCATTTACTCCCTAATATTTCCCTGACAAAGTAAAATCTTTGGGCCTGATAAGCACAAATCTTTGTAACCATTTGTTTCTAATGGGTGTAAACCATTCAAATCAAACTATATACATATTACGCAATGAATATAATACCATAGTACATCACACATTGTAATTACAAAGGCTGTGTGTCATCACTGGTCCGAAATGCAGTCACATACAGACATGAGCTAAGGCCAGATGAGATAACTGAACTATGACATTGCCACTAAAAAGTGCTGTAGAGATTATTGTAAAGATGGCAAAATGGAACTGCCTATAGACGATGGAATGAATAATAGTATTTTATAAAGCACTGGTGATATTTATATCTATATATATATATATAGACAGAGAGAGAGATTATTCATATATATATATATATATATATATATATATATATGTGTGTGTGTGTGTGTGTGTGTGTATTTGTTGCGCTCTGTCAGCATGTCCATGTGACTCTGGGCTGATTGTTTTGTCTGGGCTTTTGTTTGGCAGTGTGGGTGTGATTTTTGTAGCTCATGTTCTAGATTGTTTTGTTTTTAAATGTGGCCTTGGCGAGAGGTATTTGCACGTCACTGTTCAGGACAAATGACTGATTATCCTCCTGGGACCAGCAAAACATGTTTGGGATTTAGAATGTATTTTTTATTTGAAGAAATTATAAGAGGGCACCATATTAGACACTATATATGCTAAACTTAACTTTTTCATTCATAATTAAATGTTAAAAGTTGTAGTTTAGTTTCAATTTTAATCTACAACATATGTAATACTGATATAAAATGTTTCTATATTATATGATTGTTGTATGCAAGGTACTTTAATGTTGATTAAAGACCAATTCATAAAATTAAATGTTTTAGCCCGTTGACACAGAAATCTAAACTTAACAATTTAACTCAACTACTTAACATCAACCCAAACTTCGTACAAACTGTACAAACATTGTACAAATAGAGTGTCTGCATCCATATCTATAATATAAAAATATGTAAGCAAATGTAATTAAATACAAATATTTTAAACAATGTCACCCATAATCAACAATATATATAGGCTATATAGGCTATATATATACATACACACACACACACACACACACACATATATATATATATATATATATATATATATATATACATATATATAGCCTGTAATTTGTTATAATGACGCATCAATAAATTCACCCAACAGAGAACATGAGTGAATTGATTTGTTTACTTTTTTTATATAGCCTATTCATAAAAAAAAAAAAAAAAAAAAAAAAAAAATCACATATGCTGCAATTGATTGTACAAATGCAAAATATAGGCTACATATTATTCTTAGTATCTCCATGAAAAGACCTGAATTTAAACGAGGGCATGTCAGAAAAATAATACAAATAGCCTAAGTCAATAATAAATCAATGCCCAAAAAGAAGTGAAACGTTAATCAGATGCAGTTGCATGCAGTAGGAATAAATAAGCAGTGACGTTTGCTCTCAAGTGTGGTTAAAGTATTTGTAAGCTTCACCTGTAAGTAACAGGAAGTTAAATTACATGCCGAAAAGCTGTCTAAGTAGCCTACTGACAGCAGACCGGCAGCTTACGGCGTAAGAAGATTACCATTTATTTCCTCATTTTCTGGCCTAAGACAGACAGACAGACAGACACACACACACACACACTTCACCCTTGCAGGCTCATATCAGTGGGCGTCACACGAACTCCACCCTCACGGGCGGGAACGGCGCGAGCGGCACCAGGACGCGTCACGCATTCCGTGTCTACATGGCAGGAATCTCCTCATTCCCTGGATCATTCTCTCAGAGATCACGCAGCCGAAGCCATGGATGTCTACTTTCTTCTCCTCGTGTCTTTTCTCTCTGTGTTTCACTTCAGCACTGCTGACCAGCCTTTGGAGGAAACAATCGTTGTCGCAAGTAGGCTAAGCTTATTGTTCTTATTACATTGGATTATTTACAAAATTTGAAATGTTGACCGTGTTTTTTATTGTCGTCTGCATTAAATGTGAATATTTTAAATATCAGAATTTGAAACTGTCATAACAAATAGGATATCCAGGGTATAGCTTTTTATAGGCTACTGTGTAATTATTATTGAGAGATTAGCCTAAGTCGCAGATGCGAGATGTAAGTTAGCCTAAACTTGTAATTATGAGGAAAAAAAGTCAGAATTGTGAGATAAAAAGTCTCAATTTTGAATACTTCACAGAATATACATTTCATATCTAAAAAAAAAAAAAAAAAAAAAAGGTACCATATTGCAACATGGATAAATAAACCATCTTTGTTGTTATCATTTGAAGTAAAGTGCAAGTTTTTCGTGAACACAAACAATGCAAATACATTTCTTCAAAACCAAGTGCTGTCATTAATATTCCCGTGTCTCACAGGAAATGTGGAGCTTCTCGGTGGCTGGATCGACGCCAACCCAGAGAGGGAAGATGTTCAAGAAGCTGCTAAAGAAGCTGTAGAGGCATTCAACACGAAGTCCAAAGCAAAGAAATACTTCAAACTTATCAATATCACATCGGCTCGCACTCAGGTACAGATTTCATAGTTTTATACTGTGCATATGTGTATATTTTGTGTACTAATCAACATTGAATAACAGAGAGTGAACGTTTCTGTGCAGGTAACAAATATGATCAACTACAAAATAGAGGCCACTATTGGAAAGACAAAATGCCGCAAATCAGATGATGCAAATATTGAGGCTTGTGGAATGGCAAAAAAGGTAATTTCTTTTTTATATACTACATTTTTAGTTGATTGTTGCCAGTGTAACAAAAATGCATATATCGTTACTGTACTTTTCGTATTTTTTACTTTTCTTTTTAGCAACTGGCATGCAAGTTTGAGGTAACCCTTAACACAATGAATGATGACCACAAGGTGCAGAAGATGATCTGCAGAAGATCCTCTTGAATTTCACATGGACACCAAGCTGCCACAGTTTTGCACTTTTGGATAGTTGACCAGACCACACGTTCTTTTTCTTAACATAAACGATTTTTTTTCCTGATATATAGCTAATGTAGAATGGATAACTTTTGTAAAAACTTATAATGTGGATTAAAAAAAAACTCCCTTTGAAAGGAATTTTATATTTTGTTAAGTACCTAAAATACTTAAGCTTTTTTATAAAAGGTGAGAATTTTATAGTGAAGTGAGATCAGTATGTATGTAAACTATTCAAAAACAAATTATGTAATGACAAAATGATATGTGATTTTAAGTACATCATTTTCCCAAGAAGGGTTTTAAAGTTAAGTTTAGAATCTGCTGTTGAGAGATGTTTTCCAGAATTCTACGGTAAGCCAGTTGGAACTTATGAAGTCATTTTGCAAACCTTTTTTTTTTTTTTTTACATTTCCAAGAATACAATCTTGAGAGGAAACCACAGTATAGCAATAGAGCTATAATGAATACACAAATAAACTGCAAATCAAATACCAGTATTTTATTTGGTTTCTCGCATGATAAATATTGTAATTACATTTATGTAAAAACTATTTTACATTATATTTACACTACAACCACAAACTTAACAGTAAAGCCATGTTTCAAATGGCCTATATGCACTTTTGAACATCTCACAATCCTGATTTCTGTCCTGAAGACTCCAGTTTCCATCTTATTTTCTCTTTGTACCCTGAGACTTCATGTGGAAAACAGTTTTCCATTGCCAAGACTTCATTTATACAGTTGTCTCGGTTTTGACCGGCATCGTTTTTTTCAAGCACTGCGACAACAGATTCCGTTCCATTTCATACCTGTAAGAAAAAAACACACGTAAGCTTATCAGGCAAAACTAAAGTCATTGGAAAAAGCACATTTTGTTTTTCTTACTTTGCGATTATTCTTTGTTCTTCTTGATGCTCTTGCTCTTCCAGCTTCTGCAGAATTACTCTCAAAATGGGCATCTCTAAATTGAGGTACTGGGCTACCTGTTAAAGCAGTGGGAACAGGACATTAGTTTAACTTTATTTGAGTTGGAAATACACATTTCTGTCATGTCTGGAGAGCTAGTCTTACATCAAGGCTAACTTCCTGTTCGTCTGCATCCATGAGGAACATTTTCATAATTCTGTTTGATGGTCCCTGTAGAACACGTTCCCACAGTGGCAGGTCTGAACTGCTCAACCTTCGTTTCTCTACCAACAATGGATTTAACAATCAGAAATGTGATTCTGTGAATGTCAGCAAAGTCTAAACTCTAGGAAAGAGAATCTTGGAACAAATGTTGGATGAATGATGACATAATTCTTACCAAATATGGATAAAAAAATTGTGTGTGGGGGGGGGGGGGGGGGTATATTATAATTATAAAAGAAACTACTCCCACAATTAGAAGTAAATTAAGATTTAAAACTAGTTTGTTCCTTGTGAATTTTTTTTTTTTGAAAATGTTTTGGAATAAATTGAGGTTGAAAACATTCAACTGAATCAATAATTACCTCCACTTTGATGAATGCAGTAGAGAGCAAATTCATTTGGACTGTTTTCTACCTGCATTAAAAAAAAAATGTGTGAATTTGTCTATCAAAATTAAGGTTGGAAATCATGAGTCAAGTACAACAAAATGGCTGAAATGACTTAGCAAAATTTTAAGTGGGTTATGTATTGAATTGCCAGTAGTAAAAATAATACCTACTTTAAATTTCTGAAGGAGCTGTGTAATGACTTCTTGTGTTGTCATCTTGCTGGTAATGTGCACATTTGTGGTTGCTCCATATGATGGTGTGAAAATAGATGTCTGCATAAACAAAATAAACCAGAATGCTATAAAAAGGCTCACAAAACAAGCACAATCTTCCCCCTTTGTATTCATAGAAGAAAGAAATTTGTACATAAGGGTGAATTAGTAATGACTTTTCATTAATGGGGGAACTTTTCATTTAAATAGTTGGTCTGCTTACAAGACCAGTTTCGAAAATGTGAGGCGCACAGCACTACCGCGATAGCACAGAACGAGCAGTCAGTCAAGTAAACGTCAAATCAGCCTTTTATTAACTTTGTTTACTTTCTGTTAACATTGTGGTAGTTACGGTTCGTGAAGTCGTTAAGCTCCTGGTAACCCGCGAGAGCACCACAAGTTTATCCCCCATCATCACACTCTCCGGGTGTTCAAAGCAACTGTAGCTTTCATCACTACAACTGCCATAGGAAAACAATTCAAAAAAGGCTTTTGGTGTGATCGGGGCCTAAGGGGGGTTATTGCTGCTCTTATCCATGCTAGGTAGAATGGATGCGCATGGGAGTTCTTGCCCAGGATAGAACAAAACCGGCCAATCCTAATTGTATGCTAATTGTCAATCGTATTTGACGATAGTGGTCCTGACAGAAAAATTGTTTAATGAAGACAATACAATTTTTGACTATACAAAATACTATATTAAATTTCTCAGAATTGTGAAATATAAACTCATATATGTCTCAAAAACGTAGTTTGAAATCGCCCTTGTTCTCTACGTCTCAAACTACGTTGTAACCAATCACGTCAATGTGGATGTTAAACAGGAGCGCCTTCAGGTTTCTATGTCTTCAGAGACCGCATTGTGTGTGCTACAAACTTTCTGTCTATTCACTTTGTTTGGAGTTAGAGTTCCAGCTGTCAGTGTGCAAAAAATTCTCAAGTGTGAAAAAAATGAGGAAAACATTAGGCCATTCACCCCTGCTTGTTAAGGCCCCATCCCAGAGTACCAGAGTACGAGATGCATGACTTTTGCTTTGAGTATACTCCTCTTAAATTTGAGCATGGCGAGTGTGAGCCCTGTGAATTGGTAAATGGTAAATGGACTGCATTTATATAGCGCTTTCACAGACCCAATGGCCACCAAAGCGCTTTACATTTGCCTCACATTCACCCATTCACTCACTCATTCACACACCGACGGGCGACGGCAGCCATGCAAGGCGCCATCCAGCTCGTCGTGAGCAGCTAAACCCTAAACTGCCGCCAGTGAATTGCTCACTGTTAAAGTGCCTCGACTTGTCTCACATATTTTCAAGGGCAAGCTCCTACATTGAGATCGTGAAATTCTGCCACAACATAGGAAGTTCCTGAGGTTTGCTTTCAGGGGCAAAGCTTACCAATATTGGGTTCATCCATTCGGCCTAGCCTTGTCAGCCCACACATACACAAAATGCATGGATGCAGCTCTTGCTCCGCTGCGATTCGACATCGTAATGTCGTCCTCACTCATCTGGTTTCTCTGGGGTTGTGACTCAGCGTCAAGAAATGCATTCTCTCTCCTGCCCAGAGGAAAACGTACTCGCAATCGGTCACCTTGTGGTCACACACAACTGTATCCCGCACATTTCAAGACCATTTTACACACCCTGAGTGATAGCAGGCTTGGTAAGGAAATTACTCTGCATCACTTTCAAAGATTTGTAGGTCTTATGGCAGCTGCATCCATTGTGATAGCTATTGGCCTTTTGCACATAAGACTGTTTCAATTGTGGCTCAAAGCCAGGGGATTTCATTCGAGGGCTGATCCTCAAAGACAAATAAGGTTTATGCGCCGCGGGCTTCATCACCCGTTCTATGTGGCTCAGATCCCAGTTCCTATCCTTATAATAATAATAATAATTAATCACATTTATATAACGCTTTTCTGGACACTCAAAGCGCTAACCCTACCCTAACCCTAACCCATCCTTGGTTCCCACCCTCGTCTTGTAATCGCAAAATGCTAATGACAGACGCATCCCGTACGGGCTGGGGAGCGGTCTTAGATGGCCGTCCAGTCCCAGGGACTGGAGTGGCCATCTCGATTGGCACATCAATTGTCTCAAGTTGATGGCTGTATTTCTGGCAGAGATGGGGACTCGAGTTTGAGACTCGGACTCGAGTGCGACTTAAGTCGCACACACAGTGACTTCAGACTCGACTTGATACTCGTCCTCGAAAGACTTCAGACTCGACTCGGACTCGAGCTGCGGGACTCGTGAACAATGTTTATTTTTAGGAAACGTCTGATGAGCTCTCTGTTATTCCCCTCCCTCCGATCCGTTACCTAAAATCTGCCTGTACGTGCGCGTGGCCACACATGAGAGGACAACAAACAAACATGTCGACTGCACCGGCCGCTGCTGTGCCATTCATCGTAAGCTTTGGGTTTAAAAACTTCAAACAAGACGGGCCAAATAAAAGAAGCGCTCAATGCAAAATATACGGTATCTGCGCGCGCGTGCACCTCATGGTGTTCCATGAGGGAGAGAGAGCGCGAGAGGTATGGGTGAACGAGAGAGAGAGAGAGAGAGAGAGAGAGAGAGAGAGAGAGAGAGAGAGAGAGAGACGTGCGAGAGGTAGTGCGGCGCGAATGCGCTACGGCGCTCTGCAATCAAATACGATTTTAAATAGGCTTAGTAAAAATAAAATAAAAAATCGAAAATCAATGTGTGGTGGTCAGTCAGTGTTGATATTGTGGCGGGCCGCAACTATGTATTTCACATAATTTGGTTCCAATAGTGCATAGCTGTCAACCCTCCCGTTTTTTCCGAGTTTCTCACGTATTTTAGCTCTTTTCCCGCTGTCTTCCCGTTTTAGTATTTTCCCGTAAAATATCCCGTATTTTTACGCTCTGATTGTGTGAGACGTACAAGCTCGGGCAGATTCGGCTTGAAGTCGTTCATCCCCGGATGCGGCGCCGCGCGCGCTGTTACAAAAAAAGCTGTGCACACAGCCAAGCGAAATGGGGTCTTGCGCACCCAGCGCGTAATTTTTGCCGCGCTCGTGCGGACGCGTCGAGTATAAACAAGGCTTTACTCGGTGTGAGCCTATTTTTTACAGTCTATGGTGTCAGCGCGCGCCGCACGCTTTGATCAGTAAAGGAGCACAGACCTCTCCCTAATCATCTCCAGCAGCCCCCGAAGCACCACCGTTTCCCTCGTAAGCTGATATTAGTATTTAAACATTCTCTGATAAAAAATGTTAAAAAAAATGACACACTGTTTCTTTCTCTCATACACACACACACACACACACACACACACACACACACACACACACACACACACACACACACACACACACACACACACACACACACACACACACACTCTCTCTTTCTCTCTCACTCATATGTAGTTATAAACTCTTTAGACTTTTAATGATTAGTGCTTTATTTGTAAAGTTTGTGGGTAAGAATTATGTCAAAAAAATCCTTTATTTTGGGGATGGATTCCGGGAAATCTCCCTTATATTCAATGTTAAATGTTGACAGCTATGCAATAGTGTTTTGCATTTAGCTACACTGTGATGTTTTACACTATGTGCCAAATTTTAGTGCTGTGAGGTAGGCTATAACATTTTCTATATTTGGTCTTATGGCTCCAGCTCCACAGAGCCAGCACAATAGGAGCCAAGGCCTTTCATTATAATTCAGCAACAGACATGAGAGTCCTTTTTCTTCAGAACCTCAATTTTTACAGATGCAGATATTAACTTAAAAGTAAAGCATTCTTGGTGTTTTTGTAATGTTGAAATAGCCTGTTTACACTGATTATATACCTAAATCAAAGCTGATACTGTATGCTAATAGATAAAGGAGTCATAATAACATTACATGCTTTGAATTCCTTATATATAGCTATGAAGTGTTCTAAGCAGCCTGGATGGGTCGCTGTACGTGATGCAACACTTATTATAACCACAAGAGACTTGAGACTTGACTTGGACTCTAGTTCAGAGACTTGAGACTTGACTTGGACTCTAGCTCAAAGACTTGAGACTTGACTTGGACTCTAGCTCAAAGACTTGAGACTTGACTTGGACTCTAGTTCAGAGACTCGTGAGCATCTCTGATTTCTGGCCCTGAAGGACTTCCTCAAGCAGTTAAGGGGCTACAATATCCTAGTGCAGGTGGTCAACACTACGGTAGTCTACTTAAACTGTGTTCTTGTCGTCTGAACAGGCTAGCCCCGCAGGTTCTGCTTTGGGGACAAGTTTCTGTCCTTCAGGGTGATTTACATTCCTGGACATTTGAATGTGGGAGCAGATTTATTATCTAGACAGGCTGTGACAAAAGGGGAATGGAAACTCCAAGTCGTCACCTTTATTTATATAGTGCTTTTTACACTATACAGATTGTTTCAAAGCAGCTTTATAGTGATAACAGAAAAATAATGCAACAAAGTTTGTTTCAGCTATGCAGCAGATCTAGAAGAAAGTATTTTGATAGTCCAGCTTAAGTTCAGTGATGGTTCACAGGGTTCCCACGGGTCCTTGAAATCCTTTAAAGTTTGTGAATATGAAAAAAAGATTTCTAGCCCCTGGAAAGTTTTTGAAAATAAACATACATAGATACAGGCCCTTAAAGTGCTTGAAATTATTTTGTGCAAGAAGTTTTCTGTAAAATATTCCACATTCCCTCCGGTCCGCTAATGTTATTTCGTCAACCCATCGTGGCCTATGCATACTAGTTTGCTTGATTTATGTTAGTTACATGCATTTACGTGTTGCGTTAAGTGTTTCCTGCATGAGGTACTTTGTGTTGTACGTTGCCATGACGTTCATGCACGCCAAACTGTAACAATGTATCTTACAAGGTAACACGATGTAACCTTGTTCTCACGTGAAATGTGTCCCCACATTAAGTCCTTGAATTTGAGGGTATTGGACCTGAAAAGTCCTTGAAAGGTCCTTGAATTTGAAGTTAACAAAGGTGTGGGAGCCCTGGGTTAATTTTTGTTCTTAAAAAGTGATTAATTTAGTTCCTTTATCTATACAGCCGCTTTGGAGGAAACATTGATTTCACCCCGACACAAACACAAACTCCACCCCAAGATAGTCAAACAGGTATGGGAAAGATTCTACGAAGCAGAAGTGAACCTCTTCACATCTCAAGAGACAATGCAATTATCGAACAGGAGGAACCCTCAGGCATTTCATCCCCGGCCCGAGCTGTGAAACCTTCATGTTTGGCCACTGAGGGAGACCAATTGAGGGACGCTGGGCTTCCAGCTGACGTTGTACAGACTAATCTCAGTGCTAGGGCTCCCTCCACAAGAAGAATCTATTCCACTAAATAGGGTGTCTTTGAAAGGTGGTGCACTGCACGCCGTTCTGACCCAGTCCTCTGCTAGATTGTTTCAGTACTGAAGTTTTTGCAGGAGAAATTATCAGCAGGCACATGCCCTGCCACTCTCAGGGTTTTTGTGGCCGCCATATTGGCTTGCAACGCCCTGATTAACGGGGTGCCAGTCAGGAAGCACCCTCTGATCACCCGTTTCATTCGTGGGGCCAGGCGACTGAGACCTGCCGTTAGAGCAATGATCCCTTCGTGGGATTTAGCCATAGTCCTCAAGGGTCTGGTCGAGACCCCATTTGAACCTCTAGACCCTAAAGATTTCCTCATGGTTATTACTTCACTAAAGAATTGGGGGTTTGCAAGCTCTGTCGACCTCACCATCCTGGGTAGACTTTGCCCCCGGAATGGTCAAAGCTATTTTGCCTCCTCACTCTCATTATCTACCTAAAGTTCCATTCTCGACTATGCATCCGGGTCATTCTTAAAGCTTTCTGTCCTCCGCCTTTCACTACACAGAAGCAGGAGAAACTTGACCGAATGTGTTTAATACGTGCTCTTCAGACTTACGTCCACCGCACTAGCCAGTGGTTTAAGTCAGAGCAACTCTTCATTTGCTATGGGTGTCGTAACCTGGGGGCGGCCTCCACTAAGCAAACAATGTCACACTGGGTGAGGGATACTATTACCCTAGCATACAAGATGTGGGGTCAAGCTTCCCCTCTAGGAGTTAGGGCTCATTCTACCAGGGGAGTTGCTTCCTCCAAAAGCTTTAGCAAGGGTCCTCTCCGTACACATTCATCAGATTGTATAGCTTGTATGCTCATGCTGCTTGAGTTATCCCAAGCTTCCTTGGCGTGTTTGCCACACACTCACAACTGGTCAAACAAAATGTTTTCCCATAGCGCTATGAGCGCAGCATCTTGTTCCCGCTTTTTCAGGGAACAGGGTTACAGTCAAGTAACCTGAGACATTATCTTGGTATATTTTTCTGTTAATATGAAAAATCAGGTACATTTAGCAATATAGTGGGTAAATTATGTATATGATGTATTTTACAATGTTATAATAAACTAAATGCCTTTCTCCACTGACGTTCTAAGTTGTTCAAAGCGTTTCTAAGGATACTGATATTTAGAAGGCAGCTGTCTGAACCTGGGATGGTGAATGGGATCATGGTTTGTGTAACATCAACACATTATTAGATGTTTGATAACGTAGTCAAGCAAAAGGCTAATCATTTTCATTACTGTGATGTGCCCGATGCTGTATAGAGCAATACATAAAACACATTACCATTCTGATGCATTGACTTGTATACGAGCCTGTAATTCACTCTTCCACTACTTCTGAATCAGTTTCTGGTTCAAACATACATGGCTGATTTAAACCAGTATTTCTACTTGCCATTGTGCAGCTTTTTCTACAGTAAAGTGGACCAAGTGAATTGGGTATTCTGAGCTTGTGTGATTGCATGGAGGTGGGGCTAATTTGCATATTCATGAGTCCGCATATACTAAATGAAGCATTCAATGTTAATTCAAAGTTGATACAAGACCTTATTGCACCCATGTTGAAAGGCAAGACGTTGAAACAACGTTGCAATGCCAACTTTGATTTAATTAGCAAAATTGAAACATAGGCCTATTTCAACATTGATTCAACCAAAGCAGATTTACATAAAACTCGACAATCATGGTGAAATACGTTGATGCTAGTACAAGTTCAAATTTGAAGTTAAAAAGTTCACAAAACATATTCCCCTTTGGACTTTTACAGATTTATGTATTAATTATGTGTATTTCAAAAGTTAAAACATACCTATCAAAGCAATAATACTAACAATATTATTGATAATTTACATCTGGCTTCAATGTTGGTCATGGTAGAAAAGGTACAGACCTTGTAGTTGTAGAAGTGTCCATTGATGGAGAAGCGATTATTTCTGTTCCTCTGACTTTCTACCATCTTCTTACTTTTCACCCTCATTTTCACCAGCGAGGCATCACTCACGGTACGGGTCAGATATGAACTTTCTTCAATGGTAGGCACAGCCCGGGAAGGCCTTAAAGTCTTGCTCTCGTATGCGATGTAGCCTTAAAGAGAGATTTAGTTAATTAAAGGTGTAATGCCATTTTTAATGCAGAAATCAAACTGCATGATATTAAGTAGGCCTAATTATACTGTTGTTCGTTATATGTATTTTCTTTAAGAAAACGTGTGTTTACAAACACATGTTGCCATAGTGCTAATTCCACTGTTATCAAATAGAGCGCAACAGTAAAGTAAAAACTCCATTTGTTTTCTCCATAGAAAAAAGCAACATGTGGAAAAAGATCTTGTTAGCTCCGCCCACTCCCATAAATCACTGCAAATGTCTTAATCGAATCGATCTCCATTCGCTCTCAAAATACTTAAATACTGTTTGTATTTAAGCATATTTTGCAATAATCTTAAAATATATTGTTTCAACATTTGTGGTTGAGTAATTTTATATTTCTCCATCGTTTTTAATTAAATTATGCTGTTTGCAATGCTTCATGGGATTGTAGTTCTTTCCCTCATAAAGCCGTAAAGTTCACAGTCTTGTACCTTTGTATTTTGATTCGCATTTTAAATACTGCTTCAAATCAAAGTTTGTAGCTAGATGTGATTCACTTGTTCGTAACTGGTTCATGGCTTTGAACTCTTTAACGAAAACTTTAAAATCCCAATGGGGAAAAAATTCTGGAAAAAATACTTCCAGAACCAGTGCCGCTGAAAAAGTGTGGGGGCGCTAATGCACTCTATACTGAGTGCACTTGTAACACAAGTATAAGAACCTTGAGTAGGATGTTCAGGTTTCGTGGATTCAGCTTCCTCCAGTTCATCAATACGAAGATCATCAAATTCTCCCCATCGTGTCATACCCCTAATGGAACATGACATTTTATTAAATCACAAGCATGTACTCTAATGATAAAGCATAAAAAGACAAAATCTTTAACAATGATTTCTAGGTCATTTTGTCATGTTGAGACTGTACAAATGGCTTAATCTCATCTAAGACAGAAAGTTTGTTTTGTGTCCACTGGCTTCCTGTTATAATCTTTCCTCAGCCATTTTTTTATTCAGACTTACATGTTCAAACCTTATCTTCCCACTGTAGATAAACTCATTGTTTAGTTAGTTCTGTTCTGTTCAAAATTGGACTACAAGATTGTGCTGTGAATTCTGATTCAATAATGATTGAACTTAATTCATGTTATAAGTATTTAATGACTTGCTTTTTAAAAGCAAACAACTCTTGTTTGATTAAAAAAAACTGACAAGAGTTTATTTTCATCATGTAAATTTCATTCAAAAGTGATAATTCTGTCATCATTTACTCTCAAGTTGTTCCAAACCTGTATGATCTCTTTCTTCTGTTGAAAATAGATATTTTGAAGAATGTTGGAAACCAGGCAATTGATGGACCTCATTGACTTTCATAGTATTTCTGTTTCTACTATGGAAGTCAATGGGGTCCATCAGTGGGGTCTAGTTACCAGAATTCTTTAAAATATCTAATAATACAATATCTAACAGAAAAAAGAAACTTGTACAGGTTTGGAACAACTTGAGGGTGAGTAAATGATGACAATTTTTTATTTTTTGGGTGAACTATCCCTTAAGGATATTAAATTATTACGTACTTATTTATATTCATATACTCATTTACATATGAGTAATGTTTGGCAGATATTTTAAAGGTTATAGTCATTCTCTTTCTGGAAATAAACCAAAAAAATATTGACGACTCATCAAATGCTTATCCAAATGTTGTTCAATCAAATGCTCTCTATTGGATGAGAATGTTCCTCCCCTAATTCCACATACAAGAAGCAAATCATGTTTATGATGTAATCCAAATGCAAACTAAAACTAAAGGCTAGAGATTATGTCCCATTCCATATTTGTTTCAGTAGAAAATACATCAACACAGCATCACTTGGTTTCATGGGGTCTTTTCATGGGTTACCATGAACTCAAAATGGACAATTCTTATTTTTTTAATGAAATATTACAGTAGTATAAATCATTTTCAATTCATGTGCCTCGTAGTCTTTAATCAAAATCACTCCCCTTCCCTCTTGCAGCATCTCTTCTTTGATGATGTGTTTACTGGCGTGAGGGCGGAGCAACCTGTCACTCACATGAGATCCACCAATCGCAAACCACAACCATTCAATCAATTCCAAAATCAAGTTTTTCTTGTCTGAGAATCAGTTTCACTCGGATATACGGCACATTAGAGAAGAAAAGACTATTGCAATGTATGTTTCATGCCAAATTTAAACTCTGGCCCCATATAGATCCATTGTACAGTACAGGAGTCAACTTTCCAGGCCACTGATATTGTCAATAAGAGTTTAGGCTTCATTGAACCTGAAATATTCCTTTAAATAGACCAGAACATCTTAGCCTTTTTTTTTTTTTACAGCTTTTCCCTTTAACTGAAAAGATGTCACATGCAACACACCACTGGTTTTTACACATAAATAATGGAATGCAATGTACCTTTTATTTCCGAGTGGACTCATGGGGTCTGGTGACTTGACTGACGACTCATTTGTAAATATCGGTTTCTCATCTTGTATTTGTAACTGAATGGGTTTCTTCACACCCCAGGAAATGCCAAGGATGCCCTCAAATGTCACCTTCCCTTCATTCTATAAAAGCAGACATGGCACGGCCATTACTGATCTGCTATTCTGTTCTGTCCCAGCAGAGGGCAGGGCAATGCTGTTTATGGCAAATTATGATCATAGGCCCAAAGTCCACACACAGGTGCAAAACCACATGGTACAGTCAAATACCCTCTAGAATGGTCAAACTTGTCTCACATGTATTACTTGAGCATTAGTAATGTAATGAATGCATTATCTACATAAAGGTATGATGATTTACCTCATAGACAGTGAGCTGCAGGTGTGTTGTGTCTTTAAGAAAGCAGTTGTAGGTGTTCAATAAAGAGGAAAACTGAGCCCTTTGAATCCAGAAAAGAAATCAGTAAGAAAGATACTTGTACTCCATACTCCACTTTAGACATTCATTGGTTGACTACATGTCAACCTATTCTACAAACCCAAACACCTAACCCTAACAGTCTATTAATACTCAATGAGAGTTAGTTGACATGTAGTTGCAAGGTTACTTATAGATAGTAGAAGTGGACCATAGTGTAACCAATAATAAACTTGAATGATGAAAACTGAGCAAAACAAAGATATATGTGTGTAAGACTACTCACCTGGAGCACGATTTTCCGGCACCAATTAGAACAACAGAGTTTGACTGACCCGCATTCATTTCAACCGACTAACCCGATCTACAAAGAAAGTACATTTTTTCAAGCACCATTAAAACATACTGATGACACACTCAAGCCATGAACACATTCAAGTCAAGACTGCTGTATCCCTCTCAAGATATTTATTCAGATGAGTTCCAGCTGTGTCCAAACACGTTTTTTTCGTCAGCATTAGTCTCTGGTATTTGAGAGATGCGTCCACGCTAATGTGTCATTAGCAATCAGACCCTTTCAAAACGCTGTGCTTTAAAAACTCTAAAGCCTGAGGCCATTGGAGGAAAAAACAGACTGGCAGGTCTTGTGTGTTTAGGATTGTTTGAGTTGTACTTTCACTTTGCTTGCTCAGTCCCAGCAGGAACATTGAGTGAATTTGTGCATTAGAGGGAGTGGTGTGGTTTTTCAAGTTAGAGCACGCTCTCTACAAACCACAGATACAAATCCAAACAGCTTTGACTGACAAAAGATCTGTGCATCTGTATGTAAATACGTCTGGCAGCGGCCCTTTGCCAATGCAATCACACAAACAATGGCTTGAAACAACATTGACATTTAAAGCCACAGCGTGTGTTTGATTCAATTCAGAACTCATTTTAGATAAAGACACAAGCCCCTTGTGTATAATCATAACATTAACTTCTTACTTCATTATACAAAAGCATACTTTCTCATAAACAAACTTGATTTAACTCGGTAGCACTATTTTACAGTACTTCTTTCACGTTACATGTAGTAATAACTACAAATAATGCAATAAGTAAGCCTAAACCAATCCCTATCCCTAACCCTAAGTAAATATAATTATTACTCAGGACTTAATTACACTGTAACACGAACACCTTCAAATAAAGTGTAACCGTAACTCTTTAAACACAATACTGTAGTGGCACATGAACACCCTCACAGTTCACTCACCTGCTGTCTGATTAGATCCAGTGTCAGTGGACTTTACAGAGGAAGGGGTCACATATCTCTTCCCAAACGGCCACGGCTATAGCAGTGTCACAGCCCTGGACAGAATGAAGAGCCACAGTCCCTGTCAGGTGTTTTCCTGACTATGACAATGTTGTGCTGTAACTTGATCCAACTCACCTCTTCTCCAGGGCTTTCTGGGAATGCCTGTCAATGCAGTGAATGCATGAACACACCCATAGGTATGAATCCCATAGGTTTGAATTTGTCGGCGGAACAGGAAGTTTTTGATTTATTAGTGACGCACTGGCCTCAGATGTCGACAGTGGGCTGTTTCTTAGTTCTAATATCATTTAGCTTAAAGGTTTTTGTGCAGGGTGTGAGGTTTATGGGAAATTAATTTAATGAAGAGGTCTGGAAATCTATTCACTTTCTTTTGGTACATTTGTTTTGATTAATATAGTCTTTCATAATTATTCACAAAGCTACATATTTGATAGGGTTATCATAATAGTAACATTTCCTCAGTCAATAATAATAATACCAGATAAATATATTTGTAAAACACACTACCGTTCTAAAGTTTGCGGTTGGTAAGTTTCTTTAATGTTTTTGAAAGATATTTCTTATGCTTATTAAGGCATCATTTGTTTGATCAAGCAGTGAAAACAGCAATATTGTGAAATAGTAATATTTAAATATTTGTTTCTATTTGAATATATTTCCTGTGGAGCAAAAAAATAAAAAGAAACATAAAAAATAATTAAAAATAGAATAAAAGTTATGCAGGGAGACAGAGATTATTTAATAATTAGAAATAATAATAAAAAGTAAAATTAAATTACTTAAATTAAGGCCATACTTAAAGGCCATACTTTTAAATCTTTTAATTTTTTGTTAACATAAACAATGAGCAATTTATTTTTAATATAATGTTTAAAAATGTTTATAGTTCTTCGTTAGTTCACAGTACATCAACTAATGTGAACAGATACAACCTTTGATTTTAAAACGCATTAAATGTTGAGACTAAGGGGGCTTTCACACTAGCACTTTTGGTGCGCACCCGGGTTCGAATGACGTCAGAGTTCGGTTCGTTTGGATGATGTGAACGCTGTCTTCCGAACTCGGGTGCGTACCTGCCAACCGTACTCGGGTCTGCTTAAAAAGGTGGTCTGGGGTACGGTTCATGTGAACTCCCAACGCATTCGCATCCTTTGGCGTAATATAGGTGACGCCATATGACATTTCGTCGAAATCTTACGCACATGGGATCCTTTAGCGTCAATATAACACGCACTGTTATGGGTAGGTTTAGGTCTGGGGTAGGGTACGGTTATGACACCTTGGGATCTGCGTCTCATATTGATGCTAAACGATGCCATGTGCGTCCGATTTAGACGAGCGTCACCTGTATGACGCCTTGGGATCTGCGTCTCATATTGATGCTAAAGGATGCCATGTGCGTCCGATTTAGACGCGCGTCACCTGTATGACGCCTTGGGATCTGCGTCTCATATTGATGCTAAAGGATGCCATGTGCGTCCGATTTAGACGCGCGTCACCTGTATGACGCCTTGGGATCTGCGTCTCATATTGATGCTAAAGGATGCCATGTGCGTCCGATTTAGACGCGCGTCACCTGTATGACGCCTTGGGTTCTGCGTCTCATATTGATGCTAAAGGATGCCATGTGCGTCCGATTTAGACGCGCGTCACCTGTATGACGCCTTGGGATCTGCGTCTCATATTGATGCTAAAGGATGCCATGTGCGTCCGATTTAGACGCGCGTCACCTGTATGACGCCTTGGGTTCTGCGTCTCATATCGATGCTAAACGATGCCATGTGCGTCCGATTTAGACGAGCGTCACCTGTATGAAGCCTTGGGATCTGCGTCTCATATTGATGCTAAACGATGCCATGTGCGTCCGATTTAGACGCGCGTCACCTGTATGACGC
This sequence comes from Rhinichthys klamathensis goyatoka, assembly GCF_029890125.1. Classification (NCBI taxonomy): domain Eukaryota; kingdom Metazoa; phylum Chordata; class Actinopteri; order Cypriniformes; family Leuciscidae; genus Rhinichthys; species Rhinichthys klamathensis. The sequence goes on from NW_026606630.1 coordinate 312,250, forward strand.
CTTGGGATCTGCGTCTCATATTGATGCTAAAGGATGCCATGTGCGTCCGATTTAGACGCGCGTCACCTGTATGACGCCTTGGGTTCTGCGTCTCATATCGATGCTAAAGGATGCCATGTGCGTCCGATTTAGACGCGCGTCACCTGTATGACGCCTTGGGTTCTGCGTCTCATATTGATGCTAAAGGATGCCATGTGCGTCCGATTTAGACGCGCGTCACCTGTATGACGCCTTGGGTTCTGCGTCTCATATCGATGCTAAAGGATGCCATGTGCGTCCGATTTAGACGCGCGTCACCTGTATGACGCCTTGGGTTCTGCGTCTCATATTGATGCTAAACGATGCCATGTGCGTCCGATTTAGACGCGCGTCACCTGTATGACGCCTTGGGATCTGCGTCTCATATTGATGCTAAAGGATGCCATGTGCGTCCGATTTAGACGCGCGTCACCTGTATGACGCCTTGGGATCTGCGTCTCATATCGATGCTAAAGGATGCCATGTGCGTCCGATTTAGACGCGCGTCACCTGTATGACGCCTTGGGATCTGCGTCTCATATTGATGCTAAACGATGCCATGTGCGTCCGATTTAGACGCGCGTCACCTGTATGACGCCTTGGGATCTGCGTCTCATATTGATGCTAAAGGATGCCATGTGCGTCCGATTTAGACGCGCGTCACCTGTATGACGCCTTGGGATCTGCGTCTCATATCGATGCTAAAGGATGCCATGTGCGTCCGATTTAGACGAGCGTCACCTGTATGACGCCTTGGGATCTGCGTCTCATATTGATGCTAAACGATGCCATGTGCGTCCGATTTAGATGCGCGTCACCTGTATGACGCCTTGGGTTCTGCGTCTCATATCGATGCTAAAGGATGCCATGTGCGTCCGATTTAGACGCGCGTCACCTGTATGACGCCTTGGGATCTGCGTCTCATATCGATGCTAAAGGATGCCATGTGCGTCCGATTTAGACGCGCGTCACCTGTATGACGCCTTGGGATCTGCGTCTCATATTGATGCTAAAGGATGCCATGTGCGTCCGATTTAGACGCGCGTCACCTGTATGACGCCTTGGGATCTGCGTCTCATATTGATGCTAAACGATGCCATGTGCGTCCGATTTAGACGCGCGTCACCTGTATGACGCCTTGGGATCTGCGTCTCATATTGATGCTAAAGGATGCCATGTGCGTCCGATTTAGACGCGCGTCACCTGTATGACGCCTTGGGATCTGCGTCTCATATTGATGCTAAACGATGCCATGTGCGTCCGATTTAGATGCGCGTCACCTGTATGACGCCTTGGGTTCTGCGTCTCATATCGATGCTAAAGGATGCCATGTGCGTCCGATTTAGACGCGCGTCACCTGTATGACGCCTTGGGATCTGCGTCTCATATTGATGCTAAAGGATGCCATGTGCGTCCGATTTAGACGCGCGTCACCTGTATGACGCCTTGGGATCTGCGTCTCATATTGATGCTAAAGGATGCCATGTGCGTCCGATTTAGACGCGCGTCACCTGTATGACGCCTTGGGTTCTGCGTCTCATATCGATGCTAAAGGATGCCATGTGCGTCCGATTTAGACGCGCGTCACCTGTATGACGCCTTGGGATCTGCGTCTCATATTGATGCTAAAGGATGCCATGTGCGTCCGATTTAGACGCGCGTCACCTGTATGACGCCTTGGGATCTGCGTCTCATATTGATGCTAAAGGATGCCATGTGCGTCCGATTTAGACGCGCGTCACCTGTATGACGCCTTGGGTTCTGCGTCTCATATCGATGCTAAAGGATGCCATGTGCGTCCGATTTAGACGCGCGTCACCTGTATGACGCCTTGGGATCTGCGTCTCATATTGATGCTAAAGGATGCCATGTGCGTCCGATTTAAACGCGCGTCACCTGTATGACGCCTTGGGTTCTGCGTCTCATATCGATGCTAAACGATGCCATGTGCGTCCGATTTAGACGCGCGTCACCTGTATGACGCCTTGGGATCTGCGTCTCATATTGATGCTAAACGATGCCATGTGCGTCCGATTTAGACGCGCGTCACCTGTATGACGCCTTGGGATCTGCGTCTCATATTGATGCTAAAGGATGCCATGTGCGTCCGATTTAGACGCGCGTCACCTGTATGACTCCTTGGGTTCTGCGTCTCATATTGATGCTAAACGATGCCATGTGCGTCCGATTTAGACGCGCGTCACCTGTATGACGCCTTGGGTTCTGCGTCTCATATTGATGCTAAACGATGCCATGTGCGTCCGATTTAGACGCGCGTCACCTGTATGAAGCCTTGGGATCTGCGTCTCATATCGATGCTAAACGATGCCATGTGCGTCCGATTTAGACGCGCGTCACCTGTATGACGCCTTGGGTTCTGCGTCTCATATTGATGCTAAACGATGCCATGTGCGTCCGATTTAGACGCGCGTCACCTGTATGACGCCTTGGGTTCTGCGTCTCATATTGATGCTAAAGGATGCCATGTGCGTCCGATTTAGACGCGCGTCACCTGTATGACGCCTTGGGATCTGCGTCTCATATTGATGCTAAAGGATGCCATGTGCGTCCGATTTAGACGAGCGTCACCTGTATGACGCCTTGGGTTCTGCGTCTCATATTGATGCTAAAGGATGCCATGTGCGTTGGATTTAGACGAGCGTCACCTGTATGACGCCTTGGGATCTGCGTCTCATATCGATGCTAAACGATGCCATGTGCGTCCGATTTAGACGCGCGTCACCTGTATGACGCCTTGGGTTCTGCGTCTCATATTGATGCTAAAGGATGCCATGTGCGTCCGATTTAGACGAGCGTCACCTGTATGACGCCTTGGGTTCTGCGTCTCATATTGATGCTAAAGGATGCCATGTGCGTTGGATTTAGACGAGCGTCACCTGTATGACGCCTTGGGTTCTGCGTCTCATATTGATGCTAAAGGATGCCATGTGCGTCCGATTTAGACGCGCGTCACCTGTATGACGCCTTGGGATCTGCGTCTCATATTGATGCTAAACGATGCCATGTGCGTCCGATTTAGACGCGCGTCACCTGTATGACGCCTTGGGTTCTGCGTCTCATATTGATGCTAAAGGATGCCATGTGCGTCCGATTTAGACGCGCGTCACCTGTATGACGCCTTGGGATCTGCGTCTCATATCGATGCTAAAGGATGCCATGTGCGTCCGATTTAGACGCGCGTCACCTGTATGACGCCTTGGGATCTGCGTCTCATATTGATGCTAAACGATGCCATGTGCGTTGGATTTAGACGAGCGTCACCTGTATGACGCCTTGGGTTCTGCGTCTCATATTGATGCTAAACGATGCCATGTGCGTCCGATTTAGACGCGCGTCACCTGTATGACGCCTTGGGTTCTGCGTCTCATATCGATGCTAAAGGATGCCATGTGCGTCCGATTTAGACGAGCGTCACCTGTATGACGCCTTGGGATCTGCGTCTCATATCGATGCTAAAGGATGCCATGTGCGTTGGATTTAGACGAGCGTCACCTGTATGACGCCTTGGGTTCTGCGCCTCATATTGATGCTAAACGATGCCATGTGCGTCCGATTTAGACGCGCGTCACCTGTATGACGCCTTGGGATCTGCGTCTCATATCGATGCTAAAGGATGCCATGTGCGTTGGATTTAGACGAGCGTCACCTGTATGACGCCTTGGGTTCTGCGTCTCATATTGATGCTAAAGGATGCCATGTGCGTAAGATTTCAACGGAATGTACAAAGCGTCACATGTATGACGCCAAAGGATGAGAACGGGCTGGAACTCCAGTACGGTTCGCTGCTGATATGAACGCAATCGAACCAAACCGCGGAAGTGAACCGCTATTGATGACGTATAATGTATAATGTGGTCGACAGGACAGTCGTCAGTGCGTGTGTGTGTGTGTGTACACTTACCTTGACGAAAAGCGGGATTGACGCACTGCGAGCAGAGAGATGATTTATGCTTGCCTCCGCAAAAATTCTCTTCGGCTGACACCCAGCTGTCTTTGGAACGATTTTAGTACTTTTGCGGCAAACATACCCAAGTGTGTTTCTGTATCTTTTCTTTGAAAACAAAACCAAAGGTTAAAAAAAAGAAGAACAAATGTGAAGAGAGCAATTCTATCCATTTTGACGCCTTTTCATTCATAGCGGCGCCGGTTACCAAGCAACATCATTATGCGCCAGCTGCAGCTTGATGACGCAAGCGTACCACGGTTCGGATACAAATAATATTTGTGAACAGTCCATCGGGGGCAGGGGGGAGCAATCGAACTCGGGTTCGATTGTGAAGTGTGAAAGCCCCCTAACATTAACTAAGGGTGTATTCACACCTGCCTTGTTTGGTTCGATTGAATCGAACTCTAGTTCGTTTCCCCCCTTGGTGCGGACCTTTTGGGCAGGTGTGAATACAGCAATCGAACTCGGGTGCGGACCAAACAACCGAACCGAGACCCAGCTGAAGAGGTGGTCTCGGTACGCTTCCAAATGAACTCTGGTAGGGTTCTTTACGGTGTGAACATGAACCGACCCAATTGCAAGAAAGCACTGCGCCTTTGAGTTAACAGGCTTCCGTAGTCGGAGATTTTGGCATAATGGTTTGTGTTATTGTTGTTCAAGTGCGAAAGAGAATTCCATTCCGGCGCGCTGTCTGGCCACACGATACTGTTGCGCGTCTTTCTGCGCGCTGTGTGTGTGTCATTGGAATGGAATGAATGAATGAGTGTGTGCATCAGGACATTCACATACAGAGCGTTCTCTTTAGTCTAATCGCGCATAGATGCAAAAAAAGCTTTTGCAGTTCATATAATGTAACGATAGTTACAATACAAGGATGACGCTGCGTTAAACTGGACACCCCTCTCTATGAATGAAAACTTTATACCTTATCCGTCTTCTGCGCAGTTTCTTCATATTGCCTTTGTACAGAATAACACAAAATTAGTAAAAGATCAAATATTGCAGTACGAAATATCTCCACGCTGAGCCTTTTTTGCACTTCCTGATTTCCCTACTTGAGAATCCTTGCCCAATGAATGGACGACCTTCGCACACGTGTGGTTTTGTTTACAAATTTTGGTTCACTTGCAAAAAGAGCAGTGTGAAAGCGAACCGTACCAAAAAAAAAAAAATTATTTGGTCCGGACCAAAGCAAGTGAACTATCGGACTTTCCTGGTGTGAATTATTTTTTTTGGCACGGTTTGCTTTCAAACTGCTCTTTTTGCAAGTGAACCAAAATTTGTAAACAAAACCACACGTGCTAAAGTCGTCCATTCATTGGACAAGGATTCTCAAGTAGGGAAATCAGGAAGTGCAAAAATGGCTTAAAGTAAATTAACGCAGCATCATCCTTGTATTATATGAACTGCAGTCTGCAAATGCTTTTTTTTTTTTTGCATCTATGCGCGATTAGACTAAAGAGAACGCTCTGTGTGTGAATGTCCTGATGCACACACTCATTCATTCATTCCATTCCAATGATGCACACACGACGCGCAGAAAGACGCGCAACAGATGTAATGTAGTAACGTTAGGCTACAACAGATCACTTTCCCATAACGCAACTCCGACTACGGAAGCCTGTTAACTCAAAGGCGCAGTGCTTTCTTGCAATTGGGTAGGTTCATGTTCACACCGTAAACGGACCGTACCAGAGTTCGTTTGGAACCGTACCGAGACCACCTCTTCAGCTGGGTCTCGGTTCGGTTGTTTGGTCCGCACCCGAGTTCGATTGCTGTATTCACACCTGCCCAAAAGGTCCGCACCAAGGGGGGAAACGAACTAGAGTTCGATTCAATCAAACCAAACAAGGCAGGTGTGAATACACCCTAAGATTAATAAATGTCATAGAAGTATTGTTCATTATTAGTTCATGTTAACAAATGAAACCTTATTGTACAATGTTACAGTTTTATTAGATGTGTGCTATGGCTTTAAATAGTAAATATAACTTCAAATCATATCTTTCAAGTCATGATATAATACAACCCAATGATATCTTGTATTTTATACTAACTTCCATGCAATCTTTACATTTAAAGAAATCTTGACCTTTCAATTTCTTTTGCCCATTTGTAAAACTTAATAACCTCCTTCTTACAAGTGAGTGTGTGTGTGTGCGCGCGTGTGAGTGTGTGTGTATGGAGCTAAAGTGTTAAGTTCTGATGTATAAAACAAATAGACACTCCCAAAAGCTGCAATATTCAGAAAGAATGACAAAACACAAGTGCACTTCGACCCTCAACCTTTGTCCAGCCTTTTAAAGACCCATCAACAACTCCACACTCTTTCAAAATATTGCGCAGAGGTTTGCAATATACCATGTTTTGAAATCTCTTTTTCACATACTCACTATGATTTTGCTTTAGCCATGCATTTTAATAATAAGAAAGTTGCTACATAACATTTAAACTGCAATTACTTCACACACACACCACAGAGCTGCTAAAATTTACAAAGTAAAAACAGCTGTGCAACTGATTGAACTTCATATTAGCCCACATTACAGGTCAGGATCCCTTTTGAAATCGATGAGTTTGCTAAATAGGAATGTGCCATTACTGAAATCTCTTCTCTAACTGTACAGGAGATGGCAGTATAACTTAAGTGACACCAAGACCTACAAGGAAACTATAAGGCACTGTGTTGGAGTTTTTGTATTTACTTACTACAGTATTTGCAGCCTTTCAGTGATTTACAGCTGGATAGATAGATAGGCCTACGTAGATTTGGACCTTTTGAAAGGGAGGTTTGGAGTCAGACTCCGGTCTAGTTCTGTCTCACTCATATTGTATTGCAGAACGCTTGTTGCGTGATCATTGTAATGTCTCAATGTCTGCCAAAACTCTGGGTGACTGTTAGGGTTACGAAAGGAACATCTGAGGAATCGCAGCTGTCTTCAGCCTCCAAATGATGTTAACTTTGCCATTGCAATAGACTCCATTTCATGAACCTCAGTACATACACTGCTGTTCCAAAGATTGGGTTCATAAAGGTTTTTTCTTAAATTAATACTTTTATTAAACAAAGATGCAACTGATTTTTTTTCCACTAAAATATGAAGCAGCTCAACTGTTTTCAACATAGATAACAATCAGAAATATTTCTTGACCATCAAATCATGTTTGAATGATTTCTGGATCATGTGACACAGAAGACTAGAGTGATGATGCAATTTAAAACTGTTTGTTTACATTGTATTTTTCATAATACTGTATTTGTGATCCAACAAATGCAGAAATAGTGCAAATTCTTCCTTCTTAATTGTATGTATTTTTGTTTGATTGTGTAACATTTTGCAGAATCCTAAGAATTTTTTATTTCTGGGTTTATTTGAAAAATCTCAAAATGTTCATACTTTTGAAGTCTGAGACAACACTGATATCAACACCGACAACACTGGTATATTCACTGCCCGGCAAAAAAAAAAAAAAAACGCTGTCTGGAATCGATGGGTTCATTATCGCTTTCGATTATTATGTTTCTAGCATGTTATGTGTTTGGCAACAGTTCTTCTAACCCTAGATGATGGAGTGTGTAGCATGAAGACACATCATGGTTTTATTCCATGATGACAATGCCAAGATTCATCAGTCTTAAACTGTGAAAGAATTGTTTGGAGGGAGCACGAAGAAACATTTTCACACATAAATCGCCACCTCTGAGTCATCACCTCTCACAGTTTAAAATCTTTGGGATGTGCTGGAGGAGACTTTACAGAGTGCTGGACTTTTGCACTGTCAATACAAGATCTTGACCAAAAATATATACACCTCTTGATGGAAATAAATGTTGTGATATTATTTTCATCAAGAGTTCTGCTTGTTGTTTGCACATCCATGATGAGAGTCTCCTGTTCCACCACATCCCAAAGCTGCTCTATTGGATTGAGATCTAGAGACTCTGGAGTCAGTTTCAGATACTGCCAGTCTCTGTTCAGGATTGATTGGTTCACGGAAATTGGTGGTCTTCTTTTTAATATGTGGCTCCAGAATCGCTAGCAAATCGTCAAACTGTTCCACTGACATTCTGAAATAAATTTTGAATCGCTCTGGATAATTTCGCAACTCCTTGATAAGGAGGTGGAACTCTCCTTCCTCTCGGCGCAATTTCAGGATTGGATGGACCCAATATTTTCTCTTTCTTTTTCTCTTTTTAATAAGAGAGAGGGCAACAAAATCATCCTCACTGCTTGACGAATCCATTTAGTATTTTTTTGCGTTTTTTTCCGCAAAGGTTTAAAACGCATCGGACTCAGTGTGCGAGGTTTCTGTGCGTGACGAATTTTTAGGCTGACGAACACGAAAAAACGCATAGGAAAATTTCGGACTCAGTGTGCAATGGCCTTTAAGCTTTTCTTTGAGAAAAGAACAAAGAACGGCACTGAAGTCCATCGCTCTGACTACGTCACCTTCTTCGTTGCTCTGGTTTGTTGTAGCGCTATCCTATTGCGTGCAGAGGGAATTTGAAAGACAAGCGTTTATCCCAGCCCTCGCATTGAGCCCTGCCAATGGTGTTTTCCCAGACCCAACATCTTGATGTGGATCTGGCTTGTCAGGCTAATCGGGATCCCTAAGCTCTGCGAGCTTTTGCACTTTTATTTACATACATTTGTAGTGGACATCTTGTTGCAAATTGTTGAACCGGTGTACTTAATAAAGTGGCCAGTGTGTGTTAGTGTTTTTGAGAGAGAGAGAGAGAGAGAGAGAGAGAGAGAGAGAGAGAGAGAGAGAGAGAGAGAGAGAGAGAGAGAGAGAGAGAGAGAGAGAGAGAGAGAGAGAGACAGTAAGACACAATCCATGCAAACTAAAAGGTGATAACTACTGAAGAAATGTGCCTGAGGTGTAATTTCTCTTAATTTTGGCAGAACCGACTGAATTAAGTCAGACTCAATGACGCATGTACTTTAAGGATATAGTTCTATGCATAAAAAAACCCGTTCAAAACAAACAAACCTTCAGAAGTGATAATTAGCAGATTGCATATTGTGCGTTGTACGCACTCAGAACATTTTCTAATGCAAATAACCATAAAAGGCAAAAGCGCAGAGGATGGGGACATAAACAGTCACTTTGGGAAATGTCACTCTCCAGCTTAAAATAAATCAGTACATACGGGCCAGTGAGCAACAGGTGGGTCCTTCCATACAAAGGCGACTTGAATGCAAAGCCTGTGTCTGTCATGCTATTGCTATGAGTGAGGGAGGGCAGGCGTGCGTTTCTGAGAGCCGTCCAAGTCACATAGAGTAACACATAACTTCTCACACTGACTTTCAATAAATATGATTTAGCTATATGATTCAGCAGTTAAAGTGGATTCATAACATGAGTCCAAAAGGAATTGTGTGAAATTTGCAAATACCACTAAAACAAGTCTAATAAATAAACCTCTAAAGTGAAGTGAGGCATTTAAAAAAAAAAAAATTACGCCATTTATTATGCAGTGTAGATTATATATTGAATGCTGCTAGTGAAATTAGCACAGACACTGTGATAGGGATTTATTTCCTACAATTACATTCATGCGGTGAATTGTTCATGCTAAATCATAGGAGCTCTGAATTTTGGCAGTAAACATACAAACTTATATAAAAAATGGCATTATTGGTATTTTCTGGGTACTTTCTGTACCTCGTCCCCCTCATATCACTGTAAGCATATCCAGCAGCTGGTCCTGTCTATCTTCAGCTAACCGCACGAGCACAGTGACTCGAACAGATCGCAGGCCTGTCTGCAGTACACACACACACACACACACATACTGTACTATCTGCAGGGACTTCGTTTCACAGCTTTGATATGAGGCTGACAAATGGATTTTAAAGCTGATTCGAAGCAGAACGTTCTAAGGTGAACATGAAGGTCCTCAAAAACATTCCACTGACACTTTTTCTGGCATATTTCAGCCTGAGTGAAGGGATCCAGAGAGGTGAGTCATGGCTTCTCATTGTGAATAACTAACTTGTGTTGTGTAAGCATTGACCACATGGTGAACTAAGGCAGTTTGTTGATTATTGAGAAATTAGGATTAAAGATCTGTTGAAATGTGGGTACACTAAATGTGAAAATACTCTTTGGAATGCTCTTCTCAAATCAAGCTGAATAACATGGAGTAAAAAAAAAATATATATATATATATATATATATATATGGGGGGGGGGGGGGGGGGGGGGATGTTTTTTTGACACAATGACACAATTCAGCAAAATACACTGTAAAAATAGATGATCGATACGTTATTACAACATGTTTTTACATTGCTTTAAATAAGTTAAACAAGATTCAACTCATTCAACTCAAGATTCAAGTCAGTTCAATGCAATTTAAGTTGAAATGACTTAAACATCTAAGTTGATTGTAGTTAAAAATTTAAGGAAGCGACTTTTTGTTTAAAGTGTGTGAAATGCACATAAACCTAGAAAGCACCACATAAGATATTCCATGCATGGCAATATTTACAGTAATGGATGAAGTGTCAAAAGTTTGTTATGAAAGGAGCTGTTTTTGACTCAGCTTGCTACAACATTTGCTGCTGCATTAATAATAGCCGTATCAATGGCCATTCATAACACATACTTTGTGTCATCATAGATTAAAGCAGAGGACGAAAGCTTCCAGCATGTTCGTTCCAGAACCATGACCATCATACCATGTTCAAGCGCTTCAAACCTTTCATTTTCAAATCAAGTCAAAGAAAACTTTCTCAAATTTTTCTTAGCACCCACATTGAATAAACATTTATTATAGTCTGGTTTTCCATGACCGTTTGAGAGAAGCCGTTACATACAGAGCAGAATTGTAAATCATTTTCAATGTTTTACAGTATCAATCTCAGAATCATTGACAGATGGGTGTAATTATCGATTATGATTTAAATAGTGAGGTCACGTCAAGCCTGAGCTATAATTTGTGACTTTTGGTGAACCTTAAAGCATAGTTGTGACCTCAGAGCTTTGAACTTCAATGTCTTCCAACTGGAAATGTTTATGATGATTTTGGATTCCAGATGGGGAAGATACACTGTACGCCCAAAGTTATATTTCCTAAGATACATTCATGCGGTTACTAATCGACATCTTAAAATAACTTATGAGGTCATAAGGCATATTGGTTTTGGACAGCATGCTAAAATCAATAGTTCTACTTAGAGAAAACACAGTGACACCTTGGAATGATTTGTTGGAAAATATCGATTGAGATTGTTTGAGTGTGGCATTGCTAGGTGATGTATTGGACGCATGTGGAATGCTATGCTTGCCAGATCTGATGTGTATTTCATATAGTCAGAAACACAGTGGTGGAATTTTTTTTTTTTTTTTTTTCAATCGAACCTATAAAAGAAAAAGCACACAATTGCTTAACATTGACCAAAAATTACTTTAAAGAAAGTTTACTCTGACTTTCTAAAGCAATGGTTCTCAACAGATGGCTCATGAATAGGGATAAGAATCATATATCATTAATAATTTTTTAGTACTTGAAGAATAATTGATAAGTATACAAATATACTACACAAAACCAGTGCTATTTTTTGTAACAATACCATTTATTGACAAAACTCTAATATGTAAAAATATATTTTAAGTCTTAATTAGTTGCTGGTCTATTCTGAATGCAATTGATAAAATAAAACATTTAACATGGAATTGGGCATAGTTGGATACATTGTCTAAAAAGGGTAAAAGAAAACATCCCTCGTATCTTTTTGTTGTCTACGGCAAAAGTTGCATCTAATCAAACTTTATCTTATTTTGGCACAAATTCATTTGTTCATTGGTACATTGACATACATTCATCCTAACAAACCATGAACTATGAAAGGTCAAAGGAAATAAGACCCAGCCTGCATTAATTGTAGGTTACATTCGGTAGCGTCGCCACTTAATGTCCACTTGGATCCTGGAACAAAATCAGTTGAGAACCACTGCTATAAATCACTCTCTCAACAGATGATGCCAAAATGCTATGCGATCAGATGGTAAGGTATAAATTTGATATTGACGTACACACTACCTCAGTCGAATTAATAGCATCAGTAGCTGTTCCACACCTCATCTGGCTGTCAGTGACCTGCGGAAGGGAATTAATGTTCCTTCTCACCCACTGCATACAGTACGTCTTTCTTGGGACCACACCAAATGTCATTCACACAGTAAGGTACTGGTGAAACTGGACAATGCTGATGTACAACACTACTGGAAGCAGTAATAAAAGCTAAGAACCAAGACTAACATTCCAGCCCGTTCTCATCCTTTGGCGTCATACATGTGACGCTTTGTACATTTCGTTGAAATCTTACGCATATGGCATCCTTTAGCATCAATATGAGACGCAGAACCCAAGGCGTCATACAGGTGACGCTCGTCTAAATCCGACGCACATGGCATCCTTTAGCATCAATATGAGACGCAGAACCCAAGGCGTCATACAGGTGACGCGCGTCTAAATCGGACGCACATGGCATCGTTTAGCATCGATATGAGACGCAGAACCCAAGGCGTCATACAGGTGACGCTCGTCTAAATCCGACGCACATGGCATCCTTTAGCATCAATATGAGACGCAGAACCCAAGGCGTCATACAGGTGACGCGCGTCTAAATCGGACGCACATGGCATCCTTTAGCATCAATATGAGACGCAGATCCCAAGGCGTCATACAGGTGACGCGCGTCTAAATCGGACGCACATGGCATCCTTTAGCATCGATATGAGACGCAGAACCCAAGGCGTCATACAGGTGACGCTCGTCTAAATCCGACGCACATGGCATCCTTTAGCATCGATATGAGACGCAGATCCCAAGGCGTCACCTATATGACGCCAAAGGATGCGAATGCGTTGAACATTCATAGCACAAGAAATCCTTAATGAAGACCTTTAATGCACCTTCTCAAAGTATTGGTGTTTCTAGGCTCTAAGTTTGAAACTAGGTTTTCATGCTTGAATGTTCAAAAAACACATTATTTTCCCCCACATTTGACGTTGTTGCAGCACCACTCTTCCCAGTCTGACTTTAAAGGGATAGTTCACTTTGAAATTGATTTTTGGTATGTTTTAGCTTACCTCAAGGGCATCCAAGATGTAGGTGTCTTTGTTTCCGCAGTAATTTTAATTTTGATATTTTTAGGTCAAACCGTTCTTGTCTGTCAGTCATATAATGCAGGTCTATGGTCACCACCTCAAAGAGCATGCACAGAGAAGTCCAAATTAAACATGATTTAATGACTCGTAAATGTAAGTACACATTGATGGCCTAAGACACGAAACGAGCGGTTTGTGTGAGAAAACGAACAGTATTTATATCGTTTTTACCTCTTGTAAACACTGAGGGCGCGGGCGCTTCGGTCTTTTCCGGCAAGTGCCGGCAAGCGCTGGAAGTGATCTCTCGCACGTGTACGTCACCGGAAAAGACCGAAGCGCCCGCGCCCTCAGATCACTTGGACGTGGCTGTGTTTACAAGAGGTAAAAACGATATAAATACTGTTCGTTTTCTCACACAAACCGCTTGTTTCGTGTCTTAGGCCATCAATGTGTACTTACATTTACGAGTCATTAAATCATGTTTAATTTGGACTTCTCTGTGCATGCTCTTTGAGGTGGTGACCATAGACCTGCATTATATGACTGACAGACAAGAACGGTTTGACCTAAAAATATCAAAATTAAAATTACTGCGGAAACAAAAACACCTACATCTTGGATGCCCTTGAGGTAAGCTAAAACATACCAAAAATCAATTTCAAAGTGAACTATCCCTTTAACTCCCTAAAGCAATTATGGTCTGTCATTACCAACAGATTTGAACAGTTGTGACCATAGTTGGCCAACGGGGAAACACAACCCTGTTTAGTTCCTGTCTCTATAAAGCCCTTCTTTCTGAAAAGTAAAATGTGCTCTGATTGGTCGGCTGGACCAGTGTGTTGTGAGTTACTAACACAACTCAAGCAGGCCTCGCCCCTTAATTTTGCATATGCCTTGGGCAGGAATTATTTAAATTAAGAATATTGTGACACGTTTGTTCCCGGAAGAAAACTCAAGACTACAATGGAGGCGTTTCAGGGAGTTCAGAAACAGTGACACTGATATAGAGAATAACTCCCACTGGAGGGACTTTGTGTTTTAAGACCTTTTTTCATGCACAAACAGCAACCTTACACACTAAAGAAAGATGAACATGTAAAATAGCATAATAGTTCATCTTCATAGTTCATCAAGAACTGGTGATCGCTGAAGTCAAATTAGATTTTGCCATCATTCAAGTATCTTTTCCTAAAAAAAAGTATTCAATATTTGATAGAGGCCTATGGCCTCCTAGTATTTGGACACTTGAGGCACTTGTCAGATAACAAATTATCAAAGTAGATGGCATCCACAAACAAATGATGCTAGAACTTTTCTTAAATGGATGAAAAAATAACAGTTGAAGTAATTTGTTTACATCAAAATGGATAAGTAAGGAGTGAGGCTGTTACACACAACCCTAAGCAGCATCTTAAGTTGCTAAAAGGTCAGGGATGATGATGTCCTTGGATGCTCTTGCGAGGAACAGGTGATATATCCGCTGATTCACACTTGGGAAATTGGCAGGTTGTGTTCCTGCGGAGTGCTAATGCATCCCCGTGAGAAAACGCAGCCGACAGCAAACAAGGTTTGCATAGTCATGGTGTAAATGAATGAGGCTCAAGCTTCACCGCTATCACTCATCAGCATACAAGACAGAGAAGACCTTAAAAAGACAAATTTTAGCAAAAAAAAAGAGCGTTTGAACCGACCTAAAGTGTTCAGCTGGTCTCCTGGATTGGTTTTAGAGGAGTTTTGTGCAGTTGACAGCAGACCTTAATGTGAGGCCAACAGGCCGACAAGTTTAATCCTTGTTTTGCTAGTTAGCTATGCCCTGTTAGCCCCTGCTAGTAGAAGACGTACCTACACAGTCTGGCTCCTAAAAAGTTACCTAAAAATATCTGAAATAAGTTTAAATTGAAGTACTACAATTACTAAAACTTAAACTAAACTGAAAATAAAACATAAAAGCTAATTAAAATATGAATAAATATTATAATACTATATAAATAATACTCAAAATTATTCAAAACACTCACCACACTCTCCCAGCTAATTAGACGCTGAGACCAGTTTTCCAGTCAGACAATACAAAAGGTCTGCACTAAATAATAATAAAACGTAATTTATTGACTTAAAACAGGAGACAAAGACAAACATTTCAGCTGTTCTGCCTTCATCAGTGTAACAATTCACAATTTACTCAGTGATTATATTAAGAACATTAAGATCATAATCAAGTAGCTTAATTGATTGATTCACAGTTTAACTCCATCTGAAACAACAGATAAATACAATGGGAACAAAGACACGCCATGCAATACATGCCGTTCATATTGCGCCCAAAGAGAGAAAGAGAGAGGGGAAGTTAGCACATTGTTCGCTCTCTAATAATATAACAAATCTGAAATTAGCACAAGCGTCATATATGTGACATGTGGACCTGTGATAATTACATTAGTGAGCACAGTATAGTGCATCCATTTTGGTCCAGTTTCTGAATCTGAGCTTATGACCTTGAAAGGGGAGATTTGGAAAGCAAATACAGATTTGTTTGTTTTGTTTTTTCCCCGGAAAATTCTGGCGGGTTAAGCTATTCCTATTTATCTTGTCGTTTTTCCCTTTGAAGAAAAGAAGGGAAAAAAATCAAGTGTGATTGCAAAAGAAATGAGAAGACGAGAAGTTCCTGGAGTTGATGTGTCCTGACGTAACAGTGCCAGACTAAACAATAAAACTCCAGCTAAAACATTTATTACAAGACAGACAAGGAAGTACAATAAACTGACCACAGATTTTATAGTGAATGTTTAATGCTGTTTTAATGACTCTTAAAACAAATATTATGTTACATTAAGAGTAAACATTTCAGAACTAGAACTGTGATATCCAGAGGCATACAGTTTAAGTTTACGTAAAATGGCTTTAACAAGAATAAAAGTAAAGGACTGGTCTTGCTGTAATTAAAATTAGACTAAATATTACTTTGTGAACCTAAAATTCATGTAATACATATACACAATCATTGGTTCTGTTCCAAAACCCGAGCTGTCTAGTTGCATAAATAGGCAGCATGAAATAAAATGGACCCTTATTAGTGACTACATACTACCCTACATAGGCCACAAATCCATGTGCTCACGAAGAGACTTGACACAACTCATTTCAACAGTCTGGTGTTAGTTAGCATGATGCTAAGCTGAAAACGTAGTACTTGTGAACTTAAACATACATGTTAAGCACACACATGTAAGTTTTAATTCTATTTAATTGTGTTAATATTTTACATATTAAATTCACTATGAGCATGTTTATAATCAGAATTACTCTCAAAAGCCCCATTACAAAAAATGTAACAAAAAAATGTGCTATTATTATACTTCTTTTAAACCAAAAATGAGAAAATATACTTATATATAAATGTACTTCACATAAATATACTTAAAATTACACTTGTATGCTTGACTTAAACTGACATAAGTCTAATATATTTGACCTACACAGTACTTGTACTCAATCTTTTGGTCAAGATATACTTAAAAGTATAATTAAGTATTCTAAGTAACTAAGTATACTTGGCTTGTTGTTGTGTTTACTGAGTGGGGTAAGAAAAAAACAATAGTGCTTAAAAAAATAATAAAATAAAATTGATTTAGATTTTTTTTTTTAAACCAGACTTAATAGCTTATGTCATTTTGCTCCTTAAGTTAATGTATCATGACTAATAATGTTTAAATATTTGTATTTTAAAACAAGACAAAACTAAGTCTTGAAAATCTGAAGCATGTGTGCCAAAGCCCCAATGAAATTGGGCTTTGAAGTAGTCAGGCGACGACCTATAAGCGAGTAAGCGAGATTATTATAGAAATAGTTGCACAAATGTATGTTATCAGTTTCTAATGGTCTGAAGGAAGACGCCCAGGTGTGTGTGCAGTATGGCAGAGTGATGCAGTGTCTCGTTCCCTTTGCACCTTCCGGGAAATGGGTTGCACCTTCGGCCTTATATTGGGCAGCAGAGGACTATACAAGTCACACCCCGTCTCGCAGACGATAAACGCAACCTACACTAGGGTAACAAATACAAAATGAAACTCCATGGGCAGGAGAAAACAACTTATCTCTCTCAACTGCCTGCTCAACCATCAGTCCTCCTAAGAGGAGATGCACGAGGACTTCAGAGGATCTTGCCCAGATGGGCAGATGATGACACATGGAGCTGAATGTCAAGTCAGAAACTCTCGGATTTCATCAAAAATATATATTTTAAAAAATTCAGAAGATGAATGAAGGTCTTAATGGTTTGGAACGACATGAGGATGAGTAATTAATGAAAGAATTTTCATTTTTGGGTGAACTATCCCTTTAAGAGAGCCTGGCCGAAGTGGAGCTTTTTTGGCGTGAAATGCTCACAATGCGGGTAGCTCCCTCTCTCAAGACTCGACCGCATGTGCTCTGCTCCCAAACAAAGGACGCCCAAATCATGTGTATCGTCCTCTGGTAGAAAGCGTGTGCACGGAGAGACACACATCTTTTAAATTGTTTGCTTGCCATAATAACTCCCAACCGATGGAATCGAAGACAAACAATGACTCGCACGTCAAAAAAGCGGCTTACTGAAGACAAAGAAGCTGATGATATATGTCCGTGCGTCTATTTATATTCTTACTTGACTCACTTACATGTTGTCACCTGACTACTTCAAATTTCATTGATGCAAATGCTTCAGACACTGGCTCACACAGTAGCGTTCCCAAGGGGGTAATCCATCGACTGGAAGTTGAAGCCGGCCGGGTGCCGCCATCTTGTAGCAGAACTTCACTTGCGTTAGCATTTCCATTGACTCCCATTCATTTTGGCGTCACTTTGACAGCGAATAACTTTACATCTGAGGCGTTTAAAGACTCCATTTGTCCATTATTTATTTCTAAAGAAACACGACAATGTATAAAGGGCTCCATTACCTTCTATGTTACATTATGGCCCCGTAGAAACAGTATTTGTAAAAATAGGCTAACGATTGCGTCATAACCACTCGACTCTCTGTCGCGCTGTACAGAAATGACCATACAGACAGGAGGAGTTTGCAGGCAATCGAGGGGACGTCCCGACAAGGGAGAAGCCCATAGATAATGAGTCCATAAAAGCAACAGAATACTTACTCCTGCTCACTCACGCCAAAGAACTCTTGGTAACACTTTACTTGAAGGGGTGTACATAAGACTGACATGACACCTTCATAACCATGACATGACATATGTCATGAATATGAAGTAGGGTTTATGCATGTTTATGACAACTGTCATTAAGTGTCTTTCGCTCAATAATGACAATTTGAATGCAAATATGACATTGTTTAAGATGTCTTTGTTATGACACCTTGACATGAACCATAACATCATAACCTGTCAGTGTCTTTGTCATGACAACTTGACATTAAATTAAGTTAAACTGTCATGTGGTTTGTTTTGACATTGACTGTCATTAGGCCATTATAACTGTGTCATGAATATTTTTCGTGACCTCAACTACAGTGGTACAAATTGAATTTGTCATTAAACAGTTATAATGGCTTCATGACAGCCAATGTCAAAACCAACCACCTGACAGTTTAATGTAATGTTAACCAATACAGCTAAGTGGTTTCTTGAGTTTGATAATTAATCTGCTATGTCATGTTTATGACAGGTTGTGTTGTCTTAGTAATGTCAAGTTGTCATGACAAAGACACTGACAGGTTATGATGTATTTGTTTATGTCAAGGTGTCATACCAAAGACATCTCAAACAATGTCATATTTGCATTAAAAATGTCATTATTGAGCGAATGACACTTAAAGACAGTTGTCACAAACATGCATAAAACTTCCTTCATATTCATAACATGTGTCATGTCATGATTATGAAGGTGTCATGTTAGTCTTATGCACACCCCTTCAAGTAAAGTGTTACCGAACTCTTTGCTCAAGTTCCCCGTCTCTGCAAGATTAACGTTGGCAATTTTCACGCACAGCTACTAGAAGATTAACGTCTGTCAGACAGGTTGCTCACGTCATCAAGCTTAGTTTGAGTCGGTTTGAGTCTGCGCGTCAGGAACGGAAGTGCTCAAAAATCGCTAAAAATGGGCTTCAACTGTCTCAACTGAGTTCCAGTGAGATGGCTCTGTCCACTTCTTATACTGTCTATGAGCGTTCCCATAGAGTCAATCTGTCGCAGCGTTGAGCATGGTATTGGAACATGGTATTACCATGACACACATACAAAGATTTTTTTATTATGGTACACATCACAGAATACCCCCCCCCCCACACACACACACACACAAAAACAAAAACAATATAATTACAATGTTACCTTTAAAAACGTTTTTGTTAGTGTACCGAGACCTAAACTCCACTCTGCCCTCAGTCACTGAAGGGATGTGATTCTTATCAGTTGGATTTATTCGTAGGATAACATCAGCACTACTTTCTCACAGTTATTTCCATCAGAAGCCTCTCTGAGGTCCGCTGTGTGCGTGCGGTGTGCAGAGCAGTGTTCAGAATGTCAAATATTTCGTTGTGAAAAGGTAGTTTCACAACAGTTACAATGTCTGATTTATTATTATTTAGGGTCAAATTATAAAAAAAAGCATGTCTTGTAAGCCTGTCCTATTTTCATAACACGATTACTGAAGGATGAATAAAAACACACAATAAACACAAACAATTGTTACATGTTCTTACAATAGTATTATGAACAATTACACAAAATTTATCATAAACCTAACCCTATAGTGAGTGCATGTTGTTAATTAATGGTAATGTAATTGTTACACAATTGTAACCACTTTGTATACAGTAATTTAACATTTCATTATGATTTATATTGGCAATCAATATGATTGATTGGAAATGTATCTTTCGTTCTCTATTTCAGCACCCAGAATCACAACATTGGTTGAGACAGTGGATGCCTCTCTGGATCATAATGCTACTTTCATCTGTGAGGTTGATTCATACCCTCAAGCCGATATTTCATGGACACGGAATAATTACCCAATACGGTTAGAACTTCCTTCATGAATTTGATTATTATCCTGTGCCATCCGTAAAGTTAAAACAAGAATTCTCCAAAACAAACTGGTTGAGGTTTCAGAAGAGACCTTGGCAAAGTTCCACACCAATGTTTTGTGAAGTATGTTCAACACTTACTTTTTGAATGCAGGTATTACGATTCCAGATACATTATTCGAGAAAATGGCCAAATGCTGATCATTCCCAACGTGAAGGATCTGGACAATGGAGAATACTGCTGCATTGCTAACAATGGAGTTGGAGAACCAGCCAAGAGCTGTGGAGCTTTACAGCTGAAGATGAGTATGTTCAAATACTCTCATAACTCATACTTAGAGCACTGCTTATTCAATGCTTGATTTGGGAATAATCCACGTTTTAGGTGGACATGTTTGAATTTTAAAATTAAAATAGAATATCCAAATTAAGATTTTATCTGTTGCTTTTTGTGCAGTGCTTTGAGTTAAGTATGAGGATCAGTCCCATGAACTTTTATAATTTTTTTCAGAGCCCCAAATCAAAAGACATCCTACGAACATGACATTGGTTGTGGAGTCCAAAGCAGTGTTGCCATGTTTAACATTAGGATATCCCAAACCAGAAATATCCTGGATTAAAGAAGATGATTTGATTAAGGTAAATGGAACGACTTGTCTTACTTCTTAACATGCAATTATCTTCTCGGTATTTATTTATTGGGTCCGTATATGGTTTTCAATCATTGTGTGTTTTCTGAACATCTCCGTCATTCATGTGTCTTGTAGGTTAATAGTCGTATATCAGTTTTGGAATCTGGCTCCCTAAAAATTAACAACATCAAGAAAGAGGACGCTGGGCAGTATCGCTGTGTGGCCAGAAACAGTTTTGGAATCGCTTACTCCAAACCAGTCACTATTGAAGTACAGGGTATGTCATAAAATAGCTTTGTTCCTCATTCAAGTATTATTGCAATATTCAGGTTTTCTAATGCAATAACATTCAGACAAATTAAGAATGACTTAAGTGTCCAAGTGTACTTTTTGGGTCACTTTATGTTTGTAGGTCAATGGCATAATGCTGGCTTTCTAATCTATTTTTATTAATATATTCTTATTTATTATAGTTATTCCTCTCTATTATTATTTTTTTTCTTCTCAAAAATGCATTAAAATGTACAATCAGTGTCTTTAAAACAGCTCTTTCATGAAGAGCATATTTTAATTTATGTATTCAAATTAATTCTTTAATTTTCAGAAGGCATAAAGTGAAAAAATGGCAGGGTGAGACAGCTGTCTTGATATCAAAATAAAATAAAATCACCTCATTAAAAAATTATAACTTTAGCAAAAAAGTAGTTTGATGTAATATATTATTACTTGTTTGAAAAATAGTATTTTCAGCTTCACTGCTTATTAATATTAGAAATTTTTTAAATTTTCTAATGTAATTGTGGAAAGAAAAGAACATACTTGCAGTGGTGCAATCAACAGTTAATAGTCTTTTAGAACCTTTGACACAATTCGACTTTTTTCATGACAAGTCAAAGTTAGTTCATATGTTGTGACTCCCCAAAACTCAATTATTTTATTTTTTTTGTTAATAATTCATGATGTTCGTACAAAATATTTTTTTAAATTAATAAAAAAAATATCTTAAAACTTTTTTTTTTAAATGATGGTATCTTTTTACAATGTGCTAATATTTTTATTATATTTAAGTTGATGCCTATTCTGTACCACATCGCATTTTTTTATTATTATTATTATAGATTATTGATTATTGTAGTATATTTTACAAGAAAATTTTTATTTTTATTGTATGAAACCAACATCTATACAAAGGGTACGTTTCTAAGAACTTGATATGTGTTTTAAGCTTTTTAAAATATTTTCTGTTTTCTAATTTGTCATTGTCTCTCCCATAGCTCCTGCCAAGATTCTGAAAGTTCCCAAGGAGAAGAAAGTTCAGATCGGATCAGAGGTTACATTAGAGTGTAATGCCACTGGCAACCCAATCCCATCAATAACTTGGCTTGAAAATGGCAATACGGTAAATCCTTTACTTTATACGATCCTCTACAGTCATTTTTCTCTCTCCTCCCCAGCTTTCCTCTCCACCTTTCTCTTGCTCTTCATGTTTGCTTTGGCTCTATGAAGCAAATTAATTGTACTTTCATCTCATCTTACTGGAACAGAGAGCAGAGCTCATTCATGTTAAATGTCAGACGGCATATCTCAAATGTGCTGCCAGTACAATGATGGGAGGCCTGCGTTCTGTAAATGCTTTGGTCGGTGTCACTATTAACAGGATTCAAACTACAATCATTCCTCAGGGCTCTGATCAGACCTCAGCAATAAAGTTTAAGCCATATCAAGATCAAGAAAAGAATTCAAAACACCTCTGCACTGTTATCATTATTTGGGATCGTTTTTGGATGTGGATTTTGGTAGACAGAAACAAAGAGAACCTGAAAACTGATCAGCAGTCTTACGTGAAGATATTGTCTACAAACAAGCGTATAAGTCTTTAAATCCTGGAGAGTCCAAGATTCACATTTCTCAGGCTTCTGTCAGGGGGTGTAAAGAGTAGATCTGAACAAGCTGTGCTCTCTTTGTTTTCTTTTGGATACTGGCAATCATATTTTAATACTTCTTTTTAGATATGCGTAGATAAATATTGGTTTGGCT
This sequence comes from Rhinichthys klamathensis goyatoka, assembly GCF_029890125.1. Taxonomy (NCBI): domain Eukaryota; kingdom Metazoa; phylum Chordata; class Actinopteri; order Cypriniformes; family Leuciscidae; genus Rhinichthys; species Rhinichthys klamathensis. The sequence goes on from NW_026606630.1 coordinate 335,050, forward strand.
AAGCGACGGTGGTTGAAACTTCAATTTTTTTGCCATGATATGTAACAACAGTGTGAGCAGTAAGGACTAAAGCAGAGACTGACCTCTCGGTGAGGTTGTATAGATGCAGAACAGTTTAACCCTTGACTGCCCAAACTAATCTATTTTCTGTAAATCTGACTACACTATTCACCCTCTTGTGTTTTGTTTTTGTTTTGCATGATATTCTCATTGATGGGATCTTGCTTGTTGCTTTACTTGTGTAACCCAGTACATTAATTTGGGTCACTAGTGTTTATAATTAGTATTGGTTTATTCATATCGATATGAAACTAATAGTGAGTGAAAAATTATAAATAAAATGTATTTATTTCATTATAAATAATTAAAGGATAAAAAAAACGTTTTTGAGTGAATTTCCGATTGGTAGGTGAAGGGTTAACTCCGCCCACCGTTGAGAAAATAATTTCCAGATCTATCGGTTATCAAGCTGAGACGAGACCAGAGATGAAAGATTGCAAGAGATTCTGAACGACACGAAAGTGATATTAAATCGATTGAATGAGTTAAGAAAGAAGGAACAGTGATAATTTTGCGATAAATTATAAAGAAGCACAGTAGATTTATGAGGCTTTAGTTCTTTAGAGAGCTCGCACGTGAGAAACTGCTTTGTGAAAACTCACCGCGTCGTGCTGAACCCATACTGAAGAGATAGGAGAAATTTTCTAATCTTTCCTTTGGAAATTTGTTTTTTTGTTCTGTGATCTATATTTCTCCTTGGCCGGGTTTTTTTGTTTTGGTATATTTTTCCTGTAAATTCTCTGTTGAGAGTTCCTGAATTGCTGCCGAGATTCTGATTTCTGTCCTGCTGTGGATTTTCTATTCCTGGTTGGACTGGCGAGCCATCCCATCATTTCGTCCCTGGAAACCTGTAAAAGAGTGTGAGAAACAAAGTTTCAGAGTGGGTAGGACAGAACTACACACATGGTATTTTTTTTCACTTTTCACTTTACCTGGATCTTCCTGAAGACAAGAATTTGAGTTTTTTTTCTCCTCATGGACTGAACTGTTTTTCCATTTTGATGAACATTCTTATTTCTTATTTTTGAAATTGAGAATACAATTGTTGAATTTGGAATTTAAATATTGAGGCTGAGATTTCGAAAAGTGACATTGAGAATTTTCATTGTTTCCTGGTATATGTAATTCAATTGAAGTACTGTATTTTTCTGTCATTTAATTGCTTTGTTTTATTTTCATTTCCATAATTATTCAAATTGCCAACAAAGAGAAAATATACTTACCTTTTATTTAGCAGATTGCATTACAGTAGTCTGAGTGATTTACTCATTTTAATTTATTATAATATTGACTTTTGCTAGTTTTGCTTCAGTGAGTCGATCCGGAAATCTTCTGAGTCTGAACTTGTGAGATATAGAATCCGTGCCACTCGTTACACAAAATTTGGCAGAGCCAGCCAGGAGCAAAATTATAGCAAAGTGTACATCTAAAACTACTTAATAATCACAAGTAGACAATAAAGAGTTTAAGAGAAAAGTAAGAAGAAAAAACAATTTGAGCCAGTTTGCTCCATAAAATAACAGTTAAAACAGACAAAAATGGAAGTAGTGAAACGTGAAGACATTAACGTGCGGAGAGCAGTCATTGTAAGTGGTTTAACCCTTTCTGACCCAGATTCAGAGATAGAAGACTGCCTGCTAAAATATGGATCCATCAAACGCAATTTAATCATTGACGATCCCAAGTCAGAGTATTACAACAGTGCTATTGTGGAATTCTCACATGAGTCTGCCATGCACAATTTGGAAGCCTCACTGCCCTTGACTATCAGAAGCACACTAGATGCTAATGTTGTATTCCATGTACGCAGCTTGAGGAGTGTGTATACTTCTGCAACGAGTGACAACATTACTGAGGGGTATCTGGAAGAACTGAAGGCCATCGCCAGAGACAGTGGAATAACCGTTCAGGAAGTGCTTCAATGTGAGCTGCAAAAGATCTCTGCAATGATGTTTCCACAAGAAAATGAATCCACAAGACTTGAGCAAGAAATTGAACAGCCTGCAGATGACAGCAGTATGCATGCGAATACCCCTCCACACTTGAATCAAGAATACCAACCATCTGCTAATGTGCAACAAGGGCAAGTAGAAACAACAGTAATGTCCTCACCAAGGATCTCACCACTACTGAGTGTTCCAACCCAAAAACCTGAAAACCCAGCCAAGGGGAGCACCCTGGCACAGTCCTCTCATAACATACAGAGTACTGGCGCCAGCGTTGCAGAGACTATGTCCTTGAATCTACCTGTTAGTGCTCTGAGTCCACCAGGAATCCAACGAGTAGTAATGGAGCATGTGGTAAAGACCAGTGAATCCTTGTCCTCTTCGAATGCTACTTTCCGACTGAAATCTTTTTCAGGAAGAATCCCTCGCCCTAGCCATGAACCAGACTTCGACACCTGGCGTACAAGTGTGGATTTCCTACTGAATGACAAGTCTCTCTCTGAACTGCACAAGACTGGGAAGATTCTCGACAGCCTACTGCCTCCAGCCTCGGATGTTGTCAAGCACATCGGCCCATATGCCCTACCACTAGAGTGTTTGGAACTGTTGGAGTCTGTGTATGGTTCAGTGGAAGATGGAGATGAATTGTTTGCAAAGTTCATTGGCACCTTGCAAAATCAAGGGGAAAAATCCTCCACCTATCTTCACCGTCTTCATGTAATGCTCAGTGTTGCAATCAGACGAGGTGGTGTTGCTGAAGCTGAACGGAACCGTTGCCTTCTCAAGCAATTTTGCAGAGGTTGCTGGGACAACAGCCTAATCACTGAGTTGCAGCTGGAAGGAAAAAGAGTCACATCCCCTTCTTTCGCTGAGCTGGTAGTTCTCATTCGTACTGCAGAGGACAAACAGACTTTAAAAGAAGAAAGGATGAGGAAGCATCTCGGACTAACCAGACATTCTACAGTTCCAGTTAAGTTACGAACAGCGACCCATCAACAGGTTGTGTGCTGCAGTGATGTATCTGAAGATTCCACTGACGAGGTGCCAGGCCAGTCAAGTGAAAAGCCGAAGTCAGCCAAGTCCAAAAGCAAAGCTGAAAAGTCTGAAGTCGAAACCCTGAAGAAGGAGGTTGCAAAACTCCAAGCTCAGATCTCTGCGATGAAACCACAACCAGTTCGTAAAGAAAAGATCAGTCCTACGGTTGAGGAATTCTCTGAATTGAGGCAGAAGATAGCTGAACTTCAAGCTCATCTTGTCCCAAAAGTGCAGAGGGAATATCGAGAGTCTCCAGGTTTGAGCACTTTTCCTGAAAAGTATCGACCCAAGCCGATGGAACCAGAGATGGATAGAAATTCAAGGCACACATGGCAACCGCACAGCAGACCCCGTCCTGGTTACTGTTTCCATTGTGGAGAGGATGGACACCTTGCTGTTAACTGCGGAAATGACCCAAACCCTCGCAAGGTCGAAGAGAAGCGCCGTGAGTTAAGAGAGCGACAAATCAAATGGGATCTGCAGAACCTCTCTCATCCTGTGCAGTTAAACTGAAATCCGTCTCAGTTGGAGGGCGAACAGAGACGGGAAGACAAGAACAATGCCCTAAGAAGAATGAATATCTGTTGCAGCAGCAGGCACATGAATCTCTATGTCGTGAATTACCTACCGGATTAGTAGGGACCAGGTGCACCACCAGGATTCGAATAGAGGGGAGAGAAGTGAACTGCCTTCTGGACACTGGATCGCAGGTGACAACCATTCCCAAGTCCTACTATGATAAATACCTGTGTAAGCACCCCATGAAATCCTTGGAGCATCTTCTTGAAGTGGAGGGAGCCAACGGACAAGCTGTACCCTATTTGGGTTATGTCGAGCTCAACTTGAAGTTTCCAGAAAGTTTCCTGGGAGTCGAAGCTGAGGTCCCGACGTTAGCTCTGATAGTCCCAGACCTGACAAACATACCACAGATTCTAATTGGTACCAACTCGCTCGACGTGCTATATGCCAATTGCACTGAAGGGGGCACGGGTGCTATCAAGTCTCTTTCTTATGGTTACCAAGCTGTGATAAACGTGCTGCAGAAGAGGAAATTGCACGCTTCCAGTGGAACTGTAGGATGTGTGAAGTTGAAAGGGAATCAACAAGAAGTTGTTCCGGCAGGGTGTACTGTTGTTCTGGATGGACTAGTCCAGGTGAAAGGTCCACTTTTTGAAAAATGGGTGGTAGTGGAGCCGCCTACCATGGTTTCCTTACCTGGTGGTCTTATGGTGGCAAGTTGTCTGCACAGCCTACCTTCAAAGCAACGCTTTGCTCAGTTGCCAGTAGTAGTGAAGAATGACACCCAAACTGATCTTGTAATTCCCTCAAAGGCTGTGATAGCTGAAATCCATGCAGTCCAGCGAGTAATAGAAAAAGATTCTTTGAAAGCAGATACTGGAAGTGAGAAGGCTGAGTCACCTCTGTCAGAGATTCCAATTGATTTTGGAGAGTCTCCATTAACGCCTGAGTGGAGAGCGAGAATAACATCACTGCTGAATTCGATGCCTGACGTGTTTGCATTACACGATCTGGATTACGGACATACCGACCATGTGAGACACAGAATAAAGCTCAGTGATGAGACACCATTCAAGCACCGAGCCAGGCCAATTCACCCTCAAGACGTGGATGCGGTCAGGAAACACCTGCAAGAACTTCTTGAAGCTGGCGTTATCAGAGAATCAGAATCCCCATTCTCATCTCCCATAGTTGTGGTACGGAAAAAAAACAACTCTGTGCGATTATGTATAGATTTCAGGAAATTAAACTCTCAGACGATCAAGGATGCATACGCCCTTCCTAACCTGGAAGAAGCTTTTTCAGTCTTGACCGGCTCAAGATGGTTTTCAGTCCTGGACCTAAAGTCAGGCTACTATCAAATTGAAATGGAAGAGTCTGATAAACATAAGACCGCTTTTGTATGCCCATTAGGATTCTGGGAGTTTAACAGGATGCCACAAGGGATAACAAATGCACCTAGTACGTTTCAAAGGTTAATGGAACGTTGTATGGGAGATCTCAATCGGAAAGAAGTGCTGGTGTTCATTGACGATTTAATAGTTTTTTCAAGAACTTTGGAAGAACACGAAGCTCGTCTGAAAGAGGTTCTCAAAAGGTTGTGTGAGTTCAAGCTAAAGCTTTCACCTGAGAAGTGCAAGTTTTGCCAAACCTCTGTCAAGTATTTAGGCCACATAGTTTCGCAGAGTGGAGTTGAAACTGATCCAGCAAAAGTGGAGGCCCTTAAAACCTGGCCAAGGCCGAAAACGCTTAAGGAGCTCAGAGCTTTCCTTGGATTCTCTGGTTATTATCGAAGGTTTGTGCAAGATTATTCAAAAATTGTGAAGCCTCTTAATGATCTCACTGCTGGGTATCCTCCGTTACAGAAAGGTCGCAAGAAAAAAACAGACGAAACAAAGCAGTATTTCAGTCCAAAAGAAGAGTTTGGCGAAAGATGGACACCAGAATGTCAAAGGGCCTTTGATGATGTCATTACGAAACTCACTTCTGCTCCAGTACTGGGATTTGCCGACCCCAAACTCCCGTATGTGCTCCACACGGATGCCAGTACCACCGGGCTTGGTGCAGCATTATACCAAGAGCAAGACGGACAGATGCGAGTCATCGCATATGCAAGTCGAGGACTTACCAGGGGTGAAGTAAGGTACCCCGCCCACAAATTGGAGTTTTTAGCATTGAAATGGGCTGTGACCGCGAAATTCAATGATTATTTGTATGGGGCTACTTTTACTGTGATAACAGACAGCAACCCATTGACTTACATCTTGTCTTCCGCCAAGTTAGATGCCACCAGTTATAGGTGGTTGTCAAGTCTGTCAACATTCACGTTTAAGATAAAGTACAGAGCTGGGAGTAGAAACCAGGATGCAGACGGGTTATCCCGCAGACCACAGGAGGAAGTTCCAGACGACCTGGAAACACAAAAAGAAATGGAAAGGATTAGAAAATTTACTCACCAACACTTAACTGAAGACACGTCGCATGTCGTTTCTGCCGAAGCCGTAGAAGCTATCTGTGAACGTCATCATCTTGGTCAATCAAACGGTCAGCCTGAATCCCTTCATCTTCCAGTGACTTTAGTAGAATCCCTTGCCATAGATGTGGATGCTTTACCACAAGCTTTCCAACAAGAAAATACTTCCCAACGTACAGAGATTTCCCATTTGTCTGAAGAAGAACTGAGAAAAAGACAGAGAATGGACTCGGAAATTGGAGCAATTATCAGACAGTTGGAATTAAATGACAAGCCCTGTTTCAAGACCAGCCCACCTGAATTAATTCCATGGTTCAAAGAGTGGAGCCGGTTGGAGTTGAGAAATGGAGTACTTTTCAGGAGAATTCAAAAGCAGGGAGTTTCGTCATACCAGCTAGCATTACCTGCTTGTTTTCGTTCTACTGTCTTAAGGGAGCTCCACGATGACATGGGTCACATGGGAATCGAACGGACTCTCGATCTTGTACGGACAAGGTTCTTCTGGCCTAAAATGGCTGCAGCAGTAGAAAAGAAGGTCAAAACCTGTGAGCGTTGTGTTCGACGAAAGACTCTGCCAGAAAAAGCTGCTCCATTGGTGAACATCAAGACTAGTAGACCGTTAGAGCTAGTTTGCATGGATTTTCTGTCAGTAGAACCTGATCTGAGTAACACAAAAGATATCCTGGTGATCACTGACCATTTCACTAAATATGCTGTCGCTGTGCCAACGCGGAACCAGAAAGCTCAGACAGTGGCCAAGTGTTTATGGGACAATTTTCTGGTGCATTACGGGTTCCCAGAAAGGCTTCACAGCGATCAAGGCACTGATTTTGAGTCTCGAACAATTAAGGAACTGTGTAAATGTGCTGGGATATCCAAAACTAGAACTACCCCATATCACCCGAGAGGTAATCCAGTTGAACGTTTCAATCGAACGCTGCTACAAATGTTGGGAACTTTGAGCAACAAAGAAAAGGCAAAATGGAAAGATTATGTCAAACCACTTGTCCATGCCTATAATTGCACTAAGAGTGACGTGACTGGATTCTCCCCGTACGAACTAATGTTTGGGAGACAACCTCGACTACCGGTTGACCTGGCTTTTGGGTTGCCAGTTGATGGCTCATCTGAATCCCATTCTCAGTACGTACAAGGTCTCAAGAAGCGACTTGAAGAAAGCTACAAGGTGGCAATTACAAATGCTGAAAAGGTAGCAGGACGAAACAAGAAGAGGTATGACAAGCGTGTTACTGCCTCTACCTTGGAAGTTGGTGACAGAGTATTGGTGAAAAATGTTCGCTTGAAAGGAAAACATAAGTTAGCGGATAAGTGGGAATCTGATGTTTACCTTGTGATCAAGAAGGCAGGAGACTTACCTGTTTACACGGTGACTCCAGAAAAAAAGAATGGACCTCCGAGGACTCTGCACAGGGATCTGCTGTTGCCCTGTGGATTCCTGTCGACACCTGATGAGCCTGTTGAGAGGAAAGTAATTCACAAACCCAGAACCAGAGCCAGACGTGCTGAAGAATTTGAAGAGTTTGAGAGTGTAAATGAGTGTTCAGAGTCAGACTGTGACCCAGTAGACCATTATATTCCCGAAAGGTTTTTTGAGGTTGAAACCAGGATTCTTCCAAATTCAGGATTCATATCTTTCACTGGAGATGGGAGAACAGTCCACTTACCTAGAGCTGAAGATGAGGCTGAAAAGGAGGAAGGATGTTTTATCCCGAAAGAACCCGCTGGAAAAAATGGGAACTTGCCTGATGTGGAATCCTCCAATGTGCAGAATGCTGATCATCCTACTTCAGAGGAGTTGGTGGAAGGGAGCCGAGCAGATCTGCCTGAAGTTGAAGTTCTTGACGAAAGTTCAGTTGAGGAGTCTGGAAAAGAAATTGAAACAGTGAGGAATTGTGAGAAATTTAATGCTGAGGGTGAACAATCATCTGGAAATTCACACAAAGAAAGAAGTATCCTTTCCCCTCAAGAAGAAACTGCCACTCCTTGTGACTCTCAAGATAATCAGAGTGGATTAACTGAAACTGGAGGAGGTCTTCGACGTTCAAAGAGACAATGTGAACCCCCCAAAAGACTTCAGTACCCGCAATTGGGTAATCCCCTTAGTTTAGTTATCCAATCTTTACTATCAAGCCTGAGTACTGCGATAACTACCTCTTTGGAAGACCCTTTGAAGTGACTCTGATAGAAATGATTTTAGTGTGAGTATGCAGAGGGACCTGCATATATTCAGGCAGGGAGAGTGTAACCCAGTACATTAATTTGGGTCACTAGTGTTTATAATTAGTATTGGTTTATTCATATCGATATGAAACTAATAGTGAGTGAAAAATTATAAATAAAATGTATTTATTTCATTATAAATAATTAAAGGATAAAAAAAACGTTTTTGAGTGAATTTCCGATTGGTAGGTGAAGGGTTAACTCCGCCCACCGTTGAGAAAATAATTTCCAGATCTATCGGTTATCAAGCTGAGACGAGACCAGAGATGAAAGATTGCAAGAGATTCTGAATGACACGAAAGTGATATTAAATCGATTGAATGAGTTAAGAAAGAAGGAACAGTGATAATTTTGCGATAAATTATAAAGAAGCACAGTAGATTTATGAGGCTTTAGTTCTTTAGAGAGCTCGCACGTGAGAAACTGCTTTGTGAAAACTCACCGCGTCGTGCTGAACCCATACTGAAGAGATAGGAGAAATTTTCTAATCTTTCCTTTGGAAATTTGTTTTTTTGTTCTGTGATCTATATTTCTCCTTGGCCGGGTTTTTTTGTTTTGGTATATTTTTCCTGTAAATTCTCTGTTGAGAGTTCCTGAATTGCTGCCGAGATTCTGATTTCTGTCCTGCTGTGGATTTTCTATTCCTGGTTGGACTGGCGAGCCATCCCATCATTTCGTCCCTGGAAACCTGTAAAAGAGTGTGAGAAACAAAGTTTCAGAGTGGGTAGGACAGAACTACACACATGGTATTTTTTTTCACTTTTCACTTTACCTGGATCTTCCTGAAGACAAGAATTTGAGTTTTTTTTCTCCTCATGGACTGAACTGTTTTTCCATTTTGATGAACATTCTTATTTCTTATTTTTGAAATTGAGAATACAATTGTTGAATTTGGAATTTAAATATTGAGGCTGAGATTTCGAAAAGTGACATTGAGAATTTTCATTGTTTCCTGGTATATGTAATTCAATTGAAGTACTGTATTTTTCTGTCATTTAATTGCTTTGTTTTATTTTCATTTCCATAATTATTCAAATTGCCAACAAAGAGAAAATATACTTACCTTTTATTTAGCAGATTGCATTACAGTAGTCTGAGTGATTTACTCATTTTAATTTATTATAATATTGACTTTTGCTAGTTTTGCTTCAGTGAGTCGATCCGGAAATCTTCTGAGTCTGAACTTGTGAGATATAGAATCCGTGCCACTCGTTACACTTGCTTTTCTGTTGAAGATTTTTGTTGCAGAATGTATTCAGTTGCACTAGTATGTGCACACGATTTGCTTCCATGCTTGTGCAAAATTTTTTTTTTTCCTTTTGTGTTGACATGTTTCCTATTGAAACAGGATTTTTTTTTTTTTTTTGTAAACTAGCATCCTTCCCCAGCTAACTTCCCGGCGTCTCGTTAACTCAGATGTACGTCATTGCTTATGTTGCAGGAGTAAGCAATACTGGAGTCTGTAGCACTATTGGAGCCTGTAGTTGTCTTAAGCACATAAGCAACAATATCATTGGCCGACAACAGTCCAAGACGTCACTACCGGGGCGGCCATGAGTACAAGAGACGCCTGTAGAACACGTCATCAACTTCTTTGTCTGAAGGAGACGTAAGCAGGCAAGCCAGAACTCTTGTTCCTTCTCAGGGAACAAGGGTTACTTTTGTAACTGAGACATTCCCTTTCGAATGGGAACGTGCACTGCTTCTGACCAGACGCTATGGGGAACAAATACCCACTATGCCATGCTGAGGGGAATGACTGACTGATTGGCTGTGACTAAGCACTCAAATAAGGACTTGACGGACTTAGAAGCCAGAGTCAAAAAATACCCCAACTCAGGTAACCAGTGGACTGTCAGTGACAATATTCCCTACGGCCACCACCCAAGCAGCATAACCTATGCAAGGAAAGTGCTCGTCCCAAGGGCAGAACTCAAAGGTCTGGTATTGCTAGCCATATATATATTAGATGTTACCTATTAAAGGAATACTGGGTCAGGGAGTAAGTCAATTCCCTAGCCTGTCACTATCACTAGGGTGAGCAAGGTCTACCCCTAGACACCCCAGGGAATCTAAAAAAGGTACTACCTCTGTAGAAAAGTGCTCACACCCTGTCTGACTACAGTCACAATCTCAAGAGATCAGCACTCCTGAAAGTGCTGGCCAATGAGAAGGGATGCAAAAAGGCAAAAAAAAAAACACTTCTCATTGGGGCTCAGAGATTGGTATCTATGGGGAGCAGAGGACTCAGTATGACGATCTTGGTAGTGAGGGGAATACCACTCACACTCAACCCAAAAGACTTGCTCACCAAGGGGAGCTCTCTAAGTGCGAGCTACTAACACTCAATGTCGCTGTCTAGAGAATGTGATTCCAGGAATCGGACCGAGCTCATGCCAGGGGAACTGAGGAGTGAGGACCCTAATTAAAGACCCTAAACAGTAGGGAATGGCAACTCTACGCTCGACCCTGAAGATCTGCTGATCAAGGGGAGCCAGCAGAGAGCTAGCTACAACCACTCAAGAAACTGCAGTCCCATGCGAAGATCTCAAGATTCCAGTACTCCCGAAGGTGCCCTACAACAAAAATAGTTCACAAACTGGGGCAAATATCGCTTGTCGGGTTCTAGAGACCGTAGTGAAAGGAATCACAGTTGTGGGGAAGGGTTCAACTCCACACTTAACATTGAGGACCCGCTAATTAAGGGGAGCTTGCAGAAAAGCGCAGCTACACCTCTAAACGTAGCTGTATCAGAAATGGGATTCCAGGAATCATACCAAGCTCTCTCACAGGAGGACACTCACTGAAATAAAACCCCAGTAGTGGGGAAGGGTTCTACTCCCCACTGAATATTGAAGATCGACAGGGGAGCCCAAAAAGCGCTAGCTACAACCACGCGAAATCACCATCTAAACCAGATCTCAAACTCCAGTGCTCCTGAAGGTGCCGTACAACATGAAGGGTTCGCAAACTGGGGCGAAAAAGCAACTTCCCATTGGGTTCTAGAGATCGGACATGCTGGACATGTGCAACATAAGACCTTACTTCAAGACCCGAGAAACGGGGAGGACACTACTCTAAGTTCAACCCAGGAAACTCTAAAATCTCCAAAATCTCAAGATTTCAGCACTTCCAAAGGTGCCTTACAACAAAAAGGGTTTGCGAATCTTGGGTGAAAGCCACTTTCCGTGGGGTTCTAGAGATAGGACGAAGCTCAAAGGGGAGCAGAGGACACTACTTAAAACCATAAAAAAGAGATGCAAGGGAGTTTCCTGCTTAGAGAGAAAACACAAATATCTGGGGGAGGGAGCTACAACCTTGACAAATAAGGGAGGCTTCATACTTTGGGGACCCCAATATCTGGGGGAGACAGCTTCAACCTTATTACTATAGGGGAGCTACCTGCTTAGAGAGAAAAGGCCCAAGGCAACTTCAACCCATTGCACTTAAAAGGAGCTTCCTACTTAGGGGACCCAATCTCTGGGGGAGGCAGCTTCAACTTGAACACAATCAGGTGCTACATGGCTTTTTAGCATCAGCCAGTATAGAAACAGAAATTAAAGTACTGACTTACAGCTTGTTCCGCTATTTGTTGCACTACACTTTGAGAAAAGTTAATGGTATACATTTTGGAGATGTCAAGTATATAAAGTCCCATTAAACATTGCATACACATCACATTGACGATGATGCATGAGCAAACTCTGTTGACATATTTCCTATCGAAACAGTATGTTTTTGTTGTTGTAAGCTAGCATAGATGACATAGACTAAAAGAAACAAAACTCAACAATTTTCATTCAAGATCACAGTCATGTTTTTCCATGCACACTTAGTGTTGCGGTTATGTGCATTTTAACATTTTAATGTTCACTATGTCTGAGCATCTGAATTTTGTATTATTTGATTGTTTTGTCATTTAAACATTTTATATTTTCAACATTTCAAAATAATAGTAATGTCATCATTATTATGTTGGATAAAAAAAAACAGTTTAAAAAGATTTCACATAAAATTCAGCTTTCAATAATGATGTGTTATTAGAATAATATGTCTATTCAATACCTTTTATGGTATTTGTGGAATTATGTTTTTAAATCCACTAATTACTTGGACCAACGCTACCATTAATGTACTTTGCCTTTAGTGCTCTTTTCACTGAGAATGTTACGTAATAATTTAGAAAAGACATTTTATACATACAACATTGCTATGATAAACAGTTTAAGCTGTCATAGCTGATGATGATGATGATTGATAAATGAACTTTGACCTCTGACCCTCAGAGCATCTCTGAAACCTGCAAGATGTTATTAGACCGTTAATGTAAAATTACCTCGTCTGAGTGTCATTCTGGCAGGACTCTCAGCTCATTAGTTTTCTTGAGCCTGATGAAGTGCCTTCTAAAATCAGCTGCATGCGCACTTCGTCAAATATAGAGCCGTGATCGCAGCATGAGACTGACATTCCTACAGGCTCTCATAATGTTCTCATAAACTCAACAAATCACATTAGCAAAATAGCAGGAGTCTTAACACATCCACACGATAAATAGAGGGATTTGTTATATTTGTTGGAATAATCATGTGACTTGCATTTGACCCATCAGTTCTATTCTATTCTATTCTATTCTATTCTATTCTATTCTATTCTATTCTCTTCTCTTCTATTCTATTCTATTCTATTCTATTCTATTCTATTCTATTCTATTCTATTCTATTCTACTCTGCATTTCTGCACATATACTGTGAAGAACACGTCGCTATTTTGTAATAATTACAAATACAAATAGCCCCCAATTACATACTGGAATCTGTGTGCTATTAAAAATAATATCATGAATGCTTTAGTTAAAAAGAAGTTGATTAGATAAGCCATGTTTGAAGAGCCTATGCACACCTGTGATCACACATCAGCTGAATTGTATATTAATTCAGCTATAATAATTTATAGTTACTACATTTGGTGGGTACAGTATATCACTCGCCAGAATTGTTTGTGATTGTATTATCTACTGTTCAAAAGTTTGATGTTGGAAAGTTTATTATTATTATTTTGAAAGAGATCTCTTTTGCTCACCAAGGCTGCATTTATGTGGTCATAAATACAGTAAAATCTGTAATATTTAAAAAGTAGTGTTACAATTTATATAACTGTTTTCCATTGTTATATATTGTGAAATGTGTCACATGATGCTGCTCGAGAAACATTTCTGATTATTATCAATTTTGAAATCAGACGTGCTGCTTCATATTTTTGTGGAAACATTTTTTAAAGAATATTTGATTAAAAGAAAGACCAAAAGAACTGCAAACCTCTTTAATGCATCCTTGCTGAACACAATGATTAATTTCTTAAAAAAAACAGACCCCAATTTGTTGAATAGTATTGTGTCTTTTATATTGCTCACAGTGGCATTTGATCTAATGTAGAGGCCAGACATGACAGTGAATGTATCATGGTTAAAGGCTGTTGCTGATGGTGTTTTGTTATCTGCAGATTTCAGGAGCGTCAGTGGAGGAGACGCTGGTGGATGAAGTCATACTCTCTGTCCTGCGTGTAGTGGTTCATAAACCAGCTCTCTACACCTGTCAGGCTACTAACCAGCACAGCGGAGGAGCCAATACTGTCAAAGCTACAGCAAAAATAACTGTTTCAGGTCAGTTGAAGTACTGAGCATGAAGTATGCCATGGTGAATGCTTATGTGGGTTATAAGTTATAACACATGAATAGAGAGGTGAAACAGTATTTGACATCGCGGGTCAATTTGACCCGTTTTCGAATTTTCTCATTTATCATGATGAACATGCATGCAAAGTTTCAACATGCTGATGTGTTTTGACATATACAAGCAAAATTACTATTACGCTCGTGGGTCAATTTGACCCTCATAGGCAGCCATTCAAAAGCAACTGTACAGACACAAAAGGGCACTTCAACTCCAGTTCTAACGTGTCTAAAAGTGATCTAACCCTAACCAAACACACTTGAAAAAGCTAAAATCACAGTGTTTAGAATTATTTGCAAATTACAGATGAAAATCTTTGTCAGACACAGAAAGTAAAATAAGCTCTCATTTCAATATTCAAGATATCTAAAATACCTAGCTTTTAACCAAAACTTTTATGTAGGATTTTCAAAGGCAGCTTCACAGAGCCAAAAAATTAATAAAAAACATTTATTTGATGTATGATTTTGATATGTTTGGTTTCTCATTTCCCTGTGAGTGAATAATGAAACTAGGGAACTAGGTCTTATGAAACTAGGGAAAGTTAACTTAGGAAAATTACAAATTTTCATTATACAGCAACATTGTATTGTTCAGTCACGATGTTCAAAGCATAAAAAGTAAAAAAATTGTATATGCCAACAAAGTCAGTATACAGTTTATTTTCCAATTTTGTCAAAAATTGGTTTAAAAATGGTTTAAAAACATTTTTATAAATCATATTTTCAGATATAATGTTTTTGTAATGTTTGACAAATGTTGATATTAAAAGTTTACAGTTTGTATCTAAATCTTTGTTGTTTTTCATAGTGTGATTTTTGAGGAATTGTATTGAATCCAATTAGGGTCAATTTGACCCGGTCCATAAAGGGTGTACACAGAATTCGAACAGTGCACAAGGGTTATTATAACCTTTATCACTGTCAATCTGATTTATATTGGATGTTTTAACAAGGCTGTCATGAACAGACTGGGCACCTCAAAATACAGTAGTTCAAATGTCACTGTTAAATAATTGATTTAAATTGATCTCCAAATTGTCCTTATAGTTTATGCTTTGAGAATTTATAATGACGACGTGACAAAATGCACGTACAAAAAAATTACCATGTTTTATAAAAAAAAAAAAAAAACCATTTATCATGGTAATACTGTGGTATTCTTTGAAGTACATGGGTGTACACTACCATTCAAAGGTTTCGGGTACTTTTATTCATCACACATTAAGTTTATCAAAAGTGACAGTAAAGACTTATATAATGTTACAGAATATTTCTATTTCAAATACATTCTGTACTTTTAAACTTTGCATTCATCAAAGAATACTAACAAAATGTATCAGGGTTTCCTATAAAAGTATTATGCAATTGGTAATCAGACATATTTCTTGTAGCAAATCATCATATTAGATTGATTTCTGAAAGATCATGTGACACTGAAGACTGAAAATGCTGCTGAAAATTCAACTTTGATCACAGGAATAAATGACATTTTAACATACACTCACCTAAAGGATTATTAGGAACACCTGTTCAATTTCTCATTAATGCAATTATCTAATCAACCAATCACATGGCAGTTGCTTCAATGCATTTAGGGGTGTGGTCCTGGTCAAGACAATCTCCTGAACTCCAAACTGAATGTCAGAATGGGAAAGAAAGGTGATTTAAGCAACTTTGAGCGTGGCATGGTTGTTGGTGCCAGACGGGCCGGTCTGAGTATTTCACAATCTGCTCAGTTACTGGGATTTTCACGCACAACCATTTCTAGGGTTTACAAAGAATGGTGGGAAAAGGGAAAAACATCCAGTATGCGGCAGTCCTGTGGGCGAAAATGCCTTGCTGATGCTAGAGGTCAGAGGAGAATGGACCGACTGATTCAAGCTGATAGAAGAGCAACTTTGACTGAAATAACCACTCGTTACAACCGAGGTATGCAGCAAAGCATTTGTGAAGCCACAACACGCACAACCTTGAGGCGGATGGGCTACAACAGCAGAAGACCCCACCGGGTACCACTCATCTCCACTACAAATAGGACAAAGAGGCTACAATTTGCAAGAGCTCACCAAAATTGGACAGTTGAAGACTGGAAAAATGTTGCCTGGTCTGATGAGTCTCGATTTCTGTTGAGACATTCAGATGGTAGAGTCAGAATTTGGCGTAAACAGAATGAGAACATGGATCCATCATGCCTTGTCACCACTGTGCAGGCTGGTGGTGGTGGTGTAATGGTGTGGGGGATGTTTTCTTGGCACACTTTAGGCCCCTTAGTGCCAATTGGGCATCGTTTAAGTGCCACGGCCTACCTGAGCATTGTTTCTGACCATGTCCATCCCTTTATGGCCACCATGTACCCATCCTCTGATGGCTACTTCCAGCAGGATAATGCACCATGTCACAAAGCTCGAATCATTTCAAATTGGTTTCTTGAACATGACAATGAGTTCACTGTACTAAAATGGCCCCCACAGTCACCAGATCTCAACCCAATAGTGCATCTTTGGGATGTGGTGGAACGGGAGCTTCATGCCGTGGATGTGCATCCCACAAATCTCCATCAACTGCAAGATGCTATCCTATCAATATGGGCCAACATTTCTAAAGAATGCTTTCAGCACCTTGTTGAATCAATGCCACGTATAATTAAGGCAGTTCTGAAGGCGAAAGGGGGTCAAACACAGTATTAGTATGCTGTTCCTAATAATCCTTTAGGTGAGTGTATATTACAATAGAAAACGGTTGTTAAATTGTAATAATATTTTGCAATATTACTTTTGTTACTGTATGTTTGATTCATACGAGACTTCATTAAAAAGCATGAAAAAAACCCCCAGTAATGTACCATGCAAATACATAACAAGGTACATTTTCATTTAGTATAACCACTACAGTCACTGTTCCAGGTTACTGCCACAGTATATTAATGTAATGTCACCAGTCATAACGTTTTAGCTAAATCAATTTGAGATGCTTCTGTTAATAAAGGCCCATGAAACGGGGAACGTAAACACTCGCCCACTGTGACCTACTGTTTCAGCCATATGTTTCTCTGGCTGCTTTGTGTAAATATGATGAGACTGTTCTCTAAGTTTCAGCAGCTGTGTTTCTGGAGCCAGGGTTTCAGTCAGCTTGCCTTGTGTTTGCATAGCTGTTCGTTTGCCTCCTCAGAGCCCTGAAATGCTGCATCGTGGCGCTTTAGCCATAGACAATGAACACAATACGATTAGGCAATCTGGAATGAATTATTGAACCAACTGAGTAATGTATGTGTTCATTTCTACCACATATTCCTTATGGCTCTCCTGACTCGTACTGGTCAATCAGCATCTGCAAATTCAGATATAGTAATGCATCATGTGTGATAATGCCTGACTAATGTTTTATTTCTTATGGGTGTGTATCCAAAAAGTGGTGTACGTTTTGAAGAAAGACGGTGTGTCTGACTGGTTTATTCTGTGAAGGAGATTCTTAAATGAAATCAGGAGAGACTGTTAAACTTCACACCTGCTGTATGTCCTGAAAGACCCCCCAAGTTCTGTCTCTGTCCTCCTCTCTCTCACACACACACACACACACACACACATTGAGCCAAGCACTGCATGGCAGAAGAATGATCAGGCCTACAAAGTGGATGTGTTACTCTCGGACATTAAACAGATATTGTTTGTGCTTTTCTCTCTTCTTGGGCCTGTTGGTGGCCGTCTCTGGATCCTGTAACTTTACCATAGAATGGAGGTAAGAATACATTTGCATCCTATTAAGTGTTACTTCAGCATACAATATATAAAGGTTGTTTATTGTTAACTACTGTTTCATGGAGAACCCTTTAACATCCATTGGGCAAAATGTTCTTTATAGTGGAAAAAAGGTTCGGCAAAACAACAATTTTCTTGTTGGTTATTTTCAGAATTATTCATTGAAAGTTTTTTGGGGGGAACGCAGGATGGTCCTTTTGTGGCATAACTATAAAAAAAACAACCTCTTTTGGAATACTTATTTTTAAGAGTATATGTATCCTACCTGGGTGAATCTTACCAAATCTGTTCAGAACATGTGTAGGTCATATTTCAAGAAATTATAGGTCACACATTATTTTAAGGTGTCCATGTTACAGCGTAATTATACATTTAAGTAATGAGTATTAATAATGAGCTACATGCCCTTACTATAGGGTTAGGATTAGGGTTTGGTTTAGAAAAAAAAAATATATATATATATATATGTATACATAAAAAACATATATTCTCTTGCTGCACTGTAAAAAAAACTGAACAAAATATATTTAAATAGGGTGGATGATATGCTTAATTGTCTTGATATCAATTATAAATATGAAATAATATCATTCCAATTTTTGAGGTCAGTATGATTTTTTTATGGGAAAAAATACTTTTATTCATCAAGAATGCATACAATTGATCAACAGTAACAAAATACAGTTATAATGTTACAAATAAATGTTTCCCCAAAATACGAAGCAACTGTTTTTAACGTTGATAATAATGATCAGAAATGTTTCTTGAGCAGCAAATCATCATATCAGAATGATTTCTGAAGGATCATGTGACTCTGAAGACTGGAGTAATGATGCTGGAAATTCAGATTTGATCACAGGAATAAATTACAGTTTAACACATACTCGCGTAGAAAACAGTTTAATTGAAATTGTAATAATATTTCATAATATTACTGGTGATACCACATTATTACCTTGATGAGCAAAAGAGACTAATTTCAAAAACATTTAAAAAAAAAATCATGCTGACCCCAAAACTTCTGAATTGTAGTCTGTATACACAATGGTCTCATCGTTTAAATAATCTGTGAAACATCTTAATGGCTTTATTTTCTTTATTTTTTATAATATGAATATGGATTAAATGAAATATTAAGTAAAAAATTATTAATTTTTTATTTGAATTGGAGTGATTTATTAGTGTGCGTGTGCGAGTCGCCACACTAAGACAGTGTTGATAGTGAATCATGTTAATAGGGCTTGCCATTCAATATGACATCATCTTTGGACTGAGAGCTATGAAAATAAATCGATAAGAAACCTGCATGCAATAATACAAATGAAAGACAGATCTGGACAGTGCACTGCATGACTCAGGTCCGTCGGAAGTTGCGTTTACGCTGACGGGAGTTCTTCCACTGGAAAGAGCCACTCAAATTGAATCATCATGTCTCTGTTGATTTCAAATGATATGCAAACGCATACACATGTGCTGGATAACGCAGTTCACTCCTTCTCTAAAAGCAGGACACGCCATATGGTCTAAGTTACACATGAACTTAAATAAACCAAGCAATTTTCCAAACGATTCAGATTCAGCATCTGGATGCAATTAGAGCAAAGTTAAACAGAATGAACTAATTGTAAGAACTGCACTTTATTCTTGTCAATTGCGCAGTGTGTACATGAGTCAGCGCATAGTCATGAGACGGAGTTGTGTATGGAAACCTTGAAGCAACATCTTTATCCAAAACTGCCATTCTGTTTAGCAGAAGCCAACAATGAGGGCAACGTTACTTTTTGACAACTTCCAAACCCTACTACATATCTCATAAACAGTATTTGCTAGGGTAAGCATCTCTGTTATTATTTATCAGAGAGTTATGGTTTGTTCCTGCACCATTTGTACTACAAACACGATTAATGCCTCAGATTATGCGGTTTGTTGAGGAGAGGTGAGCTGTTACATTTCAAAGCCATCAGATGTTTTAACTGCTATGAGTAAAAAAATGGATATTTAAGGATTCAGCCAAGTCATGTGTTGGGGCTAGAATATTTCAAGGTGGGCTTTTTCAACGCTATCTCACGACCAATTCGTACGAGGTGGCTAATTCGTGCAAATTCGTACGATTTGTCTAAACGCCAGTGATGGTCAGGTTTCGGGGCGGGGTCAGCGGTAGGTCATTCGTACGAATTGGGCAACTCGTAAAATATGTACGATCTTGCAAAAAACCTACAAATTCGACAAACATATGAATTCGTACGGCTTTGCCACCTCGTAAAATACGTACGAATTGCCGTGAGGTTAGGTTGTCTTTTTCCTTTGTGAAAAAGAAGTGCACTTAAACGTGCTTATAAAACGAGTTCTTATTACGGTTTTTCATTATGGTTCATGGTTTTTCATTCGCGTTTTTTGCTTACAGACGACAACATTTTCCAAACGATCCCCGTTCACATGGATCTGTGAAAACAACTAAAAGCGCTGTATTATTGATGCGATGCCAGTAGTTGGCGATGTCAATTTTGTAAAGAAAACCTACTTATCTGTAGACTATATGGATGCGCATGAGGTCACCATTTTCACAAATGCACGTGTTTGTAGTTTACAGGGAGACGATAATGGTGTCGGTTTCAAAAACTTGGACTCTGAAACCTGTTTTCAAAAGTTTGAGTTTTCAGGCCCCAAAAATGCTGTTGTCGTGTAAATGAGTTGAAAGTTTGGTAACACTTTATTTTGATGGTCCCTTTTGAACATTCTGTTGACTATAAGGGTGTATAGTTCACTTGCTTTGGTCCGGGCCAAATAAATTTTTTTTTTTTTGGTATGGTTCGCTTTCACACTGCTCTTTTTGCAAGTGAACCAAAATTTGTAAACAAAACCACACGTGTGCTAAGGTTGTCCATTCATTGGACAAGGATTCTCAAGTAGGGAAATCAGGAAGTGTGTTATTCTGTGCTACATGGGCAGCTGTGCTATGGGCATCTGCCCAAATGTTAATAAGGCAGCTCGTCTCTTCGAAGCTCCAGGTCAAACCACGACTCATTTTATCAAATGTAGTAGGCTACAACAGATCACTTTCCCATAACGCAACTCCGACTACGGAAGCCTGTTAACTCAAAGGCGCAGTGCTTTCTTGCAATTGGGTCGGTTCATGTTCACACCGTAAACGAACCGTACCAGAGTTCGTTTGGAACCGTACCGAGACCACCTCTTCAGCTGGGTCTCGGTTCGGTTGTTTGGTCCGCACCCGAGTTCGATTGCTGTATTCACACCTGCCCAAAAGGTCCGCACCAAGGGGGGAAACGAACTAGAGTTCGATTCAATCGAACCAAACAAGGCAGGTGTGAATACACCCTAAGTAACTTTGCAACTACATGTCAATTAACTCTCATTAGTATTAGTAGACTGTCTGTTTAATATCTGATGACTCTTTATTGTGATGCTTCTCAACAGACATTACACTGACTATAAGTAACTTTGCAACTACATGTCAACTTATTCTAACTCGAACCCTACCAGTCTACTAATACTCTAATGAGAGTTAGTCGACATGTAAGTGCAACATTACTTATAGTTAACAGAATGTGTTAAAGGGACCATCAAAATAAAGTTAAACTGAAAGTTTTTAGTTGAAAACTATGTTTTTTTATTGTTTATTGCTACAAGAGCACATTCAATTCAATTTAGCGCACTTCTTTTTTCACAAGGGTTTACTTGAATCATTAATCAATCACCCAGAACATGCATGAAGAACAGTAACCATCCTTTAAAAAGCCTTTGCAACCACAGCAAGCTTATAAAAACCACACAGAACACTTTAGCAATGTGTTGTATCATTATTGTGTTGTCTTTAATATTGTGATGTCTTATGTTATGTAGACTGTACAAAGGCAGCGCTGGCTATTGCAGCACATACAGGGGCGACGTGTGTCGGAACGTGCTCCGTCGCAACGCTCTGGTGTTCTTCAACTACTCCCTCCCGAACCCAGAGGATGCGCAGGAGTACCTGGCTCAGAGTGTATGGGGGGAACTGGACGGGGTCAGCTCTTTCTGCAGGCCTGCCGCCAGATCCCTGCTCTGCCACGCCACCTTCCAGGACTGCAATCCTTCGGGAATAGGACCAGCACCTAAACCAGTCTGCAGGTAATAAAAAATGTCTGTTCTGTTGTGCATGTGGGGTACATGGTAATGTACCATGTAGAATATAAATGTTTTCCTTCTACTCTTTATCCTATAGGACAGTAAAGAAAAAGAATCCAAACAAACGAGTTATATGAGTATTCTTTGTGGTGGCTTCTCACCAATTGTTGAATAAAAAGTGTTGAAAAAAAAGTTGTTCTAAAAGGAAACCAAATATGCTTTATTGTATTCTTTTGTAATTGTTATTAAATATAAGGAGAGTTTTATATTATTACGGCAGTTATTCATCCTTCCGTGTTAGATATAGATCAGGGTCACTAAATACCCGGGAATTTTATTTACCAGTATGTAAAGTTTATTTAATAATTACCAGTATGTTTGTCGAAACATTCATGCAAATAAAGCTTTAGTTTACCCAAAAACCCTAACCCTCAAGCCATCCTAGGTGTATATGACTTTCTTTGTTTCCTTTTTTCTTTTATCAGAGTCATATTATAAGAAATATCCTGGCTCTTCCAAGCTTTATAATGGCAGTGAATAGTAATAATGGGAGATTTTGCAGCCCACAAAAGTGCATCCATCCATTATAAAAGTAACCAATATGACTCCAGGGGGTTAATAAAGGTCTTCTGAAGCAGAGCCATGCGTTTTTGTAATGTTTTTGATAACATTTGTGTTTGGTAACGGCCGTACGCAAATCTAGTTCCAGCGAAAGAATGACATCTGACGTATTGACGAACGCGGAAGCACAGAGGAAAACAAAACACTGGTCATGAATTAGAAGTCTAAAACTAGAATTTTTAAAAAGAAATGTCTGAGGAGCTTGAGTTTGTTGACCTATTTGTTTGAACCGCGAGAGGCGTCAAATCTCACCTAAGCTTACGCTACTCCTACATCCTATATCATGCGTCGGGTCAGAGGTCACTCTTCCACCGGAACTAGACTGGCGTACGGCCATTACCGGATGCTAGTGATTATAGTTTGTAGTCAGATTATATTTAAAGTTATAAATATGGATATTTTTCTTACAAAAACACATTGATTTGCTTCAGAAGGGCTTTATTAATGGATTACTTTTATGATGGATGGATGTGCTTTTTTGGGCTTAAAAAACTCAGTTACTTTTCACTCCCATTATACAGCTTGGAAGAGCCAGGATCTTTTTTTAATATAACTCTGATTGTGTTTGGCTAAAATAAGAAAGTCATAAACACCTAGGATGGCCTGAGGGTGAGTAAAACATGGGATATTTTTTATTCTTGGGTGAACTAAACCTTTAAGGGTTAAAAAGCAGTTTCTGGTGAGAAATTAAAAAAAATATATAATTTAATTCTTGAATTTATGACTTAGCTTGTCACTGTGCCTTAATTTCTTCTTTTAAAATGTGTCTCACAAATACAGGCTTCCATATATATTTGCATTATGTTGTAAAAAAACTGAATAAAAATCTAATAATATATATAATATTATAATCAAATTCAGACCATATTTTAAATTACATGATTTTCCTCATAGACAGAAAAGGCACCACATGCAGAAAATGATTCATATCACTATTTAGTAAGTAGTCATTTGCAAGATGCCTTTATCCGAAATAACTAACAGTAGTGGGTCAACCTGAGGTTAAAAATCATGCTTAAGGGAACAATGGTGGTCGGCCCAGAAACCAGTAACTTTTTCAAATCCTAGCCCTAAGTTTTAACCACAGCACCACCCATGCTATATATACTGTATATATACAGTGTACGTATAAAACAGAAACTGTGCTGTTGTTTCGCAGGGAGCACTGTCTCGCAGTAAAAGAGCTGTACTGCTATAAGGAGTGGCGTTCTGCTGAGGAAAGATCTCATCCCGGGTTCACACATAGCATCACTCTCCCAGAATGCACCTCTCTACCCAGCCAACAAACAGACCCATCCTCATGTACTGCAGTTCCTTACGTTGGTAAGAATGACACGCTATTATATAACTGTACACCTTCCTGTGGGGTGACATTCGGCTCGATCTTTGTTTAGTTATGAGAATCCTGTGATATTTTGGGGCTGATTGTCAGTGATGTCCATAAAGCATCCGTCCCATGAAAACAATGGGTGTTAGTGGAAAAACGCCACGTATGGTTCTTGGCAGGACAATGCTGTAGGTTTTTTTTTTGTTTGTTTATGTGAAATGCCTTGTGAGGAATGTGATGACAGCGAACCTGTAGATGGACAAGATTAGTGTGTTTTATAGCCAAAGCATGTGAGGAAGGATCAGTAGGGGATGTTGGACAGCTGAGTAAATGTTCCCATCTAAAAGTTTCCATGCCATGTTTGCAAGCTGCTGTCTAACTTGTGAAACGGCAAAATTCAGTGGGAAATGGCAATGGAATGTTAATGAAAAATTGTAGGAAAGTGGGTATTATGTTGTGTATTTCTTTTAGAAACCTGCATGATAACATAACTGGTTAATGATTGAAACGAATTTCAATGAAAAACACATTCTTTTTTGTGTTTTTTTCAGATATCAATAAAGATCAAGTTACATGTAAGTATGAGTTTGACTTTATGTTCTCTTCACATATAGTGGGGTCTATACGTCTAAGAGTCCATAAAGATATCTTAGATTTATTTTCATTTACACTTAAACACTGAAGAACTAAATTATTTTAAAATACAAAAATACAGCCTCAGACCTTTAGACTCCACTACAATTTTTTTTATGTTTCTGTCAAACAGCAATAATCAAAACACACATTTCAATTTACTTGGTCGTTTGTAATTTATATATCTATAGCAACATGTTACAATGACAAAGGAAGATTTTACCAAGGAACACACAATGTCACAGCATCTGCCATTCCCTGTCAGCCATGGAACCAGCAGGTAAATGTTTGTATTACAGTCAGCATAAAATCAAAATGGATTCTATTTACTTTTCTCAGAAATGTTCCTGCTCGCATTTTGTGAGATTATTCAATGCATGTTACTCTAAAGGATGTTTTGTCTTCGTAATTTTTAATCAAATTGCAAAAACTAGTACTGTCCCCTATTCACCAAAGTCTGGCATCACTTAGACTACATATGTGTAGGGAAAATAATGTTAGCTAGTAGTTAGCCAAGTAGCTACTTATGCATAGCTTTAGACTACCATTGTAGGTAATGCAGCCTTTCCAATCTTTGACAGTAGTTAATGCAGTCATTCGACAAATAAAAAATGTTTGCATATGTTGAGATGCTCGTAAAGAGACATGCCTGATTTAGAATATTGGGCAAAGGGTTAAAAATGCACAAATGAATAAACTAAAATTTATTATAACATGCTATCGTTTCCTCCTGTAGCTGTAATAATAATAATAATAATAATTCATTACATTTATATAGCGCTTTTCTTGGCACTCAAAGCGCTTTACATAGAAGGGGGAATCTCCTCAACCACCACCAATGTGCAGCATCCACCTGGATGATGCGACGGCAGCCATATTGCGCCAGAACGCCCACCACACACCAGCTTACTGGTGGAGAGGAGACATAGTGATGAAGCCAATTGGTATAAATATATGGGGATGATTAGGAGGCCATGATGGACAGAGGCCACTGGGCAAATTTGGCCAGGATGCCGGGGTTACACCCCTACTCTTTCGAAAGACATCCTGGGATTTTTTGTGACCACAGAGAGTCAGGACCTCAGTTTAACGTCTCATCCGAAGGACGGTGGTCTTTGACAGTATAGTGTCCCCATTACTATACTGGGGCGTTAGGACCCACACAGACCACAGGGTGAGCGCCCCCTGCTGGCCTCACTAACACCTCTTCCAGCAGCAACCTGGTTTTCTCAGGAGGTCTCCCATCCAGGAACTAACCAGGCTCAACCCTGCTTGGCTTCAGTGGGCAACCAGTCTTGGGCTACAGGGTGATATGGCTGCTGGCAAATATGTAATCAAATATACTAACTCATTTTTTCATCACTATCCTCAAACAATACCCTAACCCCAAACAATCCGAATGCTGCATGTTGGCATGCGCTCAGTGACCTTCAAACGATATGTACACAGGAAACACTGTTTTAACAGCAAAAACAATGGAGGGTCAAAATACACAAATCCAGAGGTTTCCTTTGAAATGAAGTTTTGAATGGAGAAGATTTTGTCTCTTTTCAAAACAATGTGGAAAGGTTTAATGCATGCAGTGGTTTTTAAACTGGGAATGCTGGAAATATCAGGGATAATGGGGATATTGAATTTAGCCGCAGATGATATGTGAGTGACCACAGGTTTGAGTTTGTTTGTTGACCGCTCTCTTTTTATCCCATTCAGGATCCCCATCAACATAGACTCTCTGTAGATGTAATTCCTGAGTTGCGAAATGCAGAAAACTACTGTCGTAACCCAGGTGGGGAGAGTGACAGGCCATGGTGCTACACCACAAACCCCAATGTACGCTGGGAGTACTGTCTGGTGCCCAAATGTGGAGAAGGTATATAAATGTATACCTAATCTATTAATAAGATACATTGTTGACAGGAGTAGCTAATCCTGGACAGTTTTCTCTGACATAAGTCAATATAAAACAAAAGCTGTTCCAAATCATCTGCATCACCATTGTTGTTCTTTTCTTTAGTTATCAGTGTGAAGACTGCCCCTTCGATTTCAAAACCAGTCCAGTTATACCCACCCCCTCCTGTGTCCACGGCCTACTCAATGAGCGTTATCATCTTCGTCATTGCTGGCTTTGCTGGGGCGGCCTTCTTTACCATACTCATCCTCATGTGCCACCGAAGAAAGAAAATGTGGAAAAAGAGGAAAAGGTGAATGATGGACTGATTAATCTCATTTAAGTTGTATAGTCACTCATTCATACAATTAACTGTGCTGGTAAAAGATTGAAGGCTCAAACCCCAGAAAGTTTGATTAATTAGGACCGATGTGCCAAGTAGGGTGTGTATTGTATCTACATCTATTGTTAGTCATGAAACAACATTTCCTATTAAACTATCATAATACCGACCATAAATCTAACTCTAGCAAGACATATATTGTGCTTCTCAAACAGAAGGCCGCATCCTACTGAGGCTGCGTCCTTCCTAGTCTGGTCCTTCGGAGGTTTGTAGGCTAGTGTCCTCCTCAGCATTAAACGCTAGAATGAGACGGTATAGGAAGTGTGCATGGCTACGTCATAAATGTTTACACCTCGCTGTCACCGTATGGAAATACTATTTAAATTTAATTTTGGGAAAATACTTTGTATTACAAATCTTTATATTAACTGGCTTTCTATTACAGTACAGTGAATGGTAACAGTATGTGGTCTCCCAGTGGCTTATATTACTGGCAGTTTAGAGTTAAATTATTAATTTACAGAAAAACAAAAGATAACATCTATACTTTCCTGTCCGAAAACATAATTTTTGTCTTACATTTCATAATAAACTCAGACTAGCTCAGTACCGACTCATTTTCCGTCAGTTTAATTTCGTGAATTTTAGCTTCAAATTGCGATGGCCTTCAGCAACATTTGATGACGTGGCAACCGAGATTTGCAGCCTTCGTAGGATGAAGTCTTCCGATTGAGAAGCACCCATAATCTAAGGCAGGGGTGTCCAATCATGCTCCTGGAGGACCATTGTCCTGCAAAGTTTAGCTCCAACCCCAATTAAACACACTTGAACCAGCTATCAAGGTCTTACTAGGCATTCTACAAACTTCCAGGCAGGTGTGTTGAGGAAAGTTGGAGCGAAACTTTGAAGGACAGTGGCCCTCCAGGACCGAGTTTGGATACCCCTTATCTATGGTGACTCTAGAACAGGGGTGTCCAAATCTGCTCCAGGAGGTCCACTGCCCTGCAGAGTTTGGCTCCAACTTGCCTCGACACAACTGCCTGTAAGTTTGTGGTATGTCTAGTAAGATATTGCTTAGCTGGTTCAGGTGTGTTTAATTAGGGTTGAAGCTAAACTTTGCTGGAGCAGGACTGGGCATCCCTGCTCTAGAACATAGGTTACCATTGGCCTACCACACGTGGGCTACCATCCTGCAAAGTTTAGCTCCAAACCTAATCAAACCACCTGAAACAGCTAATCAGAGTGTTCAGGCATAGTTGAAAATAACAGGCAGGTGTATTGGAGCAGGGGTAAAACTGAAATCTGCATGAATGTAGCCCTCCAGAGCCCTCCTAAGATTGGCAACACCGTCATATAGATTTTACCTCCAATTCTGCTCCGACACACCTCCCTGTAATTTTCAAGTAATCCTGGACACCTTGGTCAGCTAAACTCTGCAGGAAGGTGGTCCTCCAGGAGCCTTCTTGAGAGTAGTACACCCCTACTACTGGAAACTCTCACGAAAAGTGTTATTGAAGTTGCTTTGGAAGTTGCATGACCTAACTTATTAGTAAATAAATCTAAACAAAAAAGTTGTGCTTCTGTATTTAGTAGGGTGCTGGATACACCTACTCTGACCACCCTCCCCTCAGAGCTCTTGCTGGACAGACTTCACCCCAACCCCATGTACCAACGGCTGCCTCTCCTTCTCAACTCCAAGCTCCTCAGTCTCGAATATCCACGCAACAACATTGAATATGTCCGTGACATTGGAGAGGGGGCTTTCGGTAGGGTGTTTCAGGCAAGGTGAGAGCTACCCAATGTTACAAGCAAATGTAACACCAGTGGTGCTAATGTCTGTTCTGGTTTGGCACTGTCAGTGTTTATACTGATCATGTTTTCTTTTGCTTGGTTTTGTCAAAATGAACTTTTACATGTGTGAATGATTAAATGAATCCCATTTTTTTTAGAGCAATGACTGAATTCTTAGAAACTCTTCAGTGACTCACCAGTTAGATTTAGGAAAAAAATTAACCAACGGTAAATCCGCATGCAAAGGTCTGACGTGTACAGACCAAACCACAGTGCAATCCTGATATCAGGTATATAGAGACCCCTGGGAATTACAGCAGTGGGTAAAATCTATACACCATATGGCTGTCTCCTGAAATAAGATACTGAATAGGTCACACTAAACATGTGATGTGTTTCAATATGAAACTTCCCTGTAGACACTATCGTGTGAGCAAGCCCTGCTGGGGAGGTTATTTATAGACACCCATTAGAAAAGTGTTTACTTCTCCAGGAACACACAGGAGCCTTCTGCACAGGAAGTGTAATCTTAATGGAATTCTAAGTTGGTTCTTGAGTTACTGCCATTGTGGTTCTGTTTCCACAATTTGGCATCACCATTTAAACTATTTTAGAAGGTGTTATTGCCTGTTTGACAATTTGTGACAATATGTAGGGAGGAATTTGGTTTGAGATCAGTGAAGGTTGCCTACAACTCCTGCCCAGAGTCAAGTGTTTATCATTACAGTAAAGATTGTATACGCTGACTGCCCAGTTCTGCAGGCTTGTGCATGCGTGTAAAGAAACACATTGCTTTGGCTGTAAAGGGGCAGTTGTGTCCTAATGGTTAGCGAGTCAGACTGTTAACCCGTAGGTTGTGGGTTCAATTCTCAATTCCGGAAGGAAATGACTGAGGTGCCCTTGAGCAAGGCACCTAACCCCTAATCGCTCCCCGGGCGGCACGGTGAATGGATGCCCACTGCTCCGGGTGTGTGTGTCCGCAGTTTGCAATGTGTGTGTGTATGTGTGTTCACTGCTCACTACTCCTAATGTGTGTGCACTAAGTTGGATGTGTTAAATGGAAAGGACAAATTCCAAGTATGGGTTACCTTGTCACTATCAACTCTACAGTAATTTTACAGTTGTAATGCTCTGCCTAGTACATTACTTCAAATGCTGGGTAATGCTGCCTAAAAACTTATGTTCCAGATTCATATTGTTACAAATCCCTCGGTTGGATCAGCAAATTTTAACTAAAATTACTTAAATTTGATGCAAGCAAACTGCAACTACTAGTTCCCAATGTGCCTGCTGTCCTTTAGAGCCCCTTGTCTTTCGCCGATGGAGCCATTCACCATGGTGGCAGTGAAGATGTTGAAAGAGGAAGCTTCAACCGATATGCAAAATGACTTTCAGAGAGAAGCTGCACTCATGGCTGAGTTTGATCACCCCAACATTGTTCGTCTCTTGGGTAATGTATCACAATTGTATGCCTTCAAAAGCTTGCACTTTTAAAATACATCTGCTTGTGGACACTCCTAAAAACCCCACATCTGCTTCCTATTACACGTATGCCCATTCCCCAAGGGTACCGCAATCGAAAAAGCCTTAAAATAGCTCGACTCATCCATTTCAGAGTTGACCCAGTGTATAACCTTGGATCAATCCCCTCTGTGGCATTCCGGAACCAGATTCAATGCCGCGACCCAGTGTTAGAATAACAGAAGTTTATTTTTGGTTAGGTATCAACAGTTGGAAGTGTAACTAAACCTATCATTTGTGTATCTGCCATGTAGGTGTCTGTGCGGTGGGGAAGCCCATGTGTCTCATGTTTGAATACATGGCCTATGGGGACTTGAATGAATTTCTGAGACGGCGCTCTTCAACCCAGCAGCCCAGTCTAAGTCGGGATACCTTGACATGCAGCAGTCTCGTGTCAGAACCTGAGCGTTACCCACCACTCAGCTGCCTGGAGCAGCTCTCCATTTCCAAGCAGGTGGCGGGAGGAATGGCGTACTTGTCAGAGCGCAAGTTTGTGCACCGTGACCTAGCTACCCGCAATTGCTTGGTAGCAGAAAACTTGGTTGTGAAAATTGCCGATTTTGGTCTCTCACGCAACATCTATGCGGCTGATTACTACAAAGCCAGTGAAAATGATGCCATCCCAATTCGCTGGATGCCCCCCGAATCTATCTTCTACAACCGCTACACCAGTGAATCAGATGTGTGGGCTTATGGTGTGGTATTATGGGAAATCTTCTCATATGGCATGCAGCCTTACTACGGCATGGCCCATGAGGAGGTCATCTACTTTGTAAGGGATGGAAATGTTCTTGCCAGTCCAGAAAACTGCCCACAGGAGCTGTATAACCTCATGCGTTTGTGTTGGAGCAGTCATCCCACTGACCGGCCTAGTTTTGCCAGCATTCACCGCATCCTGGAAAGAATGCATGACCAGATGCTCAAATCTTGAGGATCTTTTAAAAATGCAGTTTAACGAATCAAAAAGCTGCAACTATTCAGGAACTCATTCGAATCTTAAAGAGCCCAGAGGGATCTTGAAGAAGGATAAAACACTTTAAGGTATACACAAGAGCTCCAGACAACCCAGAGGAGACCTAACAAACCTTAAAGTGCCAACAAATACTAAAAAAACCCAGAGGAGCATTGAGGAAAGAAGCCTAAAATTATTGGAAAGCTTGCATACCTTAAGGAATACTGATCCCTCAAAGTCTTTGAAGATGAATGCTTGTGTTTGTTCATAGGATCTCTATTGTTTTCTTTCAATGATGCAGATGTACGAAGGCATCAGACGAGAGATAGTCAAGATTTGAGGTGGTTTCATATTAACAGGATCTCCAGTAAAGAAGGTCCACGTCTAATACTAAGGCGGATGTAGTGCAGTCACTGCAAGAACCTAGACTGAAATCTCTGCAAGCAGAGACATACGGTATGAATGCCTTTTTTTTTCTTTCTTGCTTTGGGTTATCTACTTTGAGTTAAGTTGTGAGAGTAATGTGCATCTGGTTATGGTTTTGTAACATTCGTAAAAGAAGTTCATTCAAGAACATGCTATAGTGCTGTAAACTGAATAATGTTGTTATTGTTTAATTTAAGTTTAAAACATTTAAGTAGAATAGCTTTTTCCAAAGTGGCACATCATCACTTTATTATTTTATGTTGTAACAGAATAGTTTAATTTACTTTTTCACTAATTGCTATTCCAAGTTAAGATGGTTATTTGTTTGTTCTCGATTATATTTGATGTGAGTGAAACAATGTATCAGACAATATTGTATAGAAGTGTATGTAACAGCATTTCATCATATCATATCTCATAAGTCACTTAGATTAAATTGGTGTGAATTAACTGTTTATTGTCATGAATTGAGACAAAGAAATCAGCTTAAAATCCATATGCCAGAATTCTTTATGACCAGTTTTCACATTTTATAAAAATACAAAGCAATAAAAACTATGAAGCGGAAGTATGTTTAATATGTAGTGACCAAAATGTTAAATATATCTTGCAATTGTCCATGACTTAACTGTGTGTCTGGTAGAACTCACCAATTAATTTTCAGTTCAGCATATTCAAACCTTTGACAGATGTTTTGACAAAGATTCAGAAAAATATGCTTTGAGAATTTATCATACACGCTTAGCATGACTTTTTGTGTTATTATCATGTTATTATACTATTATTACATCATTTAACTAACTCCGTTAATAAAGTGGTTATATGAATAGATGTTGGATATGAATCTGCTTGAAATAAAATTATTTATTAAAATTCTCATGCTGTTGTCTTGAAACCTTTCAATTCCAATAGCATCACTAAGTTGTGGTATATAGGTAACTTAAGAAATCGCTAGTCTTTTGGACACTTGTTTTTCAATTGAGCAGGCAGGGGGCAGTGTTACATCACAGGAACTAAAATGACCTCATGGAGCATGATTTATGACACCACCTTTCTCTGCATTTGAGCCAGTTTTTGCTCCAAGCATTCAAAACAGGAACTTACTGAGACAGTATTAAATCACGCTGGCGTTTAATGAAGAGAGATGGTGAAGGATTTACTTTCAACGTGTGTGGGACAGTTTCTCTATTCCAGCATTTAATTTATCATCTAGGAATGTCCGACCATATCTGATAATCCTAGAAATACATTGTCTTTGCCATGAGTATTTTTAATGGCCCTGAAATTTCCAGGAGTAAGCAAGGCAAAACCACAGACGTCCGAGTAGTAGGCCAGGAAAAACAAGTGACGAATGGATTCATGAGCAAGAACGTTTAGAAGACGGAGAGGCCACAACAAAACTGAGCGGGTGAATTTGGACATCAGTGATTTATATTCAAACCATACACTCTCTCTGACCCTTGTGATGTAACGGTGAAAAACACCAAATTTCGGATTATTCCTGATCACCCCAAAAGAAGAAGAAATGCTGTTTTTCCCCCACTATAATACAAAAAAGTCATATTGAAATTGGATAGCATTAAGGATTTCATAAGGGAGAAACCAAACAAATGCCATTATTCTCTTCAGCCATGAATAAAAAACGTTTTGAATGTTGTTTCAATTAAGAATCAACATCTCAGATGTTCCTCATAAAATCCCTTAGAAGAAAATCAAATGTTGAATGAGCTGTAGAATAATTGTATAGATAACATTGGCCAGATCATTTGGTTCATATTTTATTGAGATCTTATAAATTCAAGTGGAAACACATGAGATTACTCGGGTCATTTTCTCAGGAGAAAGCAGGAAACTTCAGTGACCTACAAGTCTCCGTTTGATCGCCATGTAACCTCATTGGTGTCTAGGAATAGCAACTGAGTTACTGATGGGATTTTTTTCTTCTTCTATTGCTAAAACAGAATTCCTTCTATCCTTCAATCCTTCTAAACCATCGCAACCATCGTGTTTCTCGGGGTCTGACACAGGGTCTTTGACTGAGAGGATGGAGTATTATAAACCTGGAAAGTGGACAGTATGTTGACTGTTCCCATTTTGGTTCGTTTATTTTGGACTTGAGCGCACAGCTTAGTATGGCCGTGGTCTCCTAAACTTCAGAACAGTAGTATCTGGATATTTGCATTTTGTAGTAAAAGCTTATTGAATTACTTAATGAATGCCACATTATGCACATACGCGCTATTGTACAAGTTTAAAATGTATCTTTTGATAAATAAAATGTTATTCTTGGAACTGAATTGACCAGCTACAGTGCCTGCCTCATTCATATTTCCTGCAGGACTATAGTGTTATTAATATTATAAACAGTCTGCTCTCAACCTCATATTAATGCAGATAATACAATTTACAATGAAAAATGTTGTATTACCCTTGTGAAAAAGAAGTACAATAGCAAAAAGAGAATATACTTTAAAAGAATATAGACTTAAATGTGAAATGAATGGACAAATCAAATAAATTGTAGTGTAAATTTATATTAAATGCAATTAGCGGAACTTTAGAGTGTTTTTTTTGCCTTAAATACATGTATGTGTAATGTCATAATTACTTTGATTATCTTTCAATGGTTTAAATGATTAAATCATTTTTAATCATTATGGTTAGTTACAGAATATATATAAATACTTCTGAGAAGTATTTATGGCATTTACTAAAACATACTTTAATGTCATTTCTATTGAAACTTGTATGTCATGATATGTAAATATATTTGTAGTTACACATTTGTATACTGAAAAAAGTATTTTAATGACTTATCACAACTTGTATAATCACCTTAGATAATTAATGTGGTTTCGATAACATCATATTTTGAGTTTCTATTTATTAAACCAATCTCATTAATTGTATTAACTATTTTTTTGAATTCCAATGTACTTAAAGTAAATTTTAAGTTAAACCAACAATAATTTAGTTGCAGTTTAGAACATTAAAAGGTTGAACTTCAAATGTACTTCTATAAGGTTTGGTTTCTTATAATTATGCATAATTGACTGTAATTTCTATATTAAGTACAAGCAATGTAAAACAAGGCGACTGCAAAATAAAGTGTTACCCATTTAAAATATATTAACTTTAAATGTAACATTGAATAACACACTACAGTTACAATTATAATCAAGTCAACACATGACCAACAAGAAATAATTGTAAAGTATTATCTGAAAGTACAGTTTTTTTTAAATACAATTTTAAGATTCGAAGTACACTACCAGTGCTCACTAACCACACTTCTTCACAAGGGTCAATCAGAAAATAATGTAAAATAGAATAGCGTGCAGTTATTATAAAGCGTTACCAAATATTTGTGACCTTTTTGATCCCAACATTCAACAAATTAAAAAACTAGCATCTGTGGCCACTTGCATTAAGATAGCCGCTGTGTCTTCAGAACTGACCAATTAGTTAGGGCTAATCAGTCTTACCTTTTGGATTTAAATTAGACCAATCTAAGTAACAGACTTAAACAGTTATGACCAGCCTTGTAGAAATAAATGAGACGACTACCTTGTAAAACTAGTCTAAGCCGTTTATTCAACAGGCCATTGGTGTTGAAAAGGCCTGCAAGTGACAGGAACACTGTTCTCCTTCATAGCTGTTTGAAAATCTCCTCTATGTCTAGTATCACACATGACTAAAGAGTAACGCAAATGCAGAGGAGCTGCTCTGGTTTAGGCTTGGCTGTCTCCAAGAAAAAACTGCAATTGTCCTGTGGAAACTCTTTGGCTGTATGTTTCACATACCAGTCATTGTTTTTACAGATATAAAGGCATGTTACGTATAGCGTCCAAAAATGAGGCCGGTGAGGGTTTGTTTTCTAATAGTTCTTGTAGATCAGTGACATCAGCAGAGACAGAGTAATATCCCCATCACTCTTCAGCCCGAACACAAGGATTTCCTACCAGTTTGCAGGAAAGGTGGAAAGCTCCATTTTGTTGTAATTCTGGAAAATATCTGTCAACTGTGAGCCAAGAAACTATGGGGTAACTGACATATTTTTCCTTTGCAAAAGAACAAAATGCCAGTTTTGCAGAAACGTTGCAACGGATACGTTTCTCAAAAAAACATGTGTTGAGATTCAAGTATACGCTCATAATTTCAATGCAAAGCAGTGGACATTGTAATTTGATATGAGAAACCTGGTCTATGTAAAATGACGCACAACAGATGAGGATTTGACTCATATACAGATTTATTTTAAGAAGGTTCACTAATTGAATGACATTGTTAAGTGAATGTTATTATACAGGATTTCAGAGTTCAGACTTCATTAAGAAAACAAGTAAAGCATCTTTTTTGGGGGGGAATACGGTCACATTTGCTGAAATGAAAAGGAAACAGAATGTCGTTTTTCAACCTAGAATGAACCTATGGCCCATGACCCGTCAAGCACAGCGGTCTCTTCTGGATGGACGTTATTTGGAGCACTGGACTGCTTCAAACTTGCTTGCGCAACAGAGTACGACTTGCAAAAATGCTGAAACATTTGCTACTTGGTTAACAGAAAGAAAAAAAAAGAGGTTTTATAGGTTGTTTTCCTGGAAAGACAAATAACATGAAAAGTTCTCAAGAAACTCAAATGGTCACACTTGATCAATGCATATATTCAGTGTAAAATTGATAATAACAATGTTAGTATTTCTTTTTTTGTGTGTATGACAACTGGTAATACTGATATGTTTTAAAATTAAAATCCTCAATTCATCTACAGAGTGCAAATCTTCAAATATCATCCATATTAAAGTAGAAAGTTCATTACACATGATGCCATTTCAAACATGAATAAACATTAAAGCAATACTGTCATTAAGTTCAACATGTTATAGGGTACAAAAGGAAAATCATTTTTCTACAACACTCTTTTTACATCAGTTTTAAACTGGAGGTTATTTCACGAATGGCGTTCCCTCTTATAAACAATACAACATATAAAACTGTTAACTTCACAGATGTTAGAATTAGATTATGAACTTCCCTACAGTGGCCCCAACAAGGTTTGGACACTTACCAGTCTCATTTACAATGAATTAGTCTCATGGCATAATTTTTTTTCTGATACTTTTTTGGGTGACACTTTATTTTACAGCATCTTTGTTACATGTCACATGTCCTTACTGTAGTAACAACAGTAAATTATACATAATTATATTCAACTAATCCAAAACCAAACCATAATCTAAACCCTATAGTAAGTACATGTTGTTAATTAATAAAATTGTAACAAGGTGTAACAAGTACACCTTAAAATAAAGGGTTACACCATGTTACAGTTTAAGTACGGAGTAATTAATTAATGAACTACAAGTACTTACTATAGGGTTAGGGATACGAATAGGTTTTGGTTTAGTGTTAGTTGCATGTAATTATGCATAATGTACTGTTGTTACTACAGTAAGTACATGTAACGTGTAACAATGACGCTAACAAAGTGTCACATTTATCATTGAATGTATCTTAAATGTCCAAATACTTTTTTGGGCCACTGTATGTATACCAAAACACTTGTCATTCCATGTTTGGCCAAAAATATATATTTTGTATGATGAAATTAGATTTTAAAGAAGAAGTTTAGAACCAAAAATATTTAAAAATAGCCATACCTTGGTTCAAATGTTTTAACTTTAAACAATAAACATTCCCTTTTTGACTAACATATGAATATATACACTTATTATACACATACGTACATATGTTGGTATATGAAGTAAAGACGCTTTTCGATAATTTAATTTCCGTCATGTTGAACCATTATTATAATTTTTTTTTATGACATTTCATTTTGATTATGACCATGACACAAGCTACGTTGCATCACTTCAATGAATCGGTCAATTCTGTGGCCATAAATTCAACATCCATAAAAATAATCTTCATTATTTTGTATTATGTGTTTTAGAAACGTGAACAGAATACCTTGAAAACTGAATATAATTCATAAAAAGGTGTCAGATATTTATATATATATATATATATAGTAATAAGGCACGGATGCTGATCCCGATTGAACATGACTGGGAATGATATAACCAACAGATAAGGCAATTTTTGTGTCAGGAAAGATATAAAGCCAAGTTGCGTATATTAAACCGTTTCAAGTTACTGAGGTATAAGTTTACCCAGCTTCACATAAATATTTAATACTCCTCATCATGTTCAATTTCAAGCATTCATCTACATTCTCAGCCCCTTGGACCCCTAAATCATTCAATGGGCTGAAAGACATATTTTTTGGGTATTATATTTGGTGCCAGCTTGGTATCATAGGATGGACCTGCAGTGCAAAAAAAAAAAAAAAAATCAAGTACTTCGCATAGTTTACCAAAATTATTTCCCAGTGGTCTCTTACATGCACTCTTTCTTTCTAGTGCAGATTCACTGGATACTTCACCACGTCTTTCACCTGCTGTACAAGACAAAAAAAAAGTGTAACTCCTCGATTTACAACAATCTGGCCCAAAAATTACAACTAGCCAATATACTCATCCAACCTTTTACCATACTTAAAGCATTACGGGAACAAATATGATTTGTGTTAAACTGGCTACTTAAATCCTTTTGGATTAGCCTTTAAATAGTTCAATATAGTGACAAAACATTATGAAGACAGAAGAGTCTTTTGCTGATGAAAATGCCTTTTTCACAGTCTCTGCTTGCTTATATGTAGATCCTGGCCCCTGTGGAAGCTCAGACCACTGAATGGTCATTATGGTGAGCCCCGCTCAGGACCGTGTGGTTGATGGAGGACGCGGATCGGTCTGAACCCTCCACAGTCCCGTTCACGTTCTCCTGGCGTTGACAGCACAGGATCTGTTTGAATGTGACGCTCATCTCCTTGTCCCGGTAGGAGTATATGATAGGGTTCATGGCAGAGTTGAATTCCGCTAAAAGGAGGAAGAATTTCTCATAGGTCAGGATATTGCAATTGGTACAGACCACGTCCAGCAAGAGAAGCACCAAACCAGGCGTCCAGCACACAATGAAAGCACCTGAAAAACAAGAGGAAATGGATGCAATTCATTTGAGGAAATTGCAGGACAGATTTCTGTACTGCAGAAAAACAGGTTTAAAAGTAGCACAGTCAAGCTCAATAACTTTAACTGTGCACTAGGAGATTTCTGAGAAATGCTTTTGAAAGTGGATCGGACCGAGCACAACACACTTTTAGCCAATCGGCAGTAGGGGGCGTGTCCAATCATGATGGGGGGAGGAGCGAGAGATTAATACTTTTATTCACGATAGCCTCTCGTACCTTATTGCGTACATAGAGTAGGGGGCGCTATTGCGCATCTTCTGATCGAGTACTGGATCTTCTGTTCAAAATACATGCGAAGAAGCACTAGAAACAAGCAATACCAATGGGATCATCAACATTAAACAGTCTATAAATCAAGACCGCCTAATGTTACCGAATGAAATGTCGACACAGGACGAGCTATAGGACTGTGAAGCTTTGAGAGTGTTGATGATTGCGATCTGCTATTGTTATAAGGGGGAATGTGATAGAAATGTTGCTTACAAATATATTTTATTAAATGCTGAAAAGTATTCATAGTCCAATTAAAACTTGTCTATTTTAGCCAATATTTGTGTCATACATTTCTATACGTTTTAGAGCAGTATAGCATTAGCTCAGCAACATGCTAACAGCAAATGGAATTGAAACCAATTGAAAGTCAAGTGTCTGATGTGATTCGTGTGAAGAAAGGATTTGAAGGTTTCCTTCGGGGATGCGGTGTTAGAAGGTAGTTCCCTATATAGGCAGTAGACTAAGTTTTGGATAGAGCCTACAACTCATAATATAAGGCAATGAATATCTGGCTTTTCCATTACTAACAGAAGGGCCGGCAGGCATCCCAGTGCTTAAAAAAAAAATCCCAATAGTAAATTTTATTGGTGCCAAACTTCTCCTTTCGTATCCTTTCCTTATGAATCTAACCTAACATGACTTCGACAAACAAAAAAATGTTAACTGAAAAATAACATTTTGGCCACAGTTGTTATTTTGCAAGATAGAAATACGTTTGCAAAAGCACTACTCTTCTTTTAGTCAAACGCAGCTGCTCTTGAATGGCTGACATCACTAGAAAGTTATGTGGAGACTCTCAGCCGTTAGATAAACTGCAAGCTGTTTCCAGCATGGCTTTGCCACATGTTTTGCTCTCTCTGAACAAACCCACCAGAGACGTGAACGAGGGGGACTGAAGACTGCGTTTGAAGTGAGAGATTCTGATACTTTTGTACGCCAAAGACGAAACCGTAGTTTCCTCAATACTGGTCCCAACACCCAAACGTCCAGTTGGTTTTACTCTGAAACTTGATGCTTTGGATTCATAGTTCTTCTGAGAATAATGAATCTCTAAATAAAACTATATACTTGAAATGAAGATGATTTCCCGTGTACTTTCACTGTGGGTTCAGCTGTGAGAATGGGAGCAGCATCGAGAGCTCCTTTTACACGAACATCTCAGAAAACTAATTCGAAACAGAGAATCAGCTTGTTTTGGAAGAGAGAAAAATCCCAGAAATGTTATGGTCTTGCTCGAGTTCAGGACTCCGAGTCCTTGTTAGTCCTTGGACTCAGGAGTCAGGATCATGTGGATTCAGACTCAATCCTGACTTAAAATCAAATAATTTGGTATTGCATACTATACTGTGGTGAACTGCGATATCAAATCTGTCAGCCTGCTGTTATAGCATACAGTAAATCTACTGAGGACATGCTCTCTCAGAAACATTTAACTAGATTTTGCTAAGTAATATTTATGTTATCCAATTTAGGATGAAATTCGACATTGGTTAAATTGGAAGTTAATCCTCCACAACACCATTTTGATTTAATTCAGGGATTCTGTAAGTGGCATAATTGTGATATGATACCACATTTCCGCTTACAACTAGATGTAATAATTAGATGCACTGTATCCTTAAAGTGCGTTTCATGTAATAGCAATTAGTTTGGATAACTGTGTGTTTGAGGTAAGTATTCCTCCCGGTGCTTTACAGACATACGAAGAAAGCCAATTCCATGGGTGTGGACGAGTTAAAACGGAGTAAAACTGAAGTCATTCTAAACAGCAGTTTCAGTCAAACCCTTGTATGTTGGACCTCAAAAATGAATCATTCCCAAATGCTTCAAGCTTACAAATAAACATTTCAGTTTTAAAAAAGCACCCAGTTGAGGTGTATTGCTTATTTGGTAATGCTATGATATTTCAACCTAGATTCTGTATGTCGTAACTACAGGATATTGGTTCGGTACAAACAGGGCCGTAAAGACACCCCTCAGCCTCCATTAAAGCTCTCTTCCACTTACAAGCTGAATAAGCAGCTTAAATTGGCAGCTGCTCAAAGCCTTGCTTCATCTTAGAGCAGGATTTCGATTTATTACTTCCGCAAAGCCTTATTAACACCATCAGGCACAATGGCTGGGGTGTTCAGACGAACACTGCAAGAGATTCAGGTTCAGAGGCGAAATTACTTTGCCAAGTCACATGAATGTTGGGTTTGTCTAGGAAGTATTTTTTGGCTTTCCTCGACAAAGGCAAGGGACTGGCCATATCTAAAGGATAACACGGTTTCATGCTTTGATTCTATTGGATAGTAGAAGCCATCGATGTATTGTTTTTCTGGTTATTCAGCATGTTTGCAACACTTTAGTTTAGGGTCCAATTCTCACTATTAACTAGTTGCTAATTAGCATGCATATCAATGGATTTTGGTGGTTTAGTAAAGCACATATTAATACCTTATTCTGCATGACCATGTTCTTCATTCCTTAATCCTTCAAGACATGTTAAAGACAGACATGTTGGACAATTGGACTCGCATCTTTTGCAGAAACTTGCGCATGATGCGGCATTCTCAGCTCAAGTTAAAAGTAGTTAAACTTTTTTTTAAACTTCTTGCGCAAAATAACACAAAGGTACAACAGCTGTCACTGGGACGGTACCCTTTCAAAAGGTTCTAATATGTACCATTTAGGTACTAATGTGTAATTTTAAGGTACTGCATTTACACTGCAGTTGATGCCCAATTCCAATTGGTTGAGTATAATCTTCTTTTAAAAGTGACCTATTTCCAACATCTGCATTTACACTATACACTTGGCGAAACAAGCCAAGGTAGACATAAGGGACTTTCGCACCAGAGGAACCTTTTCACAGTTCCTAGAACTATTGGCGGAAGTACCCATTTTTTGGCGTTCGCACCGCAGGAACTAGGAATGACGTACGATCTGTCCGCTTACATGGCAGACGCAAATGCACATTGCATATCAGATTTATTTCCACATGAATGAGGCTTGAAACCGATCTAAGAATATCGGCATCGATGTGCTTTTTTCTTGCTTACACGTTCATGGGTCATATACAAAAAAAAATCAGAATTGGGTCTCAACCATGTAATGTAAATGCGGCCTAACAAACAACGGAGAACAAAAAATAGCTAAGTAGTCGCTGTATAAACTTAAAAGTTATGATGATTTGCACTTTCCATATTTTATGAGGCTAAAAATAGAATTGTTATTCGAGCAACTTGTCAGAAATTATAATGATT
The DNA here is from genome assembly GCF_029890125.1 of Rhinichthys klamathensis goyatoka. Classification (NCBI taxonomy): domain Eukaryota; kingdom Metazoa; phylum Chordata; class Actinopteri; order Cypriniformes; family Leuciscidae; genus Rhinichthys; species Rhinichthys klamathensis. Next base: position 377,048 of record NW_026606630.1, read on the forward strand.
TGTGTAGTAATTTTACAGCCTCGATCTGCTGCTTCCAACAATACTGCATGATTCACTGTCACATGACAAAGACTGACTCAAATTCAACAAACATCATGTCATCTTTAAAATCTAGAATGCATAACTAATCAGTGTCTATCAACATTATCCACCCATGAGTAAAAGTTATCTCCGCAAAACAAGTGCTATCTTTTTCATGGCAAACTCGACAACACATGGTCAAATGTTTGTGGTCAAAAATATGCAGGATTAGCAGGAGGTTGATGGGAACTCAGTGAGACAGAGACACCTGTGGAAGTGCTTATGCATGCTTTGCATAGCAGATTCCAGACCGGAGGATTTGCCAAGAGCATGGGCATTTGCCCTGCCCTCCCCATTCAGTTAGCTTTTCCTAGGAATCGGCTCATCAAGTTTACGTTTTTATTCAAATAAAAAACTGTTTAAAGTCAACTGATATTTTATGTGTTTAATTAGTATTAGATGACTGTGTTTTGGGCTGATTTGTTCTTTTTTTGATGGAAAAAAGTAATTATACAAGTATGGAAGCTTGTTGTCAAAAATAAATTGGTAATTGTGACTTTTTAAATCTCACAATTCTGACTTTTTTCAATTCTCGCAATTCTGAAAAATAAGTCACAAATGTGAGATAAAAAGACGCAATTATCTTTTAAATTGTTTTATTCCGTGGCGAGGTTGAGCTGTGAACGCAATTTAATATTGACTTCGTGATTGAATTTGTAAATGGAAAACTGATATTCAAGCCATCACTTGCACAACACACAGTTGTTTGTTGTTTATGACTGACATACTGTAGTTGAAGAAATCTGATTTAACACCATTTTAATGGATGATTGCTAAGACGATATGCTGATATACTTCCATAACCATGAAATCATCGCTGCCTCATGGGCTGTGATGTTTACATTTCTCATGCATTACGATTATGGCAGTTTCTGAGATTCACAAGGGGCAAGATGCCAGTAAAATCAACAAAATATTTTCACTTGATAGATGCAACGGTCAGCTTATCATAATCTATGTTTTTATTTCAGAACTGGTCACTACCTTCAAGAAACTAGGATGAGGAAAAATTAAATAAAAATAACATTGACTAGCAAATGTGTTTTTCCTCCCTAAAAATTATCTGTATGCCATGCAAGCATATCTGAGTCATGTGTCAAGTGATCCAATAATGCTGATAAGGCAAGAGACAATGGCCAGAAAATGAAACTTCAACCCTGGCCAACTGTATTCAGAATGAAACGCCCTGCTGTTCTACACCACACGAGTCCCGATATCTCGTTTTCTTGAGGAGCGGAAACTGATCCAATGATTTCATCATCACTGTCATTCAAATATACTTCATACGCCCTTGAGTAACTCTCAACAATGGATGAATCATGCCTTTGAGAAGTAACAAAATCTGATTTCATTTTAGCTTGTGGAAGTTATTTGTGACAGTGTGGGGAGAAGCAGAGTCTCCTTGTTTCATGGAAAGTCCTTTATGGTGGATAGAACATGAAACCCTGAATTGGTACCGTTGCTTTACACTGTAAAGTGACAGCAGATCTCACTAGACAAACAAGCACCTGGTCTGCAGAACAAGCTCAAGTCAGTTATAATTAATGGATATGGTGAAGGTTATGCGCAAAAGAGAATTGTTGGAAATTACAATCAACTCTAATATAGACAAAGCACTTTACTATTCTTGTATTTTTTCTCAGCCTGACACACGTTCACTAAACCAGACCTTAGTTTTCAGTAACCACTTCCTGCTGCATACGTTTGCTTGTATATTTAGGTGGAAGTTGTGAAACATTATGAGTAATGTTTAAGAGCATTAATAATATCCTCAGAGATCCAGGGCACATTTAGTTAGTCAGATTAGTCCGAATAGTAAGGGTAACACTATTTTACCGAGTCATTGTTACATAATGAAACATTCAGTTACTAATATTTATAAATTAGGCATAATTACATGCAACTAACCCTAACAACTAACCTATGGAAACTTGTTTCCACCACAGAATAAAACATTTTTAAAGATAATTGAGACTTTTTATCTCACAATTGCGAGTTTACATCTCGCAATTCTGACTTTATTTCTCAGAATTGCATGATATAAAGTCGAAATTGCGTGTTATAAACTCAGAATTTAATGATATAGTCGCAATTGTGAGAAAACTAAACTCGCAATTCTGACATCTTTTCTCAGAATTGTGAGATATAAACTCCCAATTGCCAGTTATAAAGTCCAATTCTAAGGAAAAAAAGGACTTTTTCCCTCAGAATTGCAAGTTTATCTCGCAATTCTGACTTTATATCATGCAACTCTGAATTTAAATCTCCTAATTGCATGTTATAAAGCCAGAATTGCAAGATATAAACATACAATTCTGAGAAAAAAAAGTTAATTTATAACTCGCAATTGCGACTTTAAAATAATACATTTCATATTTATATCATAACATACTTTATTTTATCTTAGAATTGTGAGATAAAAAGTCAATTTTATTTTTTACTCTGTGGCGGAAACAAGCTTCCATTCTAACCCTATAGTAAGTCCATGCAGTTTATTAATACTCAGTACTTAAATATAATGTATAATTACACTGTAAAAAAGACACCTTTAAAATAAAGTGTAATTTAAGTCAGAATAATTGCTGTTTGGCCTAGGTATAACTATATAGCAAGAAGCCATATACACCACACATATAAAAAAAAATACAAAATTAAAAAAAAGGATAATTTGAAGGATTCTATTATTTAAACATTAATTACACACTGTAATTACCACATATACATCTATTATCTCCAGAGTGAGATCACAGTCTACAAACCGTGCTTTCATCCAGACCCCTTATTATCCATCCTCCCTAGAGGTTCGAGACAAGCTCTGCCTGGTCCAAACAACAACAGTACTGTTTCCTGCACAGCACCATGACTGGCTTCCTTTTCATCCAGGCCAGGCTTCACTGGGGGAGCCGGCGAGGCATGACACTGAAGCAGTGCAAGGCAAACAGTGGAACTGGCCGCAAGACCACTATGACGGTTCCTCAGCCTACTCAAGGGCTACATTGTTCGTCGACTTGAAGTTGGCACAATAGAGTGAGGGGCAACATATTACGTAGCATTTAAATAAAGATGCTTATGCTTATACATATATATATATATACACACATACATATCAAGTGTAGTGTCAGTTCTGGCAGGTCACGTTAGTCAAGCTCGCATCAGCTGACTCTCAGCTGGTCCACGTCTACCTATAGGAATACGACGCCTATCACTGTATACATGTATAAGCTCCTTCAGTATTATCAGCAGCTATCGCATTTCTCAGGAGCGAGTTACCCTCCTCCCTCCCCAGCTCCTCCTGTCGCCAGTCAGTATGGCCTTCTGATTCCCCTTGAATCAGAATAAATTCTCGAATTATGTTGTACTTTAAAATCTTGAATTAATGATATCTGCATTCATTCATGTTGGTTCTGTTCTGATTACCCTAAGGGGGGTATTTGCTGCTCTCCCTGCTCTTATCCATGCTAGGCTGACTGGATGCGCAGGGAGTTCTTGCCCAGAACAGAACAAAACGGGCCAATCCAACGGTATGCTAATTGTCAATCATATTTTTAGACGAAAGTGGTCCTGACAGAAATGGGCTTTTGGTTATTTTGAACCACAACTTGGAGCCTGGTGCATAAATTTGTATCATTAAAGGACCTCCCTTGACAGGAAGTGGACAAATGAGTGTGAACAGCAATTGTAGAGAATGAATGGATCCCCAGAGCAAATATCCATGTCATAGTGACATCATTCAAGGACAGATTCTCAGAGAACATATGCAATTAGGCTTAATGATGCTCATATCCACAACGCGGTAGACCAAAAAAGATTGTTTCATGTGCTTTTTTGCAAAGATTTAGAGGTCAAGAGTATTGACCTTTATGATTTTTCCCAACATTTAAAAATAAGATAAAATATCAGTGAGGACAGTTTGTTTGTTGATCAAGTCATTGTGGTTTTCGGCCATCTGCTTATGATTGCACCATCATAATAATAAAGGATATGATAGCTATTTTTATGTAGATTTATCTGCAAGTAAAAGAGTGTGAGAATTGACCCACACTGCATTCAAATATACCTCCTTCCCCACTATGTAGTAGGTGAAAAAGTACTCAGATGGCCCACTAATTCAACAGAGGTTTTGAAGTGTGCATCCAGTGGACACTTTACTATGACACCATGGGAAACAATTTGTGAATGACAGTGAAGCAATTAAACTGATTCTGGTTGGTCACATGACAATGACAACATGGAGGAAGTACACCCATATTTCATTTATACTACACACATTGATACACACTTTTAAATTGGTCGCAAAGTTTGTACCTCATCTATTCAGACAGCATTAGCTGTATTTAAATTTGGATGCACCATTTCAAATTGCTTTATATGAAGAAAAGGAACAAATCGTCATAAAATAATGAAAATGTCTTCAAATGCCCAACACAATTACAATTTTTAGTTTGTGACTGTTAGCATTTAGGCCATCTAGACAATATCAGCGGTGTCCAACCCTAATCCAGGAGTGCCTCCATCCGACAGTTTAGTTCCAACCCCAATCAAACACACCTGAACCAGCTAATCATGTTCTTCAAGATTACTTGAAAATAACAGGGAAGTGTGCTGTAGCAGGGTTGGACCTGAACTCTGCAGGGTGGTGGCCGTCCAAGAGCAGGGTTGGAATCAGGGTCTACATGCTAGTGCAGGGTGGTCCAATTTTTCCTTGGAGGACCACCATCCCATGTTGGGGAAAGCCGGTGCTAAACTATCCAGGACCCCTGCAGACAAATCCAGCACTGTTGGTCAACAGAAAAAGGTTTTGCATGCTGGGACCAGCATGGGATGCTGGTTGCTGTTGGACCTGCTACACCAGCTCTGTTTTTCTTAAGAACGAGCACTATACCAGCTCTAATAAACAAGAAACATTGAATTCATGCTGGTTTATGCTGGATTTTTCAGCAGGGGTGTTGGCCCTCCAAGCCCAAAGAAACCCTGAATGAAAGCAGAACTTACCCAATACAATCACAACAGTTTTCAGCAAGCTCATCATAGTGTCCCTGTTCCGCCGTTGACCTGAGCTGTGCCGGGACATCCTCATGGTTCGCTGACGTACGTACATAAATATGTGAGCGTAAAGAACGACCATCACCACGAAGGTCACCAGGTTGAAGATGGCCCAGAAGCCCAAGTAGGAGTTGCTGTAGAGGGGGGCCATGTTGGAGCAAGTATCTATGGCACAGATGCAGTTCCAGCCCACGCTAGGAATGGCACCCATGATGATAGACATGGTCCAGATGATGACGATAACTACAACCACTCGTCGATTGCTCATGCGGGTATGGAGCTGCATGCGGAACACAGTTATGTGGCGCTCAATGGCTATAGCTAACAAGTTAGCAACTGAGGCTGTTAGGCTTGTATCGATGAGGCCTTGGCGAAGCAACCACGTGCTGACTGTAAGCCTTCTCGTATTGGGTCCCGTGTTGAACATCAAGTAGAAATAGGCAAGTCCCGCAAAGAAGTCCGCAGCTGCTAGGTTGGCCATTAGATAGTAGATTGGAAAATGAAATCGGCGGTTGACGTAGATGGCCACCATCACGAGCAGGTTAGCTAGCATAATAAAAATACACACTGTAATCCCGAGTCCCATCACTAGCTTGCTTACGGCGTTCCATTCTGTGGCCAGATACTTATGACTACGATTGTAAAAAAAGGCTATGGTTTCATTGTAGTAGCATTGTCTGTCATCCATCCTGAAAGGTTATGTTTCTGAAAAGAAATATTAAAAAAAGGTGTTAGAGCTTCAGCATTATTTGAAATCTAATGAAAGGTCACATATGGCTTAAACACTTGCATAATTTATGGCATGTAATTTCACATTGATGCCATACACAGTAGACTTGCCACCCACATGCATTGATGCCAATTGGTTTAGAGCCATATGCACAATGATCATAATTCTGAAATAAAGTGTTGATGTATTTTTTTTTTTGTGACATTGCAGAAGAGCATTTATAATGCATGTTACATCCACATAAATTAACTGGTAATAAACCTCTCAACAACGTGCACTTATTTAATTCAAAAGTATGTCCAGAACCCATTGAGATGTTTCACATATCAGCTTTTTAGCATGCAGTTTCCATCTGCTCCTGTTTTATTAGCATGTTAACGCATAATGTTGACCAGGAAAGGCCAACTAAACACTGGAAAAAAAGACAGCTTGCATAAACACACAAACGGGCAAAATGGTAGTCTGAAGCATGGGATTATAACTCTCAAAACGAACTATTAAACGCATCGATGCAGGACTGAATTGGGCGATTCTTCCTCTCCAAACACAAACACAAACACAGGAAATAGGCCACATTTGAGCATTGCAAGATAATTTAACCCTTATTATGTGTAAGAAAGTAATCAGTAAAGTTCAGCAGGGTTTCATTGTTTTTCAAGAATCATTGTGGTAACATCGGTATACTACAGTATGTCTCAATATCCAAATTTGTTTAAATTGCATTCATGAAGTTATTAAACCTTTAAAATGACTTTTTAGAAAATTGTCATTTACCAACATATAAATTGAGTAGTCTACCAATGGTTGCTCCTTTCCCAGCAATAACAATGGATAGGAACAAGAGCTTTTAATACTCAAAAAGTCACTTTGGATGTATTGAAATTTCCTCTTTTTTCCACAGAAGAAAGTTGAACAACATGTAATTGAATAAATAATGTGTGTTTTATGTTGTGTTTGAAAACCTGGTTGCATTGCATATCATAAAAAATATTGAACTCTTTTAGATAGAACCATTTATTGCAACTATTAAAACTTCAAAACAGACATTTCTTTCAGCTCACATGCAGCTATCTCAGGCTCAGCATGCTATCAATTGTTAGGAATTCAAATGCCAAGCAAGAGTGGATGACCTTTCCACAGTTATTGTGTACTTCTAAAGCTATCATCACCACACATTGGTCCATAGTGCTGGGAGACAGACAGACAGATCCTGGCATTGTGTGTCAATGTGTTTTATCATATAGCCTCAGGCCTCTGATCTCGCTAAACTAAAGGCAATGAACAAGAGCGGTCTGTGCACAAATGTCTGTGAACTTCCTCTCTCAGCTGCAGCAGTGCTCAAAGCCACAGTTTCAGCACTGTTGCTGAACCCATCCTCAATGGATAAAGACAGTGAAAAGGAAATTCCAGAACGGCCTTGGCTGAGTGCATTTGATAACATTGTATCTTCACAGTTCTGCTGTATCTCCTGCTAAAACAACAGTGCAAGTCTGCTGCTACTCAAGGAAACATTATGTGAAAGTAAACACTTTAGAAGGTATACATAATTTAATTAAAATAATGCAATTTTTGCAATTACTTTTGACCATTCATACAGTATTTGTTCAAAACATGGTTTAAGAGTCCAAATGCTTTTTGGTACCATTGTAGTTTTAATTCACCCAACATGGGTGAAAATTCAAGAGTTTAAATAAATGAGACAAAGACCTTGATCCTCCATATTGAATGGCATCACAAGCAAATATTACTACGCAATATAGATACTGTGCAGGCAAACTTTCTGTGAATGAGGTTAGGGAACGAGCGACGGCACCAGTCTTGATTTATTTCAGTATTGGTCCCTTGCCTGACTGAAATTACAAAGCAGGCATTGTTCTGCACCCATCCTATCAAAAGAAAACAAACAATGAAACTGGATTTTTACAAAGAATAAATTGTTCACATTAGGCTCTGTGAAGCAATACTCCAATGTGATTCAGACACAAATGTTACTAATTTATGCCCATAATTAGGCAGGCATGTGAAAGCTGTAAACGATGAGGAAGATGAATTCAGGAACTCCGGTAAAGTAGTGGTGGATTCTAGGTAACACTATTTTAAGGTGACGTAGTTACACGTTACTACATGTACTAATAGCAGTAAATTATGCATAATTACAAGTAACTAAACCTACACCAAACCCTAACCGTAACTTTATAGTAAGTAGATGTAGTTTTGAGTAAGTAACTTATTCGAGTAAGTACAATGTAACCATCACCTTAAAATAAAGTGAAACCTAATTCTGTCCTAAAGATATAGGCTACAATATTACAAAAGATAATGTGTCATATAGGCTCTTGATTAGGCTCTTGATTAAAATTAATGTCATGTAATGTACCAAACGCATGTTGTATTCCTTATTTGCAAGTTGCTTTGGACAATGCAGAAATGTACTAATTGTTCAGTAACACTTTATTTCGATCGTCCATTCTACTGACTATAGGTAACTTTGCAACTACATGTCAACTAAGGGTGTATTCACACCAGGAAAGTCCGATAGTTCACTTGCTTTGGTCCGGACCAAATAATATATATATATATATATATTTTTTTGGTACGGTTTGCTTTCACACTGCTCTTTTTGCAAGTGAACCAAAATTTGTAAACAAAACCACACGTGTGCTAAGGTCGTCCATTCATTGGACAAGGATTCTGAAGTAGGGAAATCAGGAAGTGCAAAAAAGGCTTAACGTAAATGAACGCATCATCATCCTTGTATTGTAACTATCGTTACATTATATGAACTGAAAATGCTTTTTTTTTTGCATCTATGCGCTAGGGGTGGGCGGTATGACCAAAATTCTATTTCACGGTATGACTCATTTTATTTCACGGTAACGATATATTTCACGATATTGATATTTATATATGTAGTTATTCTCGAAAAATAGACAAAAAGGGCTTTGTATAATAAATAAACCCAAATACTTTAGAAATGAAAAGTACTTCACATTGTTTTCTTTTTCTCTTATTTGGTAAATTATTTATTTGATAAACTATTTAGATAGCTAAATATAAACAAAACACACTCATCAACTTTTAGATAAACTGCCCCCAACTGATTGATATTAAATACAACTCATAGGAGCAATTCAACTTTAAATAAAGTGTTTCTGAATCATTTTTCAATCTCATGGTATGCTTTACTTCATCAATCAGTTTATAATATCTGAATATTTTATATTGAACTATTCTATTCATGATAAATTAGTTACTTCCTTTTAATTTTGTAGGATAGTAATACTAGTTGTTTAAATGTGTTCCCCGGTACATTTTTGCCATGTCTGCTTAGGCTACACTGCGTTTTTAAGGGGCTTGTTTTGCTCTTTTTGTGATATCTGGCAACCCGTCACCCTGCGCTTTAATCAATAGAAGTTCAGAAGTGACTAGAAGGAGAGCAGCAGTTTGAAAACCGAACAGCAGGTACTGTTAGTGTTGACTAAGTAGCCTAGTTTAAATTATACACACCTTGTAACTGCGTCATTATTTGACCATAGCCCGGTGAACACCGCGCTCCCTCAGTGCGTGTGCACGCGCGCGTCTTCTGCATCAGTAAAATGCGATCGGTTAATTTGAGTGTCAAGTTGTAATCACGGATCGAATCAAAGGAAGATTTCATCAGCTGGTTCGGTGGCCAATTGTTTGGAGTTAGAAATATATAATTCACGATGCATATTTAGTAATTTTGCCTCAGATAGGCTACAGGATCACTTTAACAAGCAGGTTGTTCATTACCACGGGCGGCAAACTGTTTGCGTGTTTAAAAACTATACATAAGAGACGGAAAGATGCAGATAACTGTACATTATTTAAGGTTATTTCTATTCGTTACGATATTGATAACTGTTGTTGTCCAGCTTTCCCCGTTGCGAGCGTGCACTAATCTGTAGCCTGGGTGCTGCAATGCTCTAGTGACTGCTGCGCCTTTCCCCCCGAAAATATCACGTTAACAACAACAACAACCAATGTAATTCCTTTGTGGATCCTCTTGATCTGCTTTCTCCGTGTTTCTTTTTACAATTCTCAGTGTTTCAGTCTTACGCACGTTGCACGCGAGTTAACCACGCCCACTTATTTGCATTTCGCGGTATACACGGAATAAAAAAATCTGTTACGGTTGACATTTTCTACCGCGGTAACGATATATACCGTCATACCGCCCAGCCCTACTATGCGCGATTAGACTAAAGAGAACGCTCTGTATGTGAATGTCCTGATGCACACACTCATTCATTCATTCCATTCCAATGATGCACACACGATGCGCAGAAAGACGCGCAACAGATGTAATGTAGTAACGTTAGGCTACAACAGATCACTTTCCCATAGCGCAACTCCGACTACAGAAGCCTGTTAACGCAAAGGCGCAGTGCTTTCTTGCAATTGGGTCGGTTCATGTTCACACTGTAAACGAACCGTACCAGAGTTCATTTGGAACCGTACCGAGGCCACCTCTTCAGCTGGGTCTCGGTTTGGTTGTTTGGTCCGCACCCGAGTTCGATTGCTGTATTCACACCTGCCCAAAAGGTCCGCACCAAGGGGGGAAACAAACTAGAGTTCGATTCAATCGAACCAAACAAGGCAGGTGTGAATACACCCTAACTCTCAGTTTTAGTAAACTGTCTGCTTCATATCTTTATTTTGATGATCCTCAACATACATTCTACTGACTATAAGTTACTTTATATCTTTTAGAACTAACCTTATAGTATACTAAATAATACTGAGAATTAGTTGACATGTAGTTGGAAAGTTACTTATAGTTGTTTAAAGTTTAATGTTTAAAGTGGACCATCGAAATTGTGTAACCAACTGTTCTATATGCTAACTAAATATATACAATACTATATATTACTATCCCAGCCGAATACACGCCTTGCATTCGTGAGAAACCACATCCATTTGACCCCATTAGACACTTCTAATTTGGGAGGAAGTTGTTTGTTTCAGTCCGAACATTGTAAGCATAATTGTTCCCCTGGAGCAAAACTCTGTTCTAAACAACAAGAGTCATAAAACCTGTTTTGACATGTTCTTCCATGGACTTGAACCTCAGGTTTAACTTGGACTCGGTTGCAGATGTGCTGATGGTCTCTGTCACCTACTGTCTCTAGCACCCTTAGGCTCATACAAGCCTCCAAGTACATACAGTGTCCCTACATTACATGATTCTCAGACAGCCTCTGTCTATGAAAACAGATAAATACATATACTGTGTAAGTAAATAAATAGGGGAAGCGCAATGTTGCGTAAATCACCAAATTGTCATACTTGAGTAAATGTAAAAATGCCTTCATGGAAAGTGGAGTAAAAGTTAAAGGTCCTTATCCGGAATATAAATAAAAGTAATTGATTTAAAATATACTTAAGTATCAAAAGTATTGCGTACAGCCTCAGGAAGAGGCTACAACATTATAGATGGACTGCATAAATGACACAAAAACAGTACTTTGTTATTGCTCATCACAAAGAACCTGATCTTTGGAAACATCAATCCTGAAACACAACATGTTTAAAGTTAGGCATCAAATCCACCTAAAGAAAGGGTTTGATGTTCTTAAACCACAATCTGCGCCACAAATGTGTGAATGGACTGTTACAAAATCGTTTTGAAGTGCAGTAGAGTTTGCTGAGAACTGTGGGCAGTTTCAGTATAGTTTTCTTTTTTGGCCTTGAGATGTTAGTTCAGTACTAGACGTTAGGTGGCCTTGAATTCTCATTTAAAACACAAGAAAAGAGAAAATGAGAAAACATAACCTAGCTCACTTCTACCAACCAGCGGATTACATGTAAACCTGAAACCTAACCAGCCTGCTAAATAGCCATTTAGTTAGTAGTACCCTAACAACATGGTTCAAGCTGAAGTAAGCGAAACCGCAAAATGGAAAACCTGCTAAAAAGCAAAGTGACCAAGAACCTTTAGATTTCATTTTGTTTTTCTGCAGTTTGAAAGAGCTTGCCCAATCAAACTTTCCAGAAAAGTTCCAGCTGGGAAACACGCTTAAACTACCACCAGTCCGTGGCGATTACGTATAGTGGGGCTCTTTGACGTGGACATTTTCTGCGGTTCATTTCTATTGTTCAATCCGTCGAGGACAGACTCGACTAAAAACATGAACACCCTGGAGATCAAATGCATTTCAAAATTATTTTTATCCCAAGGGAAGAGTGTATCTCTTATGTGCAAACCAGCTAAGGACATCCTAACATTGCACAAAGCAATTTCTGATGGCTCAATGTGGTAAGGGCTTCATCCATCTGCCTAAAGCAGGGTTGTCCAATCCTGCTCCTGGATGGCCACAGGCCACAGAGCGGTGTGTTGGATCAGGTTGGCGCTAAACTCTGCAGGACGTTGGTTCTCCAGGAGCAGGACAGGACATCCCTGATCTACAGCATTGCTACAGCAAAAGCCTCTTTGCAACACTTGGTGGCGGCACTCCACAGGAGAATGGAGTTGGTTAGTCTGGTGGCACACCACGCCAAAAAGACGTAGGGATCCAAGGGAGGCAGTGGCCCCTCCCAAAGTTAAGAAGCCACATAAATAAAGCATGGTTGGCAGTTGGCACGCACAAATCTGTAATATCCGGGTCTGTTGAGCCAGTCCTACATGGGCAACGGAAAGCTCTGGACGTCCTACACAACTGTTTGAGTCAAATTCTTCGTTGTTACATCCTCAGGTTCTCTTCATGTCATTCTGACTTATCGTATTGATGCCATCAGAAAACTAATGGAGTCACCATTTGTTTGTCTTGTATTAATGTGGAAGGAAATAGCTCTCAGTACTTTCAGTACTTCCTCTAGTTTTATTCAGCTGTGGTAGCATGGAGATTGGAGTACACTCAGCTAAAAGTTCATTATGTAACTATATTTAAAAACAATGTCATCAACTTATTTTGGAACCCAGAGAAACGAAACACTTTTGACTTACATTGACTGATCGCACTTCTATGGTAACCAGTAACAATCAGTGACACAGACGAAAGCACGTAACCAAATAAAGGAAACACAAATGCAAAAACGTAGAGCATTATAATATACACAATCCATACATTCAATTATCTGATGCAGAGTTACTGTGTTTACATTTCATCTCGGTTTGAAATAATCAAATCCAAATCCAATCAAAACTGTTAATATTTGAATTGCATTGCATGAGTTTCAATGAGTACATCAAATGAGTTGTAGGCCATTACACAGGGACATAGCATGACAATTAAACCAAATGTAAAAATCACCCTAAAATATGCTTTTCAACAAACAGACAAGAAATCAAAATTCAAAATGCATCACCAATCGGAATCAATTCCATAGATGCAGACAGATTTGCTATAGTCTAATCGTTCAGACTGATTTGTATAGGATTGACTCGAAAATAACATGTGTCCGCCATAATGTGAGTCACTGTCAAAACCAACAAACCTTAACATGGACGATTGTAATAAAACCATAAAAGATTCAAAACAAACAAACTTAACGCACTCAGATATTTTCAATTATTCAAACTAATTTCACAAATACTGTAAACACCTAATAAGGTCCTTCATATCTTCTTCGAAATAGCAGTTGTATTTGGAAATGTTGACATGGAAGCCCTGTACTGTGTATAGTGAGATAGCACACCAATTCAAGCATACAATCCTCCAGTTCTTCAGAAAGCCCAGATAATGGAATCTACATTTGGATCTTCATGGTTCAATCATTTTTAGATCTGAACATGGGAATTGTTTGGTGAATGCAATCAACCTAGAAGTTGATTTAGCTGTGTATGGTGGCATTATCTCCCTGAATTAAGGGAATGTCATGGCAGAACAGTGTTTAAACCTGGATAGGAAGCATCTGGTCCTGGAAGCTATAAAACCTTGCAAAACAATCATCAGACCGAATGACTCCCACAAGATGGCTGCCTAAATCATTATGAAACACAATGATTAACATTTGGAAATTTCACTTGGATGAAGGAAATGGGATAAATGATTATTTCGAATTTTTCCCATCACTCAGGGGTAATTGTTTTGCGCTCCTTTTTTTTTTAAGCTATAGTGGTTTCCAAATGACTACTCCCTGACATAAAAGTGCTCAGTTTTTGCTCAGAGTAGGTCACGGGGGTTCGATTTTGTGGTAAGTTTTGAGGTTATACTTTTGCGGAATTCATAACCAATCCTGTAAAGTATCCATCTGTCTCCATTAAAGAAATAGTTCATCTAGAATTGAAAAGTCTGTCTTCATTTATTCAAAACCCATATGACTATATGAAACGACTCTTAATGAAACGAAAAGGAAAATAGAAATGCCCTGACTACTCTTAAAAAGCTAAATGAAAGTGGAATGGATGTTTAGTCTTATTTTATAATATTATAGTTTCGATAGTAATAATAATATTATTTTTTGATTAGCTTTTGTCTTATTCTGAGTTTAATTTGTGTTTTTTCTTGTGCTTTTGTCATTAGTATTACTATTTAGGTTTAATTTATTTTTGTTTAATTTTAGTTTTAGGAATAGTTTGTTTTAGTAAACAATAATAACCCTGGGATGGATATAGGGGCTTTCAAGCTCCAAAAATGACAAAAAGCAGCATAAAAGTATCATAAAATAAGTCTATATGACTGTATTCCAAGTCGTATAATAATGGATTTGCACGAGGAACATACCAAATATGAGATGGTCAAGATCCAATACACCAGGTTTGACGTCAACCACACATCAATGGTTGTCAGCCGTCATAATTTACAAACCTGGAGTCATCAATACATGTTAACCATTACAGAGGAGCAGCGTGAACTTTCTTCAGAATCTCTCCTTTTGGGTTAAATGGAATAGTCTTGTATAGACTATATGCCAAGTGAGACACACATTTTAATACAAACAAATAACTTGCAACTTATTAAACTAGTTTTACTGATTAGTCTTTGACTCTAAGAAAATAACAGGTTATATTTTCTAAAGAAGGTAGATTTTTAATATTAAGATTATTACGTTATTAAGACCATTACTTTTTTTCTCTTTTTTGCATAAGGAAATTACTTTCATAATTATTTCAATTTTCTTATATACAAAAGGCTTTTATGCCATTATTTTCATAAAAATTAAGTAGGCCATTCCCCGCCGCCTCTCATAATTCTCTACCACAGTGGGGGAAAAAATCGTATTTTCATTACTATGATGCAACTTAATATTACAGTAAATATAATTTTATTGTATTGATTTTATATATCATGTATTTTACTGCTTTTAATTCAAGCTGAGTTTTTTTTTACCATTGTATTACATAAATGTTTTACTTGAAAGTGGTTAAAATAAATTGTAAAAAAAAAAAAAAAAAAAAACATAACAGAGTTTGGGAGAAACATGAAGTAATTTTCATGAAAATGATGTACAATTGTAAAAACATTAACAAAAAACAAATCTCTCTCTCTCTCTCTTATATATACACATACAAAAGGCTTTTTAAAATATTTGTTTATATACTGTATAGGATACACCCCATTTATTTTTATTTATTTATTTGTGTATGCGTGTGCGTGTGCGTGTGCGTGTGTGTGTGTGTGCGTTACACCCAACAAGCAAGCAACTCATCACAAAGTTACAACAGCCTACCACAATACCTACAGTGAGCTTGTCTTTGAAGTTAACCAGACTAGACGCCATAAACTCCAGTAAGGACATAAAACAATCTAAAGATAACAGCTTGACACCAACACCACAACAAATCATTATCCTATGAAGATAATACACAGTTTAGAAATCAATAAACCTTATAGCTAAGCTAAACTGTTTTGACATCTGCAACATTCAAAGCAACAAACCACACATCTCAAAATATCACATATATCAAAATACTATATCTTATTTATACCACTGACTGGGTGGCCATTAAAATAGCACACAATACAACCATCAACAAGTCATGGGACCTCCCAGCCATGCCCATTTCGACCTATTTATTTAGAAAGCGCCATTGTACCTATAATTGAAGGCCACTGAACACATTTTGGAGTTTGATATCTCCCTTCAGCAGCTCTGACACACAGCAGGAAGGGCAGGAACCAGCACTGGCATCCCAGCTCCGATCGGCTCCACGGCTGCTCCCAGTCCTGACCTGGGAGGCCATGGAGTACCATGTGTGTTTTTTGAAAAGGGGAGGCTTTCCTGTCTCTGTCTAGCTTGCATCAGACCAAAAACCTTGGCACTACCCATTTTAAAAAAGCACAATGCAGAAAAAAAAAAAAAAAACCTTTATTTTTACTTTCATGCCGTATGAATTCTATTCTATAAACCCTTGTCGAATGTATTTAGTCGACACTAGGTTCAAACAAATACTACCAATCAAAAGTCAGATACACCTGACTGCACAATGTAAACCCGAATAAGTTGACAAAACTAAAAAAAAAAAAATGTAGGTAATCTGTTTCATCAAAATTGCATAAGCATAAAATAAAAAGGATTAGTTCATGTCAAAATCATTTACTCACCCTCAAGTTGTTTCAAACCTGTATGAATTAATTTCTTCTGCCGAACACAAAAGATGATATTTTGAAGAATGTCGTAACCAGTTGATGGACCCCATTGACTTCCATAGTATCTTTTTCCTACTGTGGAAGTCAATGGGGTCCATCAGCTGTCTGGTTACGACATTCTTCAAAATATCTTGTTTGTGTGTTCGGCAGAAGAAAGAAATTCATACAGGTTTGAAACAACTTGAGGGTGAGTAAATAATGACACAATTCTCATTTCGAAGTTAACTATTCCATTAAGTTTAAGAAAAGTTTAAGCAAGCAAGTATTTTAATTGCTCTTAACTTGAAATATTTGAGTAAGCCAATTCATTCATTCAACTTAAAATGATCATGTGATCTCAACTTAAATATTTTTAGTAGAGGAAACTAATTAGTTCAGTAAATGCTAAAATCCCAGCCCAGTTTCAGCTAAATTTAAGTTTGTCTAAATGAAAAGAAGTTCATAAAACAATTCAGATTACTTAAAATGTGTCAGTTTTATAAACTCAAAAGAAAAAGAAAGTTAAAAAAAAAAAACCTCATAAGTCAATTTGATTGAACTAATTTGTTTAATTTAAGTTTACCCTACTCAAACTAATGAAATATTTTGAGCGTTAGGGTTTACAGCCAGCAAGGTCAAATAGAAGATTTTACTTTGTTTTGGTCTAAACTTTATCCTTAAATTTCCATTTGCGTTATTTGATAGTTTTGATGAGGTTCCGTTCACTGTATGAATTGCCTAATAAATCAAATGTACAGTCATCAGGCAGCTTAACTGTGGTTTCATGTGTAATCTTACTACAACTAGTGTGGCCACATCATGACACAGGCTAATGAAATGAAAATAAATGAAGTCCTTGACATGATTTTCCGTTTGATCCTATACAGTCCACTCAGATCGGGACCAAACACACCTACTCATTAGACATTAATTACCGCATCAGAAGACTTTAACGTGGTGATTGTCGTGTATTGACCTGCATGAGTCCTTTCTGGTTTGGAATACTTTATTCCAAGGCGTGTATTTTGGGTGCCGGCCAGAAGGGCCAGGAATGTTTGACTGCTATCAATCTGAATTTACAACAAGCCAGGTTGTTACAACAGTACCTACACACAACACAGTATGAAACAATTCCCCTTTTGTTAGGTACATGTTATCATCTTCTTGTGAGTTTAGTCTATGTGGAAGTGAGGGGGAGGTATTAGTGTAAATTAGGGCAAACACTGAAGTCTGACACCTTTTGGGAACAGGGTGGCACCAATGCATACCCCCTAAAAAGCGGTCTTAAAAAAAAAACTCACAAAAGGTCTAATTTATATCTTCTAATTTATGGATCACTAAACTAATATGATGGAGGATGCATTAATTAGAGGGTAAAATATATTCAGTTCCTCAGCCTCTTCTGCCAGACACTGCCACGCGTTACTGTTTCTGAGATCCGAAATTTGCATTATTTGCTGCACATGCATAGCCTACTTAATATACGGGGAAAAACAAATCTCATGAATCATTTTTATATATTAAACCGTAATTGACATTAAATACTTACTTGCAGTAGTGACAGTGAACTCCAACAAAGTTATTCCAAAACTGAAAAGTATCTCCTCCAAAAAAGTACTAAAAGCTCGCGTCTGGTTAAGAGAGAGGGCTGGATTGTTGCTCAGCGCTGTTTAGTCCACGGCTGTTTGTGAATATTCATTTTATTCCCTCGCAGTCGCGCGCATACGGCATGTGAGCTGGGATAATTCACCTCTGTCCCGTTACTCGGAGAACAACTGCAGCACTGAGACTCAGCAGCAACACTCTCACAGGGAGGAGAGAGAAGAGATGTGAGAGTGACGTCACGCACACACACACACGCACAAATGCAAACACTCACCGTTGGCGCGCTGCGTATAATTGAAAACACATTGTCAGCTCACTCAGTAAACTTTATAAGCTGTGAGTGAACTACCTTTCTTACAGTGTATGTGCTTGTGATTCATGATGATAACTTTTTAAATGATGATTATATAGTCTGTTGTTGATTCTGGGGAGGATTATGTCATATATTTGACCTTTGTCCTGACTTATTCCTCACTTACCTAGAAAGAAAACACTTACCGCTTTTTGTTTGAACAAACTTTTAATAAGATTTGGTAGGTTTTAAAATATGAAAATGATTTAAACTGACTTTATGCACCACACAAATTACCTTGATGCCAACTGGTCAAAAGTGTCTAGACACACACACACATACACACTGGCTAGAAATATTGTAGCCTATAACATGCATGATTTACTCCACAGTAAAAAAATATGTTACATAAACCAAAATTGTCTTTTGAGATAATGCATAATGCACATTAATGAATACATGATTCCTTCATGTGATTACGATTTTAAATTATTTAACTTTAGGCTGTTTGGCTGTACACACGTTTACCAAATGCAGAATATCAAATCAGCTGAACATTTGAATAATTATTCACTGATAATCTTGACCTCCACCCTAAATCTCATTAGCACATTTTAATGAGAGAAGTAGCATTGTCTGACTTACTGTATGAATCACTATTTTGGTTTGTATTTTTACACTTTCTTTATTTCTTTGTTCATCAACACACATTGAGCACTTCCACAAAAACGTGATGCTAAAAGAAATCGCTGATAAAAAAAACAAAAGTGAAAAGCAGAAGGAAAGGCAAATTCACACTCCTATAATTGAAAGTTTTCAGAGGGCAAAACATCTACAAAACTGCAGCACAGGTTTGCTTTAAGCCACACATGTTTATCATCTCTCAAAAGAAGAAAAACTAAAATATCTGAACAAAATGCAAGTATTGGGCACTTGTGATCCATATACAGCACCTGCTACAGTATTTCAATCTAATCTAAAATGCCAACCCTTACGAAAAAGAAGTCTAGAAATAATGCTCAAATATGTTTTTAAGTATAGGCCTACTTAATGTAGTAAGTATACTAATATCAATGCAGTAGTAAACTTGTAAGTGTTCCATTTAACTCTTTCCTTTTTCCTTTTCGCATCCTTTAAAAAAAAAAAAACTTAAATATGGGTAAGTTAAAAAAAAGCAACATTTTCAGCAAAAAAAAAAAAGCTGAGAAAAACGCATTTTTGTCAAAGACTACATCCAGATCGGATTCAGAAAGATGATCAGAACACAGATGTAGATCGAGTCCATCAACACCCCCAAAACTTCCCTTATTTTTGGTTCACTTTTAGCAGTGTGTGTTGTTTTCTTATTTTGCAATGGTCAGTTTTTATCTTTTTTTATCATCAAGTCGTTTCCTCATTCTTTAATGTTTGGCATTTTTTTATTTATATGCGGTTTAATATTTTGATGATCGCGTTATTTTACATTTGTTTAAGCAACCACTTGTTTCTGCATCTTCTTCACCTATGTTTTGATCCGGAGATCCAGTACTCTTTTCTTAGAAGATGTGTAATATCGCCCCCTACCGTATAACAGTGAAAACATGGATCACTGAAAAATTCCATCAATGGCGGGGAAAGAGTAAAAGTAGATTTGAAGTAAAATCCTTTGTACACTACCAGTGGACTAACCTATACACACAAATTTAGTTACTTAGAATTAGGAACATATCTGTTTGCCTTTGCTCCAAATTTTGGTCCAACATGTTTCCATGAGAGCCCTTCACATGAATATGGATACATTCTACAGTGTAATCAGTTGTTTGATTGAAACTGATGTTAAATTTCTTCTAGAGTTTGCACAACAGTACCAAGAAGCAACATCTGACTTACAGCTGGGTTTAACAAGCTTTTCTTCTTTTTATAAACTGTTCAGCTTCAAGCCAATAGCACTAATGTTTCTTCCTGCAGTAAACATTGCTAGATTGTCTGTTCAGTGCATTCATAACATGAACATGTCAAATGTCCTTGGAGTGGCCTGCACTGCCCACTGTAAGATATCAACATTCTATTGTGAAACAAGTAATTAACCCGTTAATTCACTGTAAACAAACAAACAAACAAACAAACAATCTTTTTCCTGTAAAATACCTGTGATGATCCCAGCCTGTGTTCCCTGGTCTTGTGTGGACTTTTATGTTATTTCCTGTTCTGCGCCATGTTTTGTAGTCCTTTGTAGTTTTACTTGTTGATTAGTTCTTTCAGTGTTCCCAGGTGTGTATTGTTTTGCCAATTATCCCTTGTCTATTTAAACCCCAGTGTTTCTTGTATTACTTGTCAAGTTTTCTCCTTCATGGGTGGCTGTATGTTTGATCATTTGGTTCTCTGGTTCTCTGGTTCTCTGGTTCTCTGGTTCTCTGGTTCTCTGGTTCTCTGGTTCTCTGGTTCTCTGGTTCTCTGGTTCTCTGGTTCTCTGGTTCTCTGGTTCTCTGGTTCTCTGGTTCTCTGAACTCACTGTGTATGGATCCAGCTCTCCCTTGTTTTTGATTTCGCCTGTTTGTAATCACCATTAGGCTACAATCCAAAAAATCCTTGAATAAAATACATGTATTTGAGAAGCAAAATTCTAAAGGGTTATTTTCAGAATAAATGTTTAATTTGGTTTATATTTCCTATCTTATTGCTTATTATTATTATTATTTTTTTACTTTAAACTTTGTAAGCAGTAAACATGTCCTAAGGATTTTTAGATTCCAAATCTTTTATTAAAAACCCTTTCAGATTAGTATTATTTTCCCTGAGGAGTTTAGAGTTTTTTTTCTTCACACAGCCTTTCTAAAAGTGATTGCAAAACTACAAATAGGAATGTCTGTAATTGCATTATTTATTTACTTAACAGTATTTCTACCATCAAATGCCAAACTTAAATTTAGCATTCATGTTGCTCTGCATTGGTGCACCATCATTAGGAATTGTTCAAGAACTGTACTCATCCTATATGAACAAAAAAAAAGACAACAAAAAAAGAATTCAATCACTAAGGTAAAAAGACAGCATTATTATATTAGCATAACAGCACCAGCATGACACTGAAATCACATCCACATTTTCCTCATTCTTCCAGGCATGTCATAACTCAACTTGCTTCTTTCTCCATATTTTTCCGGGGGAATAGGGACATTTCTAAACATGCATTTCTAAACATGTAGGCCAGGCGAGTTGACAGGAGACCCGGTGTCTCTTGTTCCTGCCATAACAAGCCGGCCAAACAGTTAGAACAAGAGTTCAGGACATGAGGGTGAGAGAGTGAGAGGAAACAGGAGGTCATATAGTGGAGGGGTTGGCGACCTTCCGGACTGCTGTCAGAGACCGATTAAATAAACTGGAGATAGAGGCAATGAGCTTTGGTGTCTTAGTAGTTTCCTAGCAAATGACAGAGGACCTTTACTGAAGGCATATTTGATTGAAAACCATTTTACTGGCATCTGTAGTAAACACACTTTAGCTATGAACTGGGTCAAACAAGGACTAATGAGTCGACTCCCACATCTATGCTGTAATAAGTTTGTCAAGCTACAAGAAGTGACACTTACATCTTGCTAGCAAAACACAACAGGTCACAGTCAAGACATACTGTCCATAAAACACTCACAGTCTCTGCAGAATAGATCTCCTAGAATCACTCAGTAAGTGCGGTTACATGCACTTCGTAAATTCCCACCCTGTTCCTGTAGCCACCCAAATCTACCCATTTCTGAGCTCTTCCTAATCAAACACACCCAAAACAACTCATCAGCTCATTCTGGAGACCAAAAATGGATGGGTCAGATGAGGGAGACATCCAAATTGTGTACTGGTGGAAAAACTGTCCAAGAAGACTCTACTACGGATTTCTACCCAAAGGTCTATGCTTCATAAAAATTGGGCATTTGGTGAGAACCTAACAAGGACCAGAACTGGCTAATTTACATGGACAAGATTAATTGCCATTGATTTCTATGAGCGGCGTCTGTCCGCATCACCCAGCTAAGGCCCCGTTTACACGAGAACGATTCCGGGTGAAAATGTAAAAATATTTTATCGGATGTGCCTTTCGTTTACACGGTAACGGTGTTTTGGGGGCTTAAAAACGCAAAAAAGTGAAACCACCCTCCAGAGTGGAAATCTTAAAAACGCTCCACCGTCGCGTTCCCGTCTAAACGGTAAAAACGCAAATCTGCTCACGGTGGCTCTCGTTGCGTACGCGTTTACGTCACATGCATGCGCCAGTACAGGAAAATAACAACCAACATGTCAGATTATTTCCATACGCCGGACCTTCAAGTTGCCCTAGCAGCTCTGAAAAACATACAAGAGTCTTTTCAGCAGTTGTACAAAATATTCTAAGATATTGGTGTTGTTGTGTGGCAGTGCTTCACATTGCCACCTAGCCGCCTGGAGTGCATACTACATCGAATTTCACACACTTTTGCGTCACCATATGCACGCGGATTTCCCAACCATAACGCTCGTCTAAACGCAGAATAAAAAGTGATAACGCAACGCCACTTTTGCGTTTTATCTTCAGATCGTTTCCGTGTAAACATAGCCTAAGTCTCCGGAGCCTGTTTAAAATCCTGCCACGCCACAGAGCGCCACTGTCATAGTTATGTTCAGTTTCACTATATTGCTTAGTTTCTTAGTCTTCGTTTTCTTTGTCACCATTTGTCTGACTTTTGGTCATTAATCTGTTCATGGTTTTTCCATTAGTCTACACCTGTTCTGTTGCTGATCTTCCCTCTGTGTATTTAAGCCTTCACTTCTTCTCTGTTCTTCATCTTGTGTTAATGTTATGTTTGTTCTTGTGTTATGCTATTGCTCTGTGTTTATTATAGTTTGTTCATTCAGCATCACACATATTTCTTGGATTATCAATACACTGCATCCCTTGACAGAACACAACCATTAAAAATCCCTGCTGTCCATCTCCTCCTGCTGGATCCCTCCAGGATTACAAGAGGGACTTTCTTGATGGTGTGCCTCACCCACTACCCCGACAACTCGTTATGTTTTTTTCACCAGCCTCAATGAACGGTTGAAGGCACACCTGCCTGTGGATGGTCCTTGAGGGAGCTTCTCCGAGTATGTGGGTGCTGGTTTGAAATGACTCACCTTTTACCCTCTGCCTCGCCAATGAGGACATCACCAGCCCCACTTCAGACTGAGAGCCCAGCCAGCCGTCAGCCATGCCAGCTGCGGATCAGCCAGAGTCCACTGCTGACTCGGAGCCCGAGCACACCACAAAGATCAAGTCAGAGTGGTCTCCAGAGGCTGTTTTTGTACTGGAGCCCAAGCCTAATATGGAGTCTGTCTAGGTGTGTGAGCCGGCAACAGTGTCCATCATCGAGGGCATATTGTTGGAGATCGTCAAAATGGATTGGATCCCTTCCCATACTCCTGCTGCAGAGGCACATAAACTGAGCTTGGTAGCTGAGGAATTGTTGTATGATGATCTGGATGAGGTGGTTTCTTCTATGCTACAGGCTTTAGGTCAGTCTCCTGCTCCTCCCAGCCCTTCTCTGGTCCCTCCTGTGTCTACCCTGACTTTACTAACCTTCATCTCCTCCCTGGCCGTCGTATCCTCTGTGTCTTCCTGTGACGCAGTCTCGTTGGTACCCCCCAGCCTGCGAGGGGTGATGGGGGTATGTGGCGAGTAGGACGAGGGCGTGGGCTGTGAGAGAGCGGCGCGAGGCTGGTGGTGTGATTAATGATGAGCGACACCTACGCAACGCACCGGTCTCGTATCTCTCACGGAGGAGTGGAGGCATAAATCAGGAGAGATGACGGTGAAGAGCGAGAGAGGAACAGGCCTGATTTTATGTGAGGTTTTGTTTCTGTTTTGTGTGGCCAGCAGTCGTCCGCGAGGGGCTGTTGGCATATAGTATTATTTTTGTACTTGTTTATTTATTTATTAAAATCTTTGAATGTTCGCCGGTTCCCGCCTCCTTCTTGCCACCACAACGAACCTTGTTACAATGAGCTACTCTATTCTTTTACTTTTGCATGCACCAATATTTTAGATTCTATTGCACCTCTGAAGGCCAGATGTGTTAAACCAAAATTAGAATCATGGTTAAACGATTCCACTCGTGCTCTCCGTCGGTTGTGTAGATGTGCAGAGCGCAAGTGGAGGAAGGATAAGCTTCAAGTCTCTTATGATATTTTTAAGGGTCTGTTGTTAAATTATCAGGAAATGGTCAAAACTTTTTTTTAATTATCAGGAAATGAGCCAAATATTTTTCTGATCTTATTGAAAAGTATCGTGTTAATTCTAGAGTTGTATTTAGTACAATGAATGCTGCTTTGAATCCTCATGCCTCTGAAAATTTTCTTACATATTTTATGGACAAGATTGCTGGTATTAGATCTTCTATTCAGCCATCTGATCATGATCCATCAGTTCCTCCATCGACTTGCGCTGCTTTTTTTCACCAGTTTTAGCCTGTTTCCATTTCGACCCTGGTAGAGATTGTTAAACACTTGAAGCCTTCTATTAGTCCCCAAGATATTATTCCGACTCGTAGATTTTTAAACAGGAACACGAAAGCGTGAGCACATTACACCGATTTTGTCTTCACTCCAATGGTTTCCGATTCGTTTCTGTATAGAATATAAACTTGTATTGTTTGTCTTTAAATCCTTAAATGGTTTGGCACCAACATATCTTGATTCCTTAGTGAAACGTCATACATCTAACAGATCCCTGAGGTCTTCCGATCAGTCACTTCTAACGATTCCAAAATCAAGATTAAAACTTAGGGGTGACCGCGCCTTCTCAATCGTTGGCCCGAAAACTGTGTAATTTGTTATCCGTTCACATCAGATTGGCTCCGACTATTTCGAGTTTTAAATCATTGCTAAAAACTCATTTATTAATTCAGGCTTTTAATTCCTCTTGGTGTTGAGTCATATTTTTCTGTTGTTGTTTTATGTTTTTTTTGTGTTGTCTTTGTACCCTGTTGACCCTTCCTTTACAACTTAACCGTACCTTAATCTTACCCATACCACCGACCCTTCCCTATCCGTACCCGTATCCACCTCAATAGCAGCAATTGAAATACAACACTACAACACTTTTTTTTTTTCAAACATCAAACTTATCGACACTACTTTGTTGAAGTGAAGTTTTGCCTTTTTGGTGATTAGATTCACTGTTTTGGACTGCTGTGATGCAGAGCTTCTCATCTGGCGTGTGACCGTCTTTAAAGCCTGGTGGGGACAACATAATAGCAGTGATGCATTGTATGCTGTGGACCAGAATCCGATCCACAGCATATGATAACCAGCTAAAACAGGAAATGTTGGTTCTGTCTGTCAAAACGACCAGATTATCACTCTTTAACATTCCTTGCAGGATGTGAGATCTTCTACATGAGGGTTGTAAGGAACTGCTGAGTGCCTCTTTCTTTACATATGTTTGTTATTTAGTCAGTGAGGTCAGTAATCACATTTTCACTGCGTGTTAGCGATACCTCACCGTGGGTGTGTCCTGGGGGTCATGGCAGGATTGGTGAATCCCTTTGAAGCCAATTGCAACTCCAAATCCAACCATCTTGTCAGTTTACTCACAGATTCAAAGGAATTTCTGAGTTAATGCCTTCCATATAGGCACACATAAACTGGGGTGCTTCAATATTACCGTTCTAACGCTTTCCTCTCTCCGTAGGCGAAAAATCGAAGAGAGACGCTTGTTTGAAAAAACATAAAACAGGATCTTCAAAGACATCTGAGGTCTGGTCCGTATTACCCCAAGTATCTACATGGTTTTGATCAACCAGTCAATTCACAAGCTGAGCAAACAGGTGCTATGCAGCCAACTAATAAAATATCTTTTGCCAGTGTTGGTTTTGGGTAAAGCTACTGTTGCTTTTGAGCAAAGAGTACCGATAACATAATAAGTTATTATATTAATTACATAGTTATTATACATAGATTACCTTTGAAGCAACAGTAGCTATCAAATGGTGGAAAACATCCTTGAATAATGGCAGTTTTAACTTGGATCAGTAGGTAAGCATCTAGCAATCCTCTAGCAACCACATAGCAATGCCCTGGCAACCGTCCAGAACATCCTAGTATTGTGGCAGTGAGTTTTGCATAGGCAATAAACACCCACATTTTACTGAGAATATCCATTACTCTAGTAATGTGTAATACCAAAATTCTGAACTTGAAAAAAAAAAAAAGTAATGTGAACTACTGATCACTTAATTATTGAGTTTGTTGCTTTGCCCTCTACCATCGCAAATGGAAAAGGATGGAAAAGTCATTATTTGAAACAAAAAAGCCCTGTTATTTAGAGGAAAACGTGGTGTAGTTGGACATAAGGAACCAATTAACCCCCCTCTCTACCCCCAACCCCCTACTCTACCTCTGTCTCGGCCGTCCTGGAGAGAGAGCAGAGGAACTTGTTGGCATTAGACATACCACCAGGCTATGAACATCTGCGTTTTTGTATTACAGCCTGATAACAACAACATATGAGCCTCTTTTGTTTTTTACATTATGATAGAGAAAACAATATTGGTCAATGACACAATGCAAATTTAGATTAAACTATTAACATTTTATAAAGACAATGGACAATGTACTCGTCTACTATGAACATTCATGTTTTTTTTTTGTGTGCAGCTTGAATTTTATTTATTTATTTATTATTTTATTTATTTATTTTTGCACTTCTATGTGGTGTTACCAAACTGACATCAATGCATGGAAAAACTCAAATTAAAAGCCTTAAAGGAGCTATATACACAAATTATTTGTATAAATTATTTGGAAAACAAAATTGTATTCACACATATATATATATATATATATATATATATATATATTAGGTATTAATATTTTGAATTAACTTTTATTTTTATATTTTCAATTTTCATTTTAATTAAAACAATTATTTGTTATTGTTATTATTATTATGTTTAGGTTTTGTCGTTGTTATTCTTTCTTATTCTAAATAGCTATAATTTATTTTTATTTTTATTTCAGTTTTAGTCATTTTAATAATTATTTTATTTCAGGTAGTTGACAAGGCAACATTTCTAATTATCAGTGAAAAGTATTTCAACTTTGTTATACTCTTTTATCTAATATTTACTTTTTATTTCAGCATTATTACAATCAATTAATTATTATTTCAGTTAAAAATAACTTATTAAAAATAGTTTTTTTTTTTTAGATTTTCTTCAGAATCATTCATCATCAAAAATGTTTTTGTTTTAAAGACGTTCATTAGAACGGTTTACCTGCGTTGTCAAACAGTGTAACACCCAACAACTTAATGATTATTATGACACATATTAAATTAATAATAATAAAAAAAACGTTATTTTATGTTTACACTACTTGAGATTTTCAAAGTCAGCAAAAAACAAACAAAAAAACAAGCATTTAGTTCACTGATTTAAAAAAATAATCATCTGATCAAGTAATTAGCATCAGTTTGACGGCCAGTATTCTGGATTTATCAGGAGAGTTCTTTCACAGATCTCCATTTCAAACACACACACACCTTCCTGTCCATTAACACAATCAAGGTCAGATCAAAGGAACATGAATAAGTCACAGTGACTTTTATACAAGCCAGTTTTGATATATATCATCTCCAAAGTTACAGATATGATTATACGTTCCATTAAAATGATTCTTCAGTCTCTTTAACAGCCTCTATAACACTTCATCTTTGTTATAATGTTTTCCTAATGCGAATAGTTGAAGAAGAATGTTAAAAGCCTTTGGATGGGAACTGGTGTTTTGTATAAAATCACGCTCTTAACCCTTAGACATGTGTTATACAGATGGTTTAACACAAAGCACACTCCTTATAAAGTTTATGAAAGAAAAAAAGAAGGGAGAAAAAGAAAAAGGGAGCTAAATGCCCATTTTGTGGCGTTCAATCCTAACAAGTTAAATTTCCTGACAGGAGGCTATCCAAAACACTTGCTGCGTCATATTTTGCTCTGGTTAAGTCTGTCAATTTCAGGCTGTACTAACAGCTTGTAGCACTTCATTGCTGTGTGTAGACCCACCCTAGTGTAAATGCATGTGGTTAGCCTCGTGTTTGCCTACATGCTAACATGCTCACAAGCTAACATCTGGACTCGCAAAGCCAGATTTTGACTTTCGGCTTAAAGTCAGGGACACATTGTGAATTCTCAAATTATTGATATGGTATTGTGTTTGGTACCAGTAATGTGGAATATTCACTCACCTAAAGGATTATTAGGAACACCTGTTCAATTTCTCATTAATGCAATTCTCTAATCAACCAATCACATGGCAGTTGCTTCAA
Organism: Rhinichthys klamathensis goyatoka; assembly: GCF_029890125.1. NCBI lineage: Eukaryota > Metazoa > Chordata > Actinopteri > Cypriniformes > Leuciscidae > Rhinichthys > Rhinichthys klamathensis. The sequence continues at coordinate 405,643 of NW_026606630.1, forward strand.
TGCATTTAGGGGTGTGGTCCTGGTCAAGACAATCTCCTGAACTCCAAACTGAATGTCAGAATGGGAAAGAAAGGTGATTTAAGCAATTTTGAGCGTGGCATGGTTATTGGTACCAGAAAGGCCGGTCTGAGTATTTCACAATCTGCTCAGTTACTGCGATTTTCATGCACAACCATTTCTAGGGTTTACAAAGAATGGTGTGAAAAGGGAAAAACATCCAGTATGCGGCAGTCCTGTGGGCGAAAATGCCTTGCTGATGCTAGAGGTCAGAGGAGAATGGGCCGACTGATTCAAGCTGATAGAAGAGCAACTTTGACTGAAATAACCACTCGTTACAACCGAGGTATGCAGCAAAGCATTTGTGAAGCCACAACACGCACAACCTTGAGGCGGATGGGCTACAACAGCAGAAGACCCCACCGGGTACCACTCATCTCCACTACAAATAGGAAAAAGAGGCTACACTTTGCAAGAGCTCACCAAAATTGGACAGTTGAAGACTGGAAAAATGTTGCCTGGTCTGATGAGTCTCGATTTCTGTTGAGACATTCAGATGGTAGAGTCAGAATTTGGCGTAAACAGAATGAGAACATGGACCCCTCGTGCCTTGTTACCACTGTGCAGGCTGGTGGTGGTGGTGTAATGGTGTGGGGGATGTTTTCTTGGCACACTTTAGGCCCCTTAGTGCCAATTGGGCATCGTTTAAATGCCACGGCCTACCTGAGCATTGTTTCTGACCATGTCCATCCCTTTATGGCCACCATGTACCCATCCTCTGATGGCTACTTCCGCAGGATAATGCACCATGTCACAAAGCTAGAATCATTTCAAATTGGTTTCTTGAACATGACAATGAGTTCACTGTACTAAAATGGCCCCCACAGTCACCAGATCTCAACCCAATAGAGCATCTTTGGGATGTGGTGGAACGGGAGCTTCGTGCCCTGGATGTGCATCCCACAAATCTCCATCAACTGCAAGATGCTATCCTATCAATATAGGCCAACATTTCTAAAGAATGCTTTCAGCACCTTGTTGAATCAATGCCACGCAGAATTAAGGCAGTTCTGAAGGCGAAAGGGGGTCAAACACAGTTTTAGCATGGTGTTCCTAATAATCCTTTAGGTGAGTGTATTTTACCCTGGAAGGCAATCCAGAAAAAAATCTAATATTATGTTGCCTCTTGCATGTTTTCGTAAGTAAGTTGCGTTGAAAGCACGTCCAAAATGAATGTGAATCTGACAACATTTTATTGCGTTGGTTGTTGTACAGAAGTTCTGAAAAGAAATATTCGGTGAGTAGCACTAAAAGGTTAATGCTCTAACATGTTTAAAAAATAACATAGCACCAACACTAAACTCGACCCTAAATCTAACAGATTTATTGCTGAAGCAACCATCCCATTTTAGTGTGCTTCTATGGGCCCTATTTTAACGATTTAAGTACATAATCTATAAAGCACACTGCGCAAGTGCACTTAGTTCGTGTCTGAATCCACTTTTGCTAGTTTAACGATGGGAAAAATGGTCGGCGCTCCCGGCGCATGGTCTTAAAGGGTTGTCCCTATTCTCTTAATGAGTAATGGGTGTGTTTTGGGCGTAAGATGTAATAAACCAATCAGAGTCTCATCTCCCATTCCCTTTAAAAGCCAGTTGCGCTCGCGTCATGATGGATTCGCTATTTACATAGCAGAATTTGCAAGCAGAAAAACTGAACACTTCACTAGCGAGGAAACAGATCTGCTCGTGCGCGAGCTTAAAGCGAGACCATCTACGGGACAAGCCGGATTCCACCATATCTTTATCTACACAATAATAATCTTTTATATTGTAATTTTAATATTTGGCATGTTTGTGTGCTGCTGCGCGTCCCTGTGTGTGTAATAAGAGTGTACACGCGTTGTGGACCCGCATATATGCTCATATTACTAATGCACCCTTTACATAACAAAAAACATATTGCGCTATTGACTTTAGACCAGGTTTGAGTTGGTCAATGGCGCAGTCTATTTCAGTTGCCTCAAAATAGCAACTCGCCAACAATGCGCCTGAACAGACCAGCAGCCCATGGGCGAACAGATGGGCACAAATGCATTTGCTATTTACACAACATGGCGCAGGACGTGAAAATGATAATTGGGTCAGGCTGAAACTAGCAAAAACACTTGCGTCGCGCCTGATGCCGGGTGTATGATAGGGCCCTATGACCTTTTTGAGCTCTTTTATACTCATGTTTGACAGGACTCATACCCGAGCGCTTCGCATCGCAAGTGCAATGCTGCACCAGGTGAGCTATCGAGCTAGTCGTCAGAAAAGCCAAACATATGAAGCTGGTTATTTCATGCAAACATAAAAATGTATTAGTTTCACAAATCATGCACTATATGGTAAATGTGTTTTGAGGTCATAACATAGTATTGTGTTAGGAAACACACAAAAATCATAATTTGTGTTTAAATGAATAAAAGTTCTTGGTGTTTTACTGCCTCTAGTGTTCGTTTCAGTCTGAAAGTGCAATGATTTGTATGAAGCGTTTTGCAGAAATGTAGGAAGAGGCATGTTTTTCCAACGAGCCTGTTTTGGATTTCTCAAATGATTGAGATAGTATTGTGTTTGGTTCCAGTAATGTGCAACAAATTTTAGCCTGGAAAAATGGTTCAAATTATGTCATATCAACATGTGCCAAACTGATTAAGCTAGCTACATTACTGGATGTGACTGCTCTACCCAGAGGCTCATTGATGCATTAGACCTCCCATTGACCCACTAACAGGATGTACAGCTGAGGGTTTTCTCTCGGGATGACGCTCACCATCATACACATGGCTTCCACACGTAAAGTTGACATACAGCTTCTCTGGGCCCTGCGAGACATTTGCATGTGCTACAACATCACTGCGAAGAAACAGAGCATTATTCTATTAGACTAATCTTTACATTGGGACTTTTGTACAGTTTTCGCTGTCTCAGTTGGATTGGCTGCTTATCAAAGTTGTAGAACAGGTCTATTACTCCTCTTTACTGTAATGAATGCTATTATGTTACAGGGAGGGACTATAGCTCAGTTATATATTTGATACATAAATAATAGAGACAAGGGGAGCTCGATGGGTAGAACATTTTAATTTGTTGTTTGGAGAAGGGCCAGAGATCTCCAATGGGAGGCCTGTTCAGTAAAGGCTCTGACAGTGTGGGTTGGAGGCTTTCATGTCCTGGGTGGCCTGTTTAGCTTGCACTGAAGTGCAAGACAGAGGATGACCGTTTACTTACACAGTCCATCAGGGAAATTATTGTCTGAAAGAGTTGCACAAGCATACACAGCTGGATATCTAGCCTTGTTGTCCAAGACAGAGTCATGCATATCCATTCAGATGGACGTCTGTGCTGAGTTTGTCAAGATGGGAAAATTCTGTCATCATTTACTCACCAAACTCAAGTCATTCAACACATGGATGACCTTCTTTCTTCTTCCTTTGAAGAATATCCTAGTTGTTCTTCTTCACATAATCAAAGTGAAAGGGGACTTGTTTTGTCAAACTCCATAATGACTGAACAAATCACATCAGTCCATGTGGTTGGTGCGCTAAATTCCAAGTGTTCTGAAGCCATTATGAGACCCCATTACCAAATTTAAGACGCTATATTCACTGAATATCTTTACAAATCAAATATGGTAGCATTGACGTAGGTGAGGTTTGGTCGTGTGCTACATCCTGATATACACTCTTGCAATATTGTGTGAGAAGAGAAGTATGTCTGAATTCACAGTATTCATTAAATAGCAGACAAAAAGTACCCGGATGACCTAATACTGCGAGATTCTTGAGTGTGGATTAATGAACACTTCACTATCCCATGGGAGAGGATTTGTAAACGGCAGTGAAACAATGGAACTGACGCCGCATGACAAAGTCACATGACAAAGACAACATGACGAATGTAATATGCCCAGATCACATTCATACTACACACATTCATACAGAACATTCTTTTTGGTAACACTTTATTTCAATGGTCCACTTCAGACATTCTACTGACTAGTAACTTTGCAACTAAAAGTCAGCTAACTCTCGTAAGAGTATTAGTAGACTGTTAGGTTAGGCTAGGCTACGCTGGGTTTGGGTTAATAGAATAAGTTGACATGTAGTTGCAAAATTAATTATAGTCAGTTGAATGTGTGTTGGGGAGCATCAAAATAAAGTGTTAGCAGATATTAAGCAAACAGTCTACTAATAATCTAATGAGAGTAAGTTGACATGTAGTTGCAAAGTTACTTGTATTTATTTAATGTCTAAAGTGGACAATTGACCATTGACCATAGATTGGAATAAGCATAACATATAAGATTGTATGAATTTGTATAATTAATTCACAACTCCAAAACGTAAAACAAACGTTTGATCATGATTTTTGGCATCAATGCACCATTTTTGTAGACCATAAGACTTTAGGGTAACACTTTATTACAGTGTCCTTGTTACATGTGTTACATGTACTTGCCGTAGTAATAACAGTAAATTATGCATAATTACATGCAACTAACCCTCAACCAAATCCTAATCCTACCCTAACCCTATAGTAAGTACATGTAGTTGCTTAGTATTACTTAGTACTTAAATATATAATTACACTATAACAATGACACCTTAAAATAAAGTGTAACCGACTTTTGTTGTCCATTTGAAAGCTTTTTGAATGGACTATTCCTGTGTCCTCTAAATCTTAAAATGGCCAACTCGTTCTCATTAGAAAATGTAACTATTTTGCTCGTTTTGTATGAATGTGTATGATGTGATTCATACGGAAATGTAAGATTTTTAGCAACAAAAAAAAAACAAGTTTAAAGGTTCTAATCTAATCTAATTCTAATTCTAATCACCAGTGAGGCGTGAGCAGATTGAAAATACAATACAATACAAATGAGACTGCATTCATTTGTGCCAATTAGTCACCTATTAGTTCCCAATATATAAATTAGTTACGAATTGCCACGACAATGTGTTAAAATGCCTAATGATATTTGGTTATTATGTTTGACGTCAATCCATTCTTTTTTCCCCCATCAAGAAACGTGCAATATTTGCTAAAAAGTAAGCATGACATTTTCTAAGCCTCTACACTTTATCTTCAGTGGGGCGTAAGCAGATTATACGAAAACACACAAATTCACACCAATTAGCCAAAATGTTACAAAGCAGTGACAAATTGCCATGAGAGTGTGTTGAAACTGATGTTTGTCGGTGCACCCTTTCTGTAGATGACTTTTGTAGTCCAATTGAAAGCTGTTTTGGTGAACTATTCCTGTATACTGAACATCTTAAAAAGCCCTAGCATACCACTAGTATATCCTCAATGCTAAATGAACTGTAATCATTTAGTCAGTGCTGAGGTTATAACATTAGTCAGTCTTGAAACAACCCCAATGGGTGTTAACCCACATTCTAGGCACATTAAAGAGAGTGAAATCGGTTCATGTGTCTGTATTTGTTTAGAGTCTCTTTAGGGAGGGTGAGAGGCAAGGATATGACCAACCACCTGTTGTGATGTAATGCAGAAGTTGGCTGCAGTCTTACCCTGAACTATAAAATGATGGGACATGCGAAAGAGGAACAAACCAATGAAGGGTGGAGGTCTCGACGGAGCAGGCTCGAGTCCAAACAACTTTTGCAATCCATATAAAGCACTTTAGTTTCTTTCCCCTCGACTCCCTTTCGTTTTTTCGCCACTGTTTGTGTGTGTGTGTGTTTTGTTCTAAAACCTTAGAAAGGTCACTCCCATCCATCAATCTAATACTCAGTATGAAGACTAGTGTCCAGACTTTGATAAACAGTGACTTCAGTGTCGGCTTGATGATTATGAGGCTGACAGGGTTATAATCGCACATCTCCACAAAATGTGTAGCTTGAAATGCAATAAAAGTGTCTGCCAAATGCCTAAATGTAAATGTAAATCTCCATGTACTAGATATAAGGTTGATGTTATCTTTGGGAAGTCAGCTCCCTTTGCATTCCTGCATTTTCTCGAAGACGAGAAATACCTAGCATTCTCCAGCAGGCTCAGCGGGAAGCTCTCCCCCTCGCTGAGATGTCCTTCCTTAACCTCTCACGGCCTCGTGGCCTCCAGTTGTTGTGCCGTGAACCCCAACCATACAGGCCTTTGATGGCAACCTGTAGCATTCAGACTAGCTCTGCAGTTGGACAGACGCTTTTCAGAGTTCATCTTTTATAGCTCAGGAGACTTACTCCCACTTATCAAATCAGGTGTTTCTTCTAAAACTTCCCAGGAGAAATGTAACTGATAGAGATTTAAAGGCACTTGGTGTAATGTTGAAATACAGTGCAGGATGTGTCCCAAACAAGTCGAGACGTTGAAGCAATGGTGTGAAGTAGAGATTAGGCCTAGCTGTTTACAGTAGTCACATTAATATGTCTTATAATTGTTGTCTGCGAAGGCTTTCTCTGTTACTTTGTAACATTCCTTTATTTCCACACTGAAAAAAATGAGTGTAAAAATGCTACGGTGAAAAAACGTTAATTGGTTAAGAATAACTGTGATAGATAAGATGGTAAAATACTGCAAAATTTACAGTTTGTGGACGTCATTGTATAATTTACAGTGAAAAAACGAGAACGGACACTCTCACAATAATTCCCTGCGTGACACTTCAAATTTGATGTATTTTATGTTTCTTCATAGTTTTTATTAGTTTTTTTTTTCTTCTAATCGGTTATGTACATTAGGGTTTTATGTTACATCTAATGTTGTTAAGTTAATTTTTATTGCTTTTTAAAATGGTGTGTTACCATGATGTTTTTTTTTACTGTAAATTTAAGTCAAGGTATGATCAACCTATAATGTTGCTACCTTATTTTTTACGGTAAACTTCTGGCAACCACTGCTGCTGTTTTTTTTACCGTGATTTTAACTTCTTTTTTTTTTTTTTTTTTTTTTTTTACAGTGCATGGTTCCTTTTGATTTTGTTGTCCCTCTCTTTTTGTCTTTGGGGTTTGTCTGTTTCTTTCTCTCCCCTTTTTCACTTGCTTGTTTTCTCAGTCGCTGCGTTTGGCCCGTCTCACTCCCCCCCTAAACACCCAGTGAATGGTTTATTTGATTTATTGTGGAGTTGCAGAGAGACTCAGGTTACGGCTTTGAAGTCAGCAGTGACTGCAGGACCCTTGGCTCCCAAACGCTCCTCCAACATTAGCCAGACGGACTCCGCTCGCAGGAGAGAAAGGAAAGCCTTGTTGTGCTGCTAAGCACTAAAAAGCAAACTCAGGTTTTTCATAAATGGAGATCTTGGCAGTCTGAGGTTTTGTAAAATGTGGCCCGTTTCAGTGATGTGGACATCACACGCTTTTGGAACACATCAAACGGTCGACTGAAGGTCCCAGGTTTTTAAAAGGGAACATTGTGAGCAAAAACTACTTTCTTTTACTAGGGGACTATTATTTGTAACCACAGTTTACAGTAGTTATTAATGAATCTTATTTAATAAAAAACATGTCTAATGCATTTATACTCTTATTCTTTTCTTTTTGCAAAGCTTTAATTCATTGTGACACCCATGCAAAATAACAAGGCAGTCATAGTTTAAACCCACAAAGAGATTGATAATAATAATCAGAAATGTTTCTTGAGCATCAAATCATATTAGAGTGATTTCTGAAGGATCATGTGACACTGAAGACTGGAGTAATGATGCTGGAAAATCAGCTTTCATCACAGGAACAAATTACATTTGACTATATATTCACATAGAAAACTGTTATTTTCAACTGTATTTTTGACCAAATAAATGCAGTCTTGGTGTGCAGAAGAGGTTTCCAAAAACATTCAATCATAACATTATAATTATTCAATCTTTTGACTGGTAGTGTAATATAATTAAGATAATTAATATAAGCATGTCCTGCTCAGATGTTGTGAGGTTGACCGATATGATGGTTTGCATCATAAATAACAGTAAGGCTCGGTTAAAGCTGCTGTAAAAACACACATTCTGAATCTTCTAAACTCTGATGATAGATTAAGGTTCATCATTGGTTCTCTGTACCAGTTTAGGTCCAGCAAAGACTATTCTCAGCAAGACCCATAACTGTGTACAGTTCTTGAGTTTGGGGATTCCAAATATTGAACATTTATTCATGTTATTCTTGTTATATTAAAGGTTAATCATTAATACATTGTTGGGTCATGTAGACTAGGTTTCTCATTCCAACTAGGTTGTAAAGTTCTCTAATGGCATCAGATTTTTGTTGTTTTCTACAACGGAGATAACTTCTTGCTTGCAAGATTGCTTATCTAATCTGAAGTAAAATGATAAGAGAAGTAAAAGAATGGGAAATTGTCTTTAGGTTAAGAGAAAGTGAGAAGGATAATGCTGAATTCAGGAGGTTTATGTGGAGGTCAGTTTTGCACACAATGAGCTGCGTCCGGTCATCCCATCCCCCTGTAAAACCCCACACTCCTCCAGTACAGCAGCTGCTGGGATGTCTTCACTCTCGCTGATGGCTTATTAGCGGCTGGGTGCTAAGTGTAAAGCTTTGATGTCAAAACAATAGCAGAAGTGTTGAAAGAGCCCTCCATACTGCCCACTGACAACGTCAACAATCAAGAAGAACAAATGGTTATGTAGTTAACAGTGGTTGTGTGAAATGCTGCGCCGTTCAGTCTTAGGTAAACTTAGGAAGACCAAAACAAAATTGTGTAGTTATGTAAACCATGCATGACCAAAACAAAACAAGTTTGCTTTTTTGTCTGTGTTTTGATTAAGAGATTAGGTGTGTTCGACTTCATGCGACGCCACATCACTGACGAACGGCATTAAAGTACCGGGAGAGCTGATGACGAAACAGCTTTTCCACGACTGACTGAATTCACAGATGACAACAATGACGTGTGTTTTTGTGTTTATAGCTAATGCTCATAAATCAGTTTTAACAGTAAAATAAAAAATCAATATATATATATATATATATATATATACACTCACCTAAATGATTATTAGGAACACCTGTTCAATTTCTCATTAATGCAATTATCTAATCAACCCATCACATGGCAGTTGCTTCAATGCATTTAGGGGTGTGGTCCTGGTCAAGACAATCTCCTGAACTCCAAACTGAATGTCAGAATGGGAAAGAAAGGTGATTTAAGCAATTTTTAGCGTGGCATGGTTGTTGGTGCCAGACGGGCCGGTCTGAGTATTTCACAATCTGCTCAGTTACTGCGATTTTCACGCACAACCATTTCTAGGGTTTACAAAGAATGGTGTGAAAAGGGAAAAACATCCAGTATGCGGCAGTCCTGTGGGGGAAAATGCCTTGCTGATGCTAGAGGTCAGAGGAGAATGGGCCGACTGATTCAAGCTGATAGAAGAGCAACTTTGACTGAAATAACCACTCGTTACAACCGAGGTATGCAGCAAAGCATTTGTGAAGCCACAACACGCACAACCTTGAGGCGGATGGGCTACAACAGCAGAATACCCCACCGGGTACCACTCATCTCCACTACAAATAGGAAAAAGAGGCTACAATTTGCAAGAGCTCACCAAAATTGGACAGTTGAAGACTGGAAAAATGTTGCCTGGTCTGATGAGTCTCGATTTCTGTTGAGACATTCAGATGTTAGAGTCAGAATTTGGCGTAAACAGAATGAGAACATGGATCCATCATGCCTTGTTACCACTGTGCAGGCTGGTGGTGTAATGGTGTGGGGGATGTTTTCTTGGCACACTTTAGGCCCCTTAGTGCCAATTGGGCATCGTTTAAATACCATGGCCTACCTGAGCATTGTTTCTGACCATCTCCATCCCTTTATGGCCACCATGTACCCATCCTCTGATGGCTACTTCCGCAGGATAATGCACCATGTCACAAAGCTCGAATCATTTCAAATTGGTTTCTTGAACATGACAATGAGTTCACTGTACTAAAATGGCCCCCACAGTCACCAGATCTCAACCCAATAGAGCATCTTTGGGATGTGGTGGAACGGGAGCTTCGTGCCCTGGATGTGCATCCCACAAATCTCCATCAACTGCAAGATGCTATCCTATCAATATAGGCCAACATTTCTAAAGAATGCTTTCAGCACCTTGTTGAATCAATGCCACGTAGAATTAAGGTAGTTCTGAAGGCGAAAGGGGGTCAAACACAGTATTAGTATGGTGTTCCTATTAATCCTTTAGGTGACTGTATATATATACAAATAATATAATATGTATATTTTGTTTTGTAATATGTATTTATAAAACGGTTAGTTCCAGTCCTTGATTCTGATTGGTCAATATCTGTGTTTTATTCACGATAAAACCGTGCTATGACCGCTTCACCAAACAGTTCTATGTGTCACTACCAAGCGGTAACCTCCCCGTCTCTCTCTTGAAACCAACACGGAAGTGAATTAAACTGCAATTCATCTACTGACCGCTTGAGGCAGGCTGCAGAAGTGAGTCAAATCTGAATCTCCCCCATGTTAAAATGCCCAACTTTACAGCAGAAAAAAACATGTTTACAGCCTGGAGCAAGAAAGTGCTTCTTGCCTTTATTGCTTATTTTGCCCTTCATGACAACTGTGAGGGGATGACTTTTTTTTACAACTCATCCGTTTAAATTATATTAAGCCTGCATAATTAAGGGCGTGGCCTCTTGAGTGACAGGTGGATTGCGGCTGCTATGCTGTCGCTGCTAGCCGTTTGTCCACTGTCTGTTAGCGTCACTCTCAGCTAATTCCAGCAGCTGCTGTACTTGCCATCTCTGCCGTCTTTGTGCTTTTTTCGGGATTATTTCATACAATTTAATACACGCATTATACCTTCGCCCACGCCGTTGGATTCCGCCGTTGTCGAGTATGGAGAGAACAACCAGCACTGTATTTCCATTTGTTTTCCTCGCATGCACTAACGCTAATGGATGTCTGACAATTTCGTTGCTTTTTGGAGTTTAGATTTAAAATTTCTATAGATATAGAGACCACACTCGTTATCCGCTACTGTTGCTCTCACGGAACAGATATACATTTAACTTTTTAGTGTTAAATAAAAAGTACCATCAGATGAAATCCTGCCGGTGTCAGTGCTTTCTCTCCGTCCATGCAATAGATGCACACCCTTGAATGAGCGCGGATTTCTAGTGCATTTACTTGAAATTCTGAGGTAATATCTTTGGTTTAACCCATCTGAGAAATTGAGAGGCGGACAAAATCAGATTTTAAAATGGACTGAATAAAGCTCTTTACGAACTTGACGTGCGATGCCAATGCTGACTGACATGCATGCGCATGAATCACTGTCACACGCACAAGCTCAGAGCAATATTGTAAGTTACTGCATGATAATACATTTTTATAGCAGAATAATAAACTAATAGTGAGGCAACACGATACACAGTCTCACTATTAGTTACGTCTTTTAACTATTATATTTAGAAGGGCAAAAACATGAACTTTAACTATTGGCTTTACTTCTTCAATCAGCTGTCACTTTAGCGCGAGGCCAGTAGCATTAGCATTAGCACCTTAGCTCCACCCACGTCCCGCCTCTTTGCTCATTTTATTACATCCGGTAGTGACGAGAGGTGACGCGCTGCCAAGATGGCGACGGCCGGCCCCGCCCACTTTAGGCTTCAAAAACGCTCTTCAGAAACCTACGGGTGACGTCACGGACACTACGTCCATAATTTTTTACAGTCTATGGTCACTACACAACACTACGTGGTGCGACGTGCTCGTTTTTTCCAAGCGCGTGCGCGCCGCATCGAGATAAAAACACCTCAACTTTTCAGAATGCCGCAAGCGCACCGTAGCTTAGCAACGACAGACGCCTACGGAGCGCAACCGCCCTAGCGCTTTGGAAAAAGGAGAACGCGGCGCGCCTAGCGTTTTCTACGCGTTTTTGGGCGCTAAATGTGAATTCAGCCTTATTTAATTATTTCTACACATGTATAGTGTCTCAGGCAAATTACTGACTTTGCACAAATCAAAGCAAACCTTCTTATCAACCTGCTGGACACATATTACAAGCTCAAAATGATTATTCTCACATTGTTTTAGAGCAGGGGTCTCCAACACGTCGCTCGCGAGCTACCAGTAGCTCATGGCATGTTCACATATCGCACTCACATATTTTGCTTGCTCAAGTTTGTTAATTCAAATGTAGGCACGCGACAAGCGCGCTCATAAGCGACGCGGTCATTTTTTCCAGGCGCAGTAAGTTTGTACTTCGCGGTTGTCTATGACAACTATTGACAACAAACCCACCGTAAGCTGTCATGAGAGTATCTATGGTAGCCCATAAGGGATAAAATATATATATATTTTTTTTAAACGCGGCACACGCAACAACGGGCCGCACTAACATTAAACTTTAATGTCAAGTAGGGGGCCACAAAATATCACCCGTGAGTTTGAGACCACTGGAGTAGAGTATTGTGAGAGATGAGTAAGCGAGTGTACCTGCATTTACAGTAGATATAGCATTTTCCTTCAGGTCAGTCCTATATTTGTAATAAAAATATCCGTTTTAATGTCCGCTGCGATATCTTGGCCTTTTAACAGTTAAGAGGTTTTCCCGTGCCCTGACACGCTAGTCATTTGTCAATTGCGTCTAGGTTGTGTCTTGCTTCTCAGTGTTCACAAGTTTCAGTGCTTTCAAAATAAAAGTCTTCTCTACTGACTGATTGTCACAATGTGGGTTTGTGTCTTGTCATGTTTAGTGGTTCCCTGTCTTGTCCATTAGTTATCCCAGGTGTTTCTTGTTAACCACGCCCCCTTGTTATCCTGTCTAGCTCGTTTGTCCCTGATTATTTAAGCCCTGTGTTTCTGCCCTGTCTTTGTGAGTTGTTGAATGTATGTTCTGTTCCAGGATTAACGTGAGTGTTGGTCGTTCCTGTGTAAAGATTCCTGTTCCAAGTTCTAAATCTCTGTTTAAGTTTATAGTTTGTTTAAATAAAGCGTGTACACTGCGTTTTCACTGGCCCTCAGAAGTTTCCTTGCCTCGATATTTCAGGAAGGCCAGTCCATCGAGAGGTACGTGAGGGACTTTCTGTCGTGCTGTCGTCTGGGGGCCTTAGACGACCTCGAGCTCATGGACTTGTTTTGGAGCGGGTTGGACGAGGACGTTGCCCAGTTAATGCCGGATGACTGTACCAGCTGGACCCTGGAGGGGTATGTCAACCTGGCCCTCTTCTGGAGCGGTTCATCATTTACTGTGGGCGTGGAGGAGAAGAAGCGGCGAGAGCCTGCAATTCACGTCTGCCCAGCCGAGACCGTGCTCCTCAAGCCCGCGCCTCACGTCTGCTCAGCTGAACCCGCGCTGCACGTCTGCTCCGCCAAACCCACTCTTCGTATCGGACCCCTCGAGCCCGTATTCCGCACTGGTTCTGTTGAATTTGCTAATCCAGAGACCGCGGCGGAGGTTTCGCCGGCCGAACTGGAGTTTGAACGCGTGCCAGCCGGCGCGAAAGAGTCAAGTGAGTCAAGTGCCGCCGAGTCAAGTGAGTCAAGTGCCGCCGAGTCAAGTGAGTCAAGTGCCGCCCGCCGAGTCAAGTGAGTCAAGTGCCGCCGAGTCAAGTGAGTCAAGTGCCGCCGAGTCAAGTGCCGCCGAGTCAAGTGAGTCAAGTGCCGCCGAGTCAAGTGAGTCAAGTCCCGAGTCAAGTCCTGAGTCAAGTTCCAAGTCAAGTGAATCTAGCCCCGAGTCAAGTGCCGAGCCGAATGAATCAAGTGCCAAGTCAAGTGAATCAAGTGCTGTGTCAAGTGAATCGAGTGAGTCAAGAGCCGAGTCAAGTGAGTCTAGTGCCGAGACAAGTGAATCGAGTGCCGAATCTAACCAAGTGAGTGAATCCAGCCAAGTGAAAGATTCAAGCCCAGTGAAGCGCCGTCGCAGAAGGAAGAGGAGGACTCGTTTGGCTCGCCAGGCTCCGGAGGGCGTTCCCAGATGCCTCGCCCTGCCGGTCCCGCCTCTGCGCCTCGCCCTGCCGGTCCCGCCTCTGCGCCTCGCCCTGCCGGCCCCGCCTCTGCGCCTCGCCCTGCCGGCCCCGCCTCTGCGCCTCGCCCTGCCTGCGCCCTTCAAGCTCCGGGAGGGCTTTCCTGAACCCGTGGATTTCCCCAAGTATTTTTTGGGGGGGGGCCAAGTGTCCGGTGAGCAGACCATGAGGGCTGCGCCGCCATGGTCGTCTGCAGGGGCTTCACCTCCATGGCCGCCATCACGTCCTGCTCTGCCCTGGCTGCCATCTCGTCCTGCTCCGCCCTGGCCGCCATCTCGTCCTGCTCCGCCCTGGTCGCCCACGCTCTGCGGTCCAGGCCCGTCCTGGTCCCGTTCCCCTGCACGGGCCTGGCCCTCCATCCCTCCCCCAGGATCGCCTTCGCTTTACCCCCCACCTGGATCGTCTTTGGAGCGTCTGGAAGCCGCTCCTTAAGGGGGGGGGGGGGGGGGGGTTATGTCACGATGTGGGTTTGTGTCTTGTCATGTTTAGTTGTTCCCTGTCTTGTCCATTAGTTGTCCCAGGTGTTTCTTGTTAACCATGCCCGCTTGTTATCCTGTCTAGCTCGTTTGTCCCTGATTATTTAAGCCCTGTGTTTCTGCCCTGTCTTTGTGAGTTGTTGAATGTATGTTCTGTTCCAGGATTAACGTGAGTGTTGGTCGTTCCTGTGTAAAGATTCCTGTTCCAAGTTCTGAGTCTCTGTTTAAGTTTATAGTTTGTTTAAATAAAGCGTGTACACTGCGTTTGGATCCAGCCTCCTCTCTGCCTTCACCGCATCACGTTACAGATCATCACACTGATTCACTCATAAAGACAGTCTTTGGTGCCATCATTGACTCAGGGAATATTTTTTCCAGTGGAAGGAAGGCTTTTAATGATTTTACTTTATGAAAGTTGCATTGATACATATTTGTTGGCTTTAATATTTGTATTGTGTGGTAACCGTTTTATAAAAGCAATAAGGTATTAGAGGCTAGTGCTGTGTCGTGAATAAGTCACGGCTGTAGGGGTTACTCCGCTTTTCGTCGTGCCTAACAACGCCCTTCACCTGCGACTTATTCACGATACAGCACTAGCCTCGAGTATCTTATTGCTTTCTTGTACAGATAGCGATGTATTAAGCAGTATAAGAAAAGTGTTTCTGTTGCTTCATGAAAACGTCTGTGTATTTGATAAATACTGCATCTAATCCACTTTGTCTGTGATAAAGTACGTAAACACCATGCAAGCGTCACTACGGGAAGCAGAAAGTGTCCAACTTGACAGCTCCGTTTTCAATAGTGTAAAATCCCGCCGATCAGTCCGCGCTGCATGAAGTCGAACACACCTAAAATGCACTCTTTCAGAAGATGCGTAATAGCGCCCCTACAGTATAACAGTGCAAACATGGAAAATTCCGTCAAATGTTGTGTCATAAATGTCGAAAATTTCTGTCAATGAGGGGAAAGAGTTAAGCACTGAATCAGACTTCTTTCAACAGCATAAAAAAAACCGTAATCATTCCAAACTTTTGACCGTTAGTGTATATTATCTAATATATGTCTACTTCCAAAACCATTAAAGCTGCAGTCGGCAAGTCTGGCAGATTGAGTGGACTTAGGCAAAATTTTGAATGTTTACAACTCTCATGCCCCTCCCCCACTATCAACGGATACCCTCCCACCGAGTTCGTGCTCGTCAGTGCGTGTGCACCAGGTTATCTGTGAACACGCCCGTCTCATCAGCATCCATTAACACCATGGAGTATTTGGAGGTATGCTGCCCTGGCTAATCTACCGATAGATTGTAATTGCTAACGTCATTTATACTCTAAATGAGCTTACTTGATTTGTTAGTGTTTTGAAAGCGAGATACATCCGCCATCACTCTTCGTTACTGCGCGAACTTCAGGCGTGTGCATATAATTGTAACGTGCGCGAGGGGTGGCGTGTGCCCGATCTGTGATTGACAGTCAGATCTCGCACCCCCCTGCGCTGATTGGACATGATGATCCGGAAACAAATAACACGCTCCAGGTGGAGTTAGAAGCTCGTTTTTTTTCTAAAACCACTTTATTTATGTTGTTCTGTCGGATTATAGTGTCGACTTCACTGAATATGATAAAAAAAATGTTGCCGACGGCAGCTTTAAGATTTATTTAACACTGGGACATTATTTTCATGAACACACACACACACACACAATTCGGATTACTGTCATTCAAAAGAATGTAAGAAAGACAGAAAGAAAGTTGTACAGCCTTTAATTCATGATAAAAGTATAATTTACTTTAATAAACTTTGTGCATTTTTTCACAACTTGAGGTGAAAAAAGTCTGGAATAAAGTGAGTTGAAATGGGCCTAAGGACAGTACTAAGAAATGAAAATCACACTGTTAAGCATTCATTTTCCTTTCAGTGTCTGATATGAAAGACCTCATGATGTGAATCGGCCTCCTCCTTGTTTAGATTTAGGTTAAATTTACCCAAGAAGCTCGACTAAATCTGCCACACTGTACTGCCGGCAGCCATGCTAAATATTGACCGTTCGGATTTAGAAACCTCAGAAAGATCACAAGATATATGTAATTACAGTGAGACTTAGATAGTAGTCAGGGTGGCAGAGGACACAAATAAAGGGATGTGGCGTAAAATCCGTCTCCCATCCGTTTGTTTGTGTGGAGTTTTCCTGCTCAACGTCGGGTTAGGAAAAGAGAAAAAAGACACCTATACTGTACCGAACATCAACCAAATCCAGAGCATGTTGCTTTTACAGCCAGGCAACACCAATATTTGATTCAAGTTCTATAAGTGTGTGTCGTAAGAGATTGGGAAGGCAATTCTAGTCTATTAATGACCAAAAAACACTAAACAAATAACAATGAATCAGGAGATTACACGAGACACTAACAGTGTGCTCTTACTCAACGTGGACTATTCCTGAACTTTGTAGTGACAGTGAAAAAGCTTTTGGATGGGTTTATAACCCGCTTAGTGGTGACAGTTTTCCTACTTCCATCTGCTCTAGTGTTTGTTTTGTCCATTTGAGTCGTAATTATTTGAGCCGATCTTTCCTGGCCAGTCTAGATGGTGCCATTGTCATTTTTTTATCTCGTGATTCGGCTATTACAGTTTTGCATCATTCTGACGAATCGCATACAGTGAAATTGGAAAGAACTAGGGATTGCTGAGCTGAGTGCTTAATGTTATAGCAGTACTAAAATAACAAATATATCATTTAACATAGTGTCACGGATAGAGATGCGCCACTGCAGAACTAAAAGATCAGAGAGTGAGGATGTTGTTGAAAAAACTGAATTGGACTGGATGCATAAGTCATCATACACCATTCATAATTTGAATAAATGTAAGGATATATGGCATAAATGTGGAAGCCTGTTTCTGCCTATATATATATATATATATATCTTGCAATTCTTTAAAGTCGGAGTTTATATTTCTTTAAGGGTCACTCATTTTGTGTGCAAAATGAAAATAAATGTATGACAAAATGAAAAGAAATGTGTTGTACATCCCATTCTGTAAATGTATGCACACATTGAATTAATGAAATACACAAAATTAATATTTTGTTTACAAAAAGTCTGACAAATGCAGAGATGTAAACTCAAAATTATGAAAAAAAAGTCAAATTGAAAGATATAAACGCAAAATGAATATTAACTCAAAATTCTGAGAAAGAAAATGTGAATTGAGAGATATTAACTTGCTATTCTGAGAGAAAAAAAAACTGATCTGCAAGATAAAAACTGCGAGAAAATCAGAATTGTGAGAAAAAAGTCGCAATTACCTTTATATATGTATTTAAAATGGCCTTCCATAAAATAGCATTGCTTGTAAAGCGGCAAGAGAATGTTACAAAAGTTTAGGTTTTGTAAATGAATTGCTGGATCAGAGCTGCTTTGCTGCTGTCATTTCACACATAAATGTATGATTTATATGAACAATGAAAATTCAGTATGCAAATGATTGCATTTCATTAATTCGACAAGCATTCAAACAATGGCAGATTTGAAAACTTTAATCCTTAATTTCTTACATACCTCATGCAATCAATATCAGACATAATATAACATATAATACAACATCTAGCATATGTATGGTTTTAAAATGTTTTATTTTTCTTAGAGGAAAACTTGTGGAAAACATTGATGACTCATCTTGCACTCAGGGGTGTGTACTAATGTTTGTCCAATCAAATACTGTCTAAAATGAGAATGTCCCTCCCCTTAAAGGGACAGTTCACTGTACGACTTTCTTTCTTCTGTGGAAATCAACTATAACGTTGTTTGTTTCCCAACGTTCTTTGAAATACCTTGTGTTCTGCTGAAGAAAGAAAGTCATACAGGTTTGGAACGACATGAAGATGAGTAAATGATGACAGAATCTTCTTTTTTTGTTGTATATGCGAAATCCGTTTTATATCAAGTTTGAAAAGAGTCTGCTTGAGGAGCTTGAGGAGAATAAAGAAGACGAATTCCTGTGATGTCTTGCAAGCGCTGCATTGATTATTGAAGCTCCGGAAGTGTTTTTTTCACAGTTCTTTATAGGCATTCATTGTGTCCATTTGTACTAAAGCTGTCTTAATTGTTTTGGAGGTCTGTTCAGTCTGAGGCATATTGGATGTGAGAGTGGTTGAGTGCTAGGCAGGGCAACATGTGGGTTTTTATGAGTTCTTCTGGTTAAAGGCCGCACATGAGCCTGCGGGTGACGTCTGTACCACATCACAGGGAAGGAGTGTTTGTGTGTGTGTGTTTGTATGTGTGGGTTTCTGTTTCTTCCCCAACTCTCTTGCTGAGCAGATTCTACATTTGATTTGATTTCCAAGGTTTCAGTGTTTTCCCATCAGGCAGACAGATCCACCCGTAAGACCAATAAAATCCCTTGAACTCCTCAGTGGTCCTCTGTCATCTAGAGTTTGTCCCAGAAAAATGCAGACAGTTTGTCTTGCCTATATAAAGCTGACGGGGCTCTGGCATTAATCCATGATGTGTTCGTGGTATGCAAGTAATTATCTATTTTTACTACAGTTTTAATTTGCAAAGTAGCAGTGTTCTGGTGGCAAATATGACAGACTTTATTAGGTTTGGCTGGTGAATATGACCAGATTTCCCCTGCTGGTAGATGCCGGAACTACACACTTCTGTCACATTTTCATTAAAATAAGCTGTGTATACTGTCAAGCAACATATCAATTGAAAAAAATTAAAATAAATAAATACCAGTAGTCAGAAGTGAATAATTGTCATGCCCATGAGCAAAGATGGCAGAAACAAAACAAGTAAATTCAACTTAAATAATTACGAAATTAAATATAGAATAACAGTTGCACTCATAAAACATACAGTATTAAGATTTTTCAAACAGCTTTTCCAAACTTGTTTGCCATTGGACAGATACACAGATAGTCCCGCCCCAAAACCACACCATTGGTTGACGTCTCAGGCTGGTTCAAAATAACTAAGAAATTTTGGCATAATCACAAATCTGCTGTGTCGTTCTTGTTAAAACTAAAATGTATTTATTTTTTAATTTAATTGAAATAAAGCTGACATAAAATAAAATATAAAGATGAAATGAAAAATGACACTCTAAGAAATCGTACCCTTATAATATAAAGGAATTTGTCGAATAGATTTTTCCACAGATTTTTATTTCCTTTATTTTTTATCTGTGTTTTGAATTACGCATTGCATTGTGTTGTTATTGAGGGTTAAAGGAATTGTTTGTAAACTTTTATGTCTGTAATTTTCAGACGGGAAGTGATCTGTTTTTTTTTTCTACAGATATTTTTCTACAGTGTAAAAAACTGAAAAAATTTAAGTACACAAATGACTAAAATTGAAATAAAAACTAAACTAAAAATGAAAACTAATTAAAACTAAACTAATTCAACTTTAATTTAAATAAAAATAAACTAGAACTACATATAAATATTTGAATAAACTAAAATGAATGAAATAGCATAAAGCGGTTTCAAAATATGAATTAACACTTCAATAATATATGAATAAACCTAAAATAAGGGAATCAGCCTGCTAGTGGCTTATAATGAGCTGTTACTGCACATTATTTTTCCGTCTCTAGAACAACATATTGTATAGAAGCCAAATGAACAATAGATCATTCTGTCTGAAATCAAAGTACGGAGAAAAAAAAAATAGATCGCCATTCAGTTTTTCCTTGATATAATAAATAACAAATAAATCATTCTACATAATTTCCTGTGAAAGTGACCCTTCAAGCTATCTATGAACATGAAAGCACTCTTCTCGTTGCCAAGGACAACAGTCAAGTGCGGCAACGGATGTGGCTTTTGTGGGATACATCACAATCCGATATTCAAACTAATGCCTTCATCCTATTGTTGTGTGGTTATCGCACACACTCTAATATTCTCACCATGGTGAACTGTGAAACTGTTTATGCTTTATGACAGGAAATGAGATGGGCAGAGAGTTTATGGGATTTGCCGCATTTGCTTTTATTTCTGGCGGGATGTTTTTATTTAATGGTTTAATCGATAGAGAAAGCGGTAAGCAGGACTGTAAATAAACAGCAGCAACCATAATGCATAATGGAAATATGGAAATATCACTTATTGCTAATTTGCTCTAATATTTATGATATTCATTCTAATTATCTTTATTTCTTTGAAGCTGCTTATTCACTCTTTCTTCGCATGGCTGTAACTGGCAAGGATGAGGTCATTGTTCTCAGTCTTGCACTTTGCTGTCTGAGAAGTTGTCTGTGCAGCAGTTCACAGCAGGCCCAAGATGGAGGACACATCTGGAAACAACTACTCGCGGAGACTAAATGATTTTCCCTTTACTCCGGCAGGATGGGGGTTGGGCAGCCAGGTACTCAGGAAATGAACACACAGAAGAGAAGGTAGTGTGTGGATGGGGAACACAATCACTGTTTTCAACATATGCAACGCTATAGCTATCACATTAAATAGCTGAAATTAGATTGAAATCATTAGCAGTCATCTTAGAGTAGGCTACATAATAAATGTGCTCTGTAACAGACCTCCAGTGTGTGTGTGTGTGTGTGTGTGTGTATTTGTGTGTGCGTACATGTTTGGTTTCCATGTTTTATGGGAACTTTCCATAGGCATGATGATTTTTATACTGTACAAAACTGTATATTCTCTCTCTTTACACTACCATCACAGACAAATGTCTGCATTTTTACATTTTAAATATAAAAACATCACTTGATTTATAAGCTGTTTTCCTCAAAAAGGGGTTCAGGTAAACCCTACGTAATGGGGACAAAATGTCCCCACAAAGATGTCAATATCCGAAATCCATGTCCTTTGTCCCCAAAACGTAGGGTTTACCTGAACCCCTAATTTGTGGTTAATCTTAATTATATTTAAATTATTGCCATTCTTTGAACCTAATTGCAACAATAAGACTAGAGAGATTGTAGTTAAATATAATAAAGTAACACAGAATATATAAGCATTTATTTGTATCTCTGTCACATGACCTACCAGCGTCACAACCATTCAAAAATCCTCTCCTGTGGATAGTAAAGGGTCTATTGAATGCACAGTCCAGAATCTTGGAGGAAATAGTATAGGTCATCTATTTACTTTTCACCTACTGTTTTTCAAATAATACTACATTGGTCTACTCTGCTCTGATTGGTCAGATGACCCAGTCTGTTGTGATTGGTCTACTTTGCTCTGATTGGTCAGATGACCCAGTCTGTTGTGATTGGTCTACTCTGCTCCGATTGGTCAGATGATCCAGTCTGTTGTGATTGGTCTACTCTGCTCTGATTGGTCAGATGACCCAGTCTGTTGTGATTGGTCTACTCTGCTCCGATTGGTCAGATGACCCAGTCTGTTTTGATTGGTCTGCTCCGATTGGTCAGATGACCCAGTCTGTTGTGATTGGTCTACTCTGCTCCGATTGGTCAGATGACCCAGTCTGTTGTGATTGGTCTACCATATCTGAATTTCAACTCAGGATCTTCCTCGGCACTTGATACACACTGATATGAACAGTAACAATGGCTTCAGTTTTACCATATCAATTAAAGCCAGACTCCTCATCCTTCGAAAGCAAAACAGTATCTTCTTTAGCACGTTAACACGTTTAGCCATTGAAGACCATAGGCTGCCATTATTCAAAACTTGTTCCAGACCTTTATAGGTTAGTGTTCATTAAGACTGGAATAACTGGAAAATACATCCTGTTGGGAGACAATGGGCCCTATTTTAACGATCTGAAACGCAAGTGTCAAAGCGTAAAGCGCAAGTAACTTTGTGGGCGGATCCCGGCGCTGTTGCTATTT
Organism: Rhinichthys klamathensis goyatoka; assembly: GCF_029890125.1. Taxonomy (NCBI): domain Eukaryota; kingdom Metazoa; phylum Chordata; class Actinopteri; order Cypriniformes; family Leuciscidae; genus Rhinichthys; species Rhinichthys klamathensis. Next base: position 427,933 of record NW_026606630.1, read on the forward strand.
TCCCGGCGGGATAAATGCCTCTTGCGCCTGGCGCAAATCTAAAAGGGGTTGGTCTGAAGTAGCTTCATTATTCATAGGTGTGGTTTGGGCGTAACGTGAAATAAACCAATCAGAGCGTCATCTCACATTCCCTTTAAGAGCAGGCGCGCTTGTTCTAAAGCGGATTCCTATTATAACGGCGGATTTGCCAGGCGCGCGCCAGGAGCGGTTCACAGCCGAGGAGAGCAACGTTCTCGTCAGGGCCGTAAAACACAGAGAAGTGACATTGGGGATGGAGAAACCCACCCAAATTAACTTCTGTTAAACAGGCGTATGATAATTTGGGTAAATGTGTAAGCTACATGCTTTTATAATAAATTGTCTATCTATCTATCTATCTATCTATCTATCTATCTATCTATCTATCTATCTATCTATCTATCTATCTATCTATCTATCTATCTATCTATCTATCTATCTATCGTAATAATGTATGATTTGCAAAAATGAAAACTGCTGCTTAGATGAGAGAATCAACGTGTATGCGCGTTGTGCACACGCTATGGCCAAGCATGCGCCCTTAAAATAGCATTATGAACAACGCGCAACGCGCCACTGACTTTAGACTAGTTTTTTTCTGGTCAGTGGCGCAATTGTTTTATAGAACAGCAAAATAGCATGAGGGAAAGTTTGCGCCGGAACACGCCTCCTCTTTGCGCTGAACCGCCCCGGGGAGCGCAAGTGTATTTCTTAGTTAACCGACGTGTGTCTGTGGAGGGAAAAGCCCGCTTTGCGCGGGTCCAAAATAGGAATGATACATGCGTCAGTGTACAAAGTCATTTGCGCCGAGTGCAAGATAGGGCCCAAAATCTCCATTTATATGGACTTTGATCTTTGAAACTTTGCAGACCTATTACATTCACAAACAGCCATATTCAGCCCGTTCTCATCCCAAGGCGTCATCTAACTGACACTTTTGACCATGCGTCAACATCCCGACGCACATGGTACCCCTTAAGCGTCAATATGAGACGCGCCTCCTAGTGGTCTAACCCTAACCCTACCCCAGACCTAAACCTACCCATAACGGAAGCGTCATCTGACTGACGCTAAAGGGTGCCATGTGCGTCGGATTTAGACGCATGGTCAAAAGCGTCAGTTAGATGACGCCCGAGGATGAGGGTCTCATATTGACGCTTAAAGGGTACCATGTGCGTTGGCATGTTGACGCATGGTCAAAAGTGTCAGTTAGATGACGCCTTGGGATGAGAATGTGTTGCCATATTACACACTACATGAAAGGCGCTATCTGAGAAAGCATAATGGGGGCACATTAAATGTTACATTAATTTGTATTTTTACTACAGTTCAAAGGTTCGGACACACTTGATGGAATTTGTTTCTAATGTTCTTAAACACCAAAGCAGCCAACGAGTGTCCTATCCCATATAAAAGCATCCAGTTTGCACTTCATGAAATTTATTGAGAGAATGTCCAGATTGTGCGGAGTTGGAATCTAGACAGAAGGGTGTCAACTTTTGAAGAAGCTCAAGTGATTTATTATAATATTGACATCATCATCCTCAACCGCAATCATCACAATAGTAATGAAAAGAAATTCAATCAAAACGTAATCACCCAAAACACCTTAAACATGTCAATCAAAAAGAATAATATTTCCTAAAACGTGAGGGGAGTAGAGAGAGAAAGTGATAAGAGCATAACACTTCTTGGAAGGATGAGTTGCACTTGAAAAAAGAGAATATTTAAGCAGTGACTTTTTTTTCTTTTCTTTTTTTACCCTCCAGGCATTCAGTGGAAAGACTGAGGTAATGCTACTTCTTTTGCCTTTCACAGGAATTTGACATGTGTAATTTCTCTGAGCTAGAAGGTGATGTGTGTTGTTTTCCTTAGCCGACCCCTGCCACACACATCCATACCAAAGTAAAAATACTCTAGAGGCAAGATGGTGGCTTTTGCTGAAGAACGCAACACCATGGTGTCTACTAATAATTTCAGGAGAACCTTTAAACTGCTTTTATTGCAATAAGAAAGGGAATAACTCTAATGTAAACATGATCTGAATAGTCAGTTAACTTGAGAACTAATAATAAAAAGTACTTTAAACACATCTTAGAAAGTTTTAGTTCAAATAATAGTTAACTGAAAAAAAGGAATATTGAATATGAAAATGAAAAAAAATCACCAGGAGATATTACTGATGTTCTGTGAACTAGCTTTTTTTTATTGAACTTAATCTTTGTGACTGGACCAGGGTGAATTTGATACCGGAGCCCGAAATAGCGTTACAATATTTTAAATCACTATTTTTGGACATTATAAACAAGCATGCTCCTTTTAGGAAAGATTAAAGGGCGTGATAATCCGTGGTTTTCAGAAAAATTGTCTGATCTAATTCATGATCGCGATCTAGCTTGGTCAATGGCAAAGAAATCCCAAAATTGTTCAGACTGGCAATATTTTAGACACCTGAGAAACAAATGTGTCTCTCAAATACGTACAGCAAAATCAGATTTTTATTTGAATGAAATATGTGATAGTTCAGCTAATCCCTCTAAATTTTGGACTTCTGACTCTAGGGATACTGTCATGCCAAATATTTTGATGTTGAATTATTACAGACAGGAAAAGTATGCTATCTTCTGGGTCGTTGTTTGAGCATTCAACACAACAACAGATGAGACAAGAGGACTACTCTTTGTCTAGGGAAAATGTACCTATCGATTTTGATCTTGTTCCTATTGCAACGCAGAAGGTCCAGTATATGATGCTCTTATAAGGTTACATGCTAAGAAATCCGCTGGTCCTGATGGGCTGGATCCATACTTCTATTGCTGCTGAACATATTGCAGAACCTTTGACACACATTTTCAACCTGACTATTGAAACTGGATTAATACCGAGTGTATTGAAGTCAGCATATGTCACTCCTATATTAAAGGGTGGTGACCGATCAAATTCAAATAATTATAGGCCAATATCTGCTTTAGGCAAGGTTTTAGAAGGGCTTATAAGTGACCAGTTGAAATACTATTTAGTAACAAAAAACATTTTAAATGATTTGCAGTCATGCACTATGCACTATGGCAGTGCTAAATGATTTTATAAGTGCTATTGATTCTAAAGAATACTGTGCTGCGATGTTCTTAGATCTTTCAAAGACGTTTGACCACTATCTCCTGTCTCAGCGATTGGTGGATATTGGAATGTCTCTAAAAGCTGTCAAATGGTTTCCATTTTGGGTCCCATTTTATATACTATTTATATAAATGACTTGTGTCAGAATGTAATAAATGTACAGCACTAAGATGTGTAACTAATTCTAATTTTCGTACTCATCATTGTAGTTTGTATGAGAGTGTTGCTTGGCCATCTTTGCACAATCGCAGGCTGGATCACTGGAATATTTTTCTTTTTAAGGCCATACTTTGTAAACTGCCTTCTTACTTATGTTCTCTTCTAACTCCGAAAGTCACTGCCAGGAAATGTAATCTTCGATCATATGGGCAAATCATGTATGATATCACACGAACGCGAACTGTCTTCGGTGAAAGTTTTTTTCACCGTTTTCCTGGTATAAATTGCAGATTCAGCTAAAATTTTACAATTTACCGACAACGAACCAGTTTAAAATTAGGATAAAGCACTATTTGAGAACTAAATGCGCATGTGCTGTTACTGAGCACTGCTGGTGATTATGTTGAGATGATGTTAAATTGCAAAATGTCTTTTTCTGTCAAATGTTTGTATATTTTATTTTATTTTAATATGGAACTACCATTCTGCTGTCTTGGCCAGGACTCCATTGAAAATGAGATTTTGAATCTCAATGGGATTATTTCCTGGTAAAATAAAGGTAAATAAATACCCGTAGCAGATCTATGCAGGTGGAGCTGGGGAAGGAGGAGGGTTTCTGAAAGCGTGCTGTACTGCTAAGGCAAACGTATTGAATGTTGAGCAGCGAGCTCATTGGCTACTGATACAGCAGGAACCAATCAGCTGCGCCCTATAGAGAAGGACGTGATTGCAATCAGATTGATTTAAGGACCTGTCAGCCTACGCCATCTAGAGTTTCATGACAGAACTTTGTATTTAACAGAAATCCCATTCAAAAAACCCATTGACTTCAGGACGATTGAAACAGAAGTGCTAAAATGCTAACTAATTTCCAGGTTTGACCTACAAAAATACTTCCCTCTTGCAGCACTCCATTAATATTTTATATATAGCGCACATCACATGTACAAATTCTCTGTTGTTTTTTTGGTGCTTATTTGTCGACAACTGTTACTGTATGGGGGAAAAACTGTGAAAATAATCTACAAAATAAAATGCTTTTGTTGCATAGAAGAAAGTGAACCATTAATGTTTTGAATTACACAAGCATAATATATGGTAATACATTTTTTTTTTTGCTATAGTTAGCTGAGCAATCCTAAACTTTAACCAGCTTTAGAAGGCCAAGTGTACATTTTCAAAAAATATGGCCAGAATGTGAGAAAATGACTTGAGTCAGACTAAATTTGGGTTTTTGAAGGACTAAAACATTATCCTCAAAAACAAAAGGATACTTCATTATATTGTCAAGTAAGAAAACAAGTTGTTCTGAGGTTATACAGTCACTGGAGTACATTCAGACAGACAAACCGCAGTCACAGTTTGGCCATCGTACTTGCTTTGCTCTCAGCCATGAGTCAGCACTACATCTACTAACACATTTAATGACTGTCCCATAAAAAAAAACTGGAAACACAAGGCCATAAGTCTCCAGTGAGCACTTCACCTTGTTTTGCAACAGTTGTTATGAGAACTTTTCACATGTATTGTAATTATATACTATTTGGTGGTAACTTTTAGAGAATACCTTTCCTGCTTGGTGAACAAAAAAAGATCTTGCTATCCCCAAAACTAATCTGTTCAGGATATGGTGGGGCTAGACTCTTCAAAGTACAACCCCCTATACCCCCTAATTCTTCTATTTTAGAGACAAGGACCTGATTGCTTGTAGATATACTGAGAGGAAGGGAGGAACCATAAGCTCTTGCCTGAATGCAGGTGCATTATGAGTTCAATGTTTGAATGTTTTAAAGACCCTCTGAGGAGCAATAGGGAACATTCATAGTTTAATAACCTCCTAACCTCGAACAGAAGAACACTTTGAGGCTTGGACTTCACACATGGCTTCATGGGTTGGGTTCGTAACACTTTATCTCATTGTGTAAGAAAAATCTCTCAAGTTTCAGCCAGGCTGTTTGGACTGGGGTCAAAATTTCAACAGATGGTTGGATGTCAATTGCTTCATTGCTCCATTTTTTGTGACCAATAAGTTTTGAGTTTTTCTCCTATGCCTGAGGGTAAACATATCTAAATTAAACAACAATTATAATAGTGATTTACTTGAAATACAAGCAGCACAAACAAAACAGCACTGTCTTCACTCTCAGTAAAGAATGCAACATGTAATGCTGTTCAAGTTAAACATAGTTTTGTCATAGATACCCCATGGCAAAGGGTAATAAAGAGAGCAAACACGCAGAGAAGTGCCAATGCCATATCATCCCCCCTTGACAGTAGGCGTTTCCCCACGTGCACTACTGTTTTCCATGAAGTTTCTCTCTGGTGGGAACGGCGTACCCATCAACACTGCTCTTTTTCCCTCTGATTGGGTGGTGGCAGAGTTCAGTCTGAATGTGTGTGGTGTGACTGCTGGCTAAATATAAGGCCTGTCTATAGAAAAGGGAGGACAAGGAATACCTTCATACGTTTTAGTTGTGAACACACCTTGGCAAAGAAGCTTTGTGTGGAACCGGGTGTGTGATTTTTCACATATGCCTTCAATTTTAAGACTTCAGGAAACCAGACTGAATTTCCTCATGAACTGGCATCTCAATTTTCACTTATTCATTTATAGACAATTAATGGTTTTCACATCGTTAAATGACCTTTTTTATTTTTTTATCTATTAGAAATATATTTTGAATTTAACTCTAGCTGCACATACATATATATATATATATATAATGTATTAGGGGTGTAACGCTACATGTGTCGGTCTGAAACGAATACAGCTTTAAGAGCTTGCTAGTAGCCTATATGCTAAATTTCGATACATTTTTGTGACACGCTACACAAGTTTTACGGAAAGGAAACTGGGACGGCAGAAAGTGGCATCCTTTTTGTTTTCTTTATTGTACAAAAAGACATATTTTGTTATAATAAACAAAAATATAAAGGCAAATAAAACTATAATCACGCTTTGAGTCAAATGTGTAGTCAGCTCTGGGCTTCTTGTCCTCAGCTCTGGGTTTCTTGTCCTCAGCTCTGGGTTTCTTGTCCTCAGCTCTGGGCTTCTTGTCCTCAGCTCTGGGCTTCTTGTCCTCAGCTCTGGGCTTCTTGTCCTCAGCTCTGGGCTTCTTGTCCTCAGCTCTGGGCTTCTTATCCTCAGCTCTGGGTTTCTTGTCCTCAGCTCTGGGCTTCTTGTCCTCAGCTCTGGGTTTCTTGTCCTCAGCTCTGGGCTTCTTGTCCTCAGCTCTGGGTTTCTTGTCCTCAGCTCTGGGTTTCTTATCCTCAGCTCTGGGCTTCTTGTCCTCAGCTCTGGGTTTCTTGTCCTCAGCTCTGGGTTTCTTGTCCTCAGCTCTGGGTTTATTATCCTCAGCTCTGGGTTTCTTGTCCTCAGCTCTGGGCTTCTTGTCCTCAGCTCTAGGTTTCTTATCCTCAGCTCTGGGTTTCTTGTCCTCAGCTCTGAGCTTCTTGTCCTCAGCTCTGGGTTTCTTGTCCTCAGCTCTGAGCCTCTGAGCTTCTTGTCCTCAGCTCTGGGCTTCTTGTCCTCAGCTCTGGGCTTCTTGTCCTCAGCTCTGGGTTTCTTATCCTCAGCTCTGGGCTTCTTGTCCTCAGCTCTGGGCTTCTTGTCCTCAGCTCTGGGATTCTTGTCCTCAGCTCTGGGCTTCTTGTCCTCAGCTCTGGGTTTCTTATCCTCAGCTCTGGGCTTCTTGTCCTCAGCTCTGGGCTTCTTGTCCTCAGCTCTGGGTTTCTTGTCCTCAGCTCTGGGCTTCTTGTCCTCAGCTCTGGGTTTCTTGTCCTCAGCTCTGGGCTTCTTGTCCTCAGCTCTAGGTTTCTTGTCCTCAGCTCTGGGTTTCTTATCCTCAGCTCTGGGCTTCTTGTCCTCAGCTCTGGGTTTCTTGTCCTCAGCTCTGGGTTTCTTGTCCTCAGCTCTGGGTTTATTATCCTCAGCTCTGGGTTTCTTGTCCTCAGCTCTGGGCTTCTTATCCTCAGCTCTAGGTTTCTTATCCTCAGCTCTGGGTTTCTTGTCCTCAGCTCTGAGCTTCTTGTCCTCAGCTCTGGGTTTCTTGTCCTCAGCTCTGAGCCTCTGAGCTTCTTGTCCTCAGCTCTGGGTTTCTTGTCCTCAGCTCTGAGCCTCTGAGCTTCTTGTCGTCAGCTCTGGGTTTCTTGTCCTCAGCTCTGGGCCTCTTGTCCTCAGCTCTGGGCCTCTTGTCGTCAGCTCTGGGCTTCTTGTCCTCAGCTATGGGTTTCTTGTCCTCAGCTCTGGGCTTCTTGTCCTCAGCTCTGGGTTTCTTGTCCTCAGCTCTGGGCTTCTTGTCCTCAGCTCTGGGCTTCTTGTCCTCAGCTCTGGGTTTCTTGTCCTCAGCTCTGGGCTTCTTGTCCTCAGCTCTGGGTTTCTTATCCTCAGCTCTGGGCTTCTTGTCCTCACCTCTGGGTTTCTTGTCCTCAGCTCTGGGTTTCTTGTCCTCAGCTCTGGGTTTCTTATCCTCAGCTCTGGGCTTCTTGTCCTCAGCTCTGGGCTTCTTGTCCTCAGCTCTAGGTTTCTTATCCTCAGCTCTGTGTTTCTTGTCCTCAGCTCTGGGCCTCTTGTCCTCAGCTCTGGGTTTCTTGTCCTCAGCTCTGGGTTTCTTGTCCTCAGCTCTGAGCCTCTGAGCTTCTTGTCCTCAGCTCTGGGCCTCTTGTCCTCAGCTCTGGGTTTATTGACCTCAGCTCTGGGTTTCTCGTCCTCAGCTCTGGGCTTCTTGTCCTCAGCTCTGGGCTTCTTGTCCTCAGCTCTGGGCTTCTTGTCCTCAGCTCTGGGCTTCTTGTCATCAGCTCTGGGCTTCTTGTCATCAGCTCTGGGCTTCTTGTCATCAGCTCTGGGCTTCTTGTCATCAGCTCTGGGCTTCTTGTCCTCAGCTCTGGGCTTCTTGTCATCAGCTCTGGGCTTCTTGTCATCAGCTCTGGGCTTCTTGTCCTCAGCTCTGGGCTTCTTGTCATCAGCTCTGGGCTTCTTGTCCTCAGCTCTGGGCTTCTTGTCATCAGCTCTGGGCTTCTTGTCCTCAGCTCTGGGCTTCTTGTCATCAGCTCTGGGCTTCTTGTCCTCAGCTCTGGGCTTCTTGTCCTCAGCTCTGGGCTTCTTGTCATCAGCTCTGGGCTTCTTGTCATCAGCTTGGGGTTTCTTGTCCTCAGCTTGGGGTTTCTTGTCCTCAGCACTATTTATGGATAACTAAAGTGCACTAAGTACAAAATTAGTTGTTCCAATTTAGCAGACTTTAAGTATACCAATTTACTATACAAAGTACAAGGTATTTATATTAAGTACATAAATATGTAAATGTATATGTAGTATAAATATAAAAGCATAAAATAAATGTATTTCAAATACATTTTAGTATATTTAAGTACTTAAGTACTTCCAGTGTAAGTTTACTACAATTTGTATTATTTTTTTAGGATTCTTCATCAGATTTATGTCAATGTCAACTGATGTAAATAACTACTCCAAAAGTAACACATTTTTGTTTCATCCACATATGGCAATAGGGAAAGTTATTTAGTGCAGTATTAATATTCCATGAATCTCTCTTAATTTCTAACCCTTCCAAGACAACTATTTTTAATGATCAGTTCCTGATGGATACAATCAACCTCTATATTATTTATTGTCAAATATCTTGTTTCATTTGAGCTATAAATCACTAATAAATAAAATGGGTTATACATGGCATTCACATTGACCTTAAAGACTGTTAGAGATTAGAAATACAGACAGAGACAGAATTATTCAACAATGTTCACCACAGGGTGGCAACTGGGCATTTGATATGTTTCAAATAAATGTAAACAACTGGTTATGGTGGAAAGGGTTTTCCTTTTGTGGTAAAGCCACATGTACCATTTCACCACATATCAACCTCAGACACTTCACACAAATGCTTCTCATAAGAGTACGTACACGCTGTTTTAATACTTTCTGTATACATTTTAGACATTTAATTCTAATTAAGAATGTATTAATGTAATATTTTATATAATTGCATGCCGTTGAAATAGACAAATTCCTGCTAACATGGACCAGCTAAAGACCAGCTAGCATGTTCCAAAACACAGCTACCAGATGGATTTTCCAACAGGATTTAGCTTACGGCAAACTTCAAAAACTACTGGTTTAAATGAGGGCTTTCGGCCACACCAAGAGAAATAGAATAAATCAAGCAAGAGTGAAAAATGTTAAAAGGGACTAAAAGCCCTTCTTTCTAATACTGAACTTGTAGGTACAAAGTGGGATTGTTCCATTCCTGGGTGTTAGCTTACTGGACAGGAAGTGCATGTTAGGGTCACTTGGGAATGATCGGCTACAGGCCTGCCCACATCTGTTAAAATAAGAAAGACCTTTGAATTTGAGCGGAAACTTAAAAAAAAAAAATCTAGTCACAAAGTGAGCTGTGTAACTGCCTGTCTGATCAAGCCTTTCCAAGGAAAAGGTTATGGATAATACTGAAGGGGTAATACACAATTAAGTTTAACAGTGGCCTTTTATTCTGAAACGTCAGAGAAATAACTGGTTTGCATATATGACATGTGCTGTGAGCTAGTGAAACTAATTACACTTGCTATTGTGTTCTTTTAAGGTTACATTAATCTGATCTTAGCTGTTTATATAATGAGACTGATACCTCATAACCAGACAGAACATGTTTTATAGCAGTAGATCTCAACCAGTTTTGCTTCACTTCTATTTAACATATTTAATGTCATCTGGAATGAATTTCAGATGAATTTGGGACAAAATACTGTAGAGAAGAGTTTCCCGACCTTAACCCCCAGCAGGGTTCCCAAGGCTGACTTGATATATCTGTAATTACACATTATCAAGAGCACTTTTTACTACTATATTGTAGGTCAGCTTAAACCTTCTGGATATTTACCCATGATGTTCTTCCCCCACATATTTTGATGTGATTGGATCTACGATTCAAATGATTACGAACAACTAACTAAAAACGGCCACTGTACCAGATGACATGAAGCATGCCATTGTGTTTTTTAAGAAGTGAATGAACAATTTATTTTATGTCCAAAATCTTGGAGAAAATAGTGTTTCACCAACTAAAGAGGTTTCTGAATGAAAACAATTTTCTAATCAGATTTTAGAAAATACCACTCCACGGAAACAGCATTGGTAAACGTTTTGAACGATATATTATTGACTGTCGATTTCATCAAGACTGCTGTGTTAGTGCTGTTAGATTTGAGTGCAGCATTTGACACATTTGACCACGCTTTTCCCATCTCATGTTTGGTGCACGGGAAAAATGCAATTAAATGGTTTCAAACTTATTTTATTAATAGAAGTATTTCTGTTAACATTGGTGAATTCACTTTGGGCGCAGCTTCTCTTAGTTGTGATGTTCCTCAAGGCTCTATTCTCGCTCCGATTTTATTTTCTTTGTATATGCTTCATTTGGAGTCGATTTTTTAAGAAACACGGTATGTCTTTTCATTGTTATGCTTTCAATACCTAAATCTATCTGCCCCGGGATCTAACAAGAGGAGTTTGAATACTCTGTTGGCTTGTCTAGCTGACTTTAAGGCCTGGATGTCTTTACATTTTCTTCACCTCAATGAAGGCAAAACTGACATTATAGTTTTTTAATCTTCAGAAGCTGTTAGTGCATCTTGTTTAAACTTTAGCCTTTTGTCTTCATTTGTTAAACCATTAGAGAAGAATGTGTTCTTTGGGTGTGTTCTTTGAAAGTGCTCTTTGACAGTGCTCTTGCATTTGACAAACAGATTAGTTCTCTAATCAAAAACATTTTTTTAGCTAAGGTAAAATCATTTCTTTTTGTAAGGACTTTCAAAGGGTGATAAATGCTTTTATTTCGTCAAGCCTTGATTATAGTCATTCTTTTTATATGAGTATTAACCAAGAATCTCTTGCCCATCTGCAAACGGTACAGAATGCAGCTGCTAGGCTTCTAACTTGTGTGCAGAAATGAGAGTACATTTCTTGCATTAGCTTCCAATTCGCTACAGAATTGATTTTAAAGTGTTGTCATTGGTTTGTGAACCCTTGATTGTGAACCCTTCTGATTTACTTTCTGTTCACAATCCATTAAGGTCTCTAAGGTCATCTAACCAGAGACTGCTAAACGTTCCTCGGGCTAGGCTGAAATTTAGAGGTGATTTTTAGCTGTCGCTACTCTGAAACTTTGAAGCAGCCTTCTTGTTTTTATTAGAATTGCTCCTAAAGTACACTTTAAGTGATTAAGTAAAACTTAAAAAACTTCTATTTCCTCTGGCTTTTAATCATAGCTGATTTGTGTAGTTTTGGTCTTGTCTGTGTTTGTAATCGGTTATGTTGTATATGGTTTTAATTTTAATTTTGATATATTGTACAGCACCCTGGTCAACAATCATTGTTCCCTATCAGTCAGTCACTCTCTACGTACGTCATGACCGACGAATAGGAATCTCACTAGAGAGGGCAATCTACTTTGAGTGAAACTAAACGAGCCAATGCACAATGGTGTGCAATCATTTGCATCAGCTGTTCAGCCTCGCAGCCCGGGTATATAATGAGCAGAAGGTGCGATTGCACTTCAGCTTTTTGCTTCGGAGCCAAGCACTTTGATGCTTTCTACAAACTCACAGAGTGTGAAATCAAGGCGAGTCTTTCTTGGACCTCTCCATCCTGGTGCAGGCGTGACAGCACAGCAGCGCAAGCGGTCTTTCTCTCTCTCTCTCTCCTTTCTGTTTTTTTTTTGTTCTGGTTTAAGCAAACAAAAAAGCTGTTCTAACAGCTGGTAAGGTGCAAAGTGAGAGCCCTCAAAAGCTGTTTTTACAGCTGGTAAAACCCTACCAGCCAGAGAGAGACAGCGCACAGACAGGTGCACATTCCTGTCTGTGTTCTCGGTGACCGTTCCTCTGCGTGCTTCAGCACCAGCGAGAGCAGTCCTTAAAAGAGCTTACACAGATAGAATGCGTCTTTTTCAAGATGACTTTCTATCTGTGTGTTTCTGGATGCGGCCTTTACCTGGGATCGCAGGATGGTCACCATCGCTGACTCGTGTGTCTGGGCCTCGAACACGCTAAGGCAGCTTTTGTGGATGAGTCATGCACCCATTGTGGGAAGATGACCATCGCGGAGCTCCGGTCGATAATCTCGTTCCTGCAAAGGGGCTGAGTCCCCGTGCCTCTGCCTCGATCTAACCCTCCCCAGAGGGTTGCTTCAGGCAATGACACGGTAGACCTGAGGATTACAGTGAGCGCGCTTCCTTCTGGGAACCAAACCCCTAGGAACCCTCATCCCTCTCACGCTCCGCAGCCAGTTGAGCCACTACCCGAACGTACTGGACCATCCTCGAGGTGTGTATCAGTTGTTTTCTTCAGTCCTCCACTCAACGATCAGATGTCAATCGCTGCATCGGAGGGTGAGTCAGACCTCTCTGCGGACGACGACTCGGCGCATCACCCGGAGATGATGGCCATGCTTTCCCGGGCCGCCAACAGGATCGGGCTCGTGTGGAACCCTCCACCGTGTCCCGAGCCCTCGAGGCTGGATGATTGGTATTTCGGGGTGGCGCGCGCTGGTTCTCAGCAACTCACCCCAATGCCTTTCTTCCCGGAAATGCACGAGGAGCTCACGGGGACGTGGACGGCACCTTTTACTGCCAGAAACCGTCCCGGTGGCTCCTCCTCCCTCACCACCCTTGATGGCGGGGCAGTTAAAGGATGCAAGCGTATCCCACCAGTGGAGCGGGCCGTTGCTATGCAGCTGTGCCCTAACTCCACTTGGCGTGGAGAACCGTGTCTTCCTTCCCGGGCATGTGGGTACTCGTCGGACTTATCCGGCAAGGCTTACAAGGCCTGTGGGGAAGGTGCCTCTGCCATGCACTCCATGGCGTTGCTGCAGGTCCATCAGGCCAAGGCACTGAAGGACCTGCACGAGGGTGATCACGATCCACAGGTCCTCCAAGAACTTCGTACCGCAACGGACCTCACGCTTCGTGTGACGAAGGTCACCGCGCGGTTAGTAGGTCATGCGATGTCCACCTTCGTGGTCCAGGAACGCCATCTCTGGCTGTGTCTGGCCGACATGAGGGAGACCGACAAGCTCCGGTTCCTTAACTCCCGCGCGTGCCAGACCGCCCTCTTCGGCGACACGGTCGAGAACTTCGCCCAGCAGTTCTCGGCTGTACAAAAGCAGACAGAGGCCATCAAACACATCCTGCCAGCTGCTGCCTCGTCCCCACCGCCCGCAGCCTGCTCCCGCGCCGCAGCAGCAGCCTACACCTAAATGGAAGGGAAGCCAAGAAGGGTGGCAAAGCCAAGGGTAAGTGGCCCTAGGATGGACAACCCAGAGATGGATGGGACTGCTCTCCAGGAGATGGTGACTGCACCGCTCCCTCCCCCGGAAGAGGGCTGGTTGGAAAATCTTTTGTTCCCTTTATTTGTGTTCCGCCGCTGGCCTTAACCCCCTGGGGTCGGCTATCGCGCCGGCGCGATTGTCTCGCTTTTTTTCTTATCAGTGCAAAAGAGACTTAAATATTTTTTTGTCATACAGGCAAGTGTTATACATCATTCAAAACTGTTAAATGTCTTCTTTTGTTTATGTACTCTAATAATAAAAACAAAATGTTATGTTTTTTGTAAAATAAAAAAAATAAACATGATGCGCGTTCTCTCTCAACGTGAAGTTCATTCTGAAACGCGACAGAACATGATCTGTAACTCAGCGAATACTTGCCACCTACACGTCTTTACAAAGCTTGAAGTCTTCATTTTTAAATGATGTAAATCATACCAAAAACAAATATTCTCTGTTTAATTAATCCATATGAAAGCAACAACATGTACAGTTTCTCCAGCCCGACCAAGCACAAGGCGTGCCCTGCCCGCTCAGGTTGCATGCTCACTCCACGAGAGGCGTTGCATCCTCCTGGGCGCTGGCACGTGGCTCCTCGCTATCTGTAGAGCTGCGGGCTGAGCGTCAACTAACACGTTCGCTAGATATTATAGCCTATGTGCAGAGCCGGTCTCCTCCCGTGTTCTCACCCTAGACGGGTAGAAGCACTGAGAGGTCCCGCTCTGTCGGCTTGCTGCACCCTACTGTGCACCCTTATTGCTCCAGAGTGAAAAACCTGTTGATTCCTCCAACTCCCTCGGCCCGGACATGGCGGAGCGTTCTGCGCCAGGTCTTTTTCCACTGAATCCTTGAGGACCGGGTCTAGGCTGGGTCCCATATGTGTGACCTTACGGGGATCCCATATGCGTATATCTTTTCCACGGCTATTCCTAAACGGAAGCCTGTGTCTTTCACTTGGGCTAAGTCACCCAGTATTTCATATGTAGTACAGCCTTCAGGCTAGTCCATATGTATTCCCCACATAACTCGTTCGAAGAATGTGGCTTCCGCAGCATTCTCCTTCCTAACAGAAAGGGCACGCTTTCCCAATGTTATCCAATAATCTCACTGTATGGGTTATCACGGAACAACAGTGACAGATACACTCTGTGTAAGCCCTCTGAATGATTAATTTATTTATTTTGGTATCTTAAATGTACAGTTATGTGATTAGTTTTGCCTCACGATTCACAAATTGAGATCATCTCATTTATATTAATCGCCCATTCTTCATGCCATTAGAGCTTGTATGCTTAAGCATGCAATGATGCTAGCAAGACGTCTCTAGTTCAAACAAACAGAATCGGTTCAATTTGCCGCAGACTGACAGATCCAAAAATGAGTTGGCAAGCTTTGATGGGGCATGATCTTCTCTTCTGTTTCTTTTCTATCCCGAAACAAATGCCAACATTTGGATTCAGTTGTTTTTAACACAGCAAACTACTTTCCCATGGAGCCCCCGTCCAGTTGATGAAAGCTTGGCATGTGTGAAGAGAATGGGAAGTTAACTGCCCTTACCTCACACACTGTTTCACAAAGTACAGTGGTAGACTCTCCATGAAGGATCTGGGCCGCTGACAAAAAAATGTTGTAGCTTCAATTCGATAGGAGTGACTCATAAACTTGCACAAACAAGCATCCCAATCCTGTACAGCCCTCCCTGAAGAATGTCCCATAGGAAATGTTCTTAAAATTAACATACAGTAAAATACCAAATAACACTAAGCAGATAATAGGCGCGTTTCCATTACAGATTTGCGCAAAACTTTTGCGATTTTTTCTAAATGTCGATAAAAAACTATTGCGAAATGACGGCGTTTCCATTAACCGATGTTATGCGAATAAAATGTATTTTTTCCCTCTCGCGTTAAGTCATTCCAAAAATCATGGTAACGGATGTTGGTAGGTTTATAGCCTATATCACAGCCACCGCACTAGCCATTATTAATATTATTATTAATGGAAGGTGTGTTATCCAAGCATACTGAGAACGACACATAGCCTAAGGAGTTCCTGCTGTTTATCCCTCATTTCTACTCCGAGGTCTTGATTGTGGCATTTCATTGAGGTTTGGAATCCAGTATTCCTGTAATTATTGTTTCTTTTATGAATTTAATAAAGATCTCTGTCTCGTATTATGTCCAAACGGTCAGTGTACTTTTGTGTCCATTCGTATTTCCTTATTTAACCCGTAATTGCTAAACGAAAAATGAACGGTTGTATTTTTAAAACGCAAAAAAAAAACGCATAAAAAATAAATATCGACGAATTTTCCGATTTTTGTTTATGACTTTTTGCCCATTTATTAAACATTTAAAATATTGACAAATTAATATGAAAAAAATGTATATATTTTATTTTTCCCGCAGTGCTGAATGAGAAAAGCCATATAACCGCACAGCATACAGAAAGGTGATTTATAGGTGAGTTATATGCTATAATAATTAATAAATGTGTCTGAAAAAATAACAAGGCATTTTAATTGTTTATTAATAAAAAATCAGTGTCGGCTAAAACATCTCCATCTCCGCTGTAAGGCGGGTGCACATTTAGAGAGAAATGCACCTTTCATACGGATTACATAATCAGAAGGTAGGCTATTAGCTTTCGATTCGAATTTGTTCGTTTTAAAGTGGACATTTCAAGCTTTAGCTTAGGGCTTAGGCTATATTTTGTTTCAGTTCTATCGCTTCAGTTCACGGAGACCATGAAAGCGCGCCTGATTGTTTTATTTTATTTTACAAAAGCACACCGTTTTCTTGTTATTGTGAGTTTACGCAAATAAAAGTAGTTGCAAATAATGAATTATTATTTTCTGTATGACCAGAAATGATAGAGTATTTTAAGTTGTTTCCACTGTTGATAGGAAATTGCAAGTGTTCGCGCCCACGCTCCCGTGCCATGCAGTGCACGCTCCACTGTCCGCAGAAACACTTGGATATGCGTCAAAATCTTGTTTATTTGTGATAATCTTAGCCCTGTATTATGAATGAGATGTGACGAATTGCTTTGTTCCTTTTATGGATAAAAGCGTCTTCTTCTACATAATGTAGCCTAATAAATGTTATAATAATGATGATAATTATTATTATTATTTGCGGACACGGACCCCAAACACACCGTGTCTTCTAAGTCAGGTGACTGTAAATGCGCAAAACCTGTTTCCATTGCAGTTTTGCGAAATATTCCTTTTTCGAATTGCCTGAAATACCTCCTCATGCGAGCGTAACAACTTTTTTGCGATAAACGGGAGTTTTTGCGAAATGGACGTGTTTCCATTGAGCGTATTTTCAATTCGCAATTTCAATTTGCGCAATTTGAAGGGTAATGGAAACGCGGCTACTGATAGCAGTCTGTACAAACATAAAATATTGGATGCTAAAACCCAAAATGGTCAAGCTTTAATCCAGATTTGCCCTTTAAAATCTCCAATATACTCACCCTGCTGAGAGCCGCGTTTAGATTATTATGCAAATATGTGCTGTGCTTTCCTCTCAATAACAAAATAAGCGCACAATGAAAATGACAGTGGTGAGAAAACAGCAGTTAAGAAAGCATCTGATCATAGTGATCTGGATATGTTTGCACCAGCTCTGTGATTCAGCGCTCTAGTCAAGTCAAATGTATTTTTACAGCACTTTAAACAGAATATTGCTTTAAATCAAGCAGCTTTACAGAATTAAACATGAAAAAACAGTGTCAGTGTTGCTTTCAAATTGAATTACAACTTCCACAGCCATTTCTTCTATAAAGCGGTATGTTTTTAGTCGAGTCTGACCTCCACATCAAAGAAGGCGGGGCCTCAGAGCCACACCCACCTATTACATCATCACCACAAACCAATGGGAGTTTGAAGGTGTGTATCAGTCAGAGCAAACTTTTCCGGAAAGTTCACTTTGGCCAGCTGTTTCAAACTCCAGAAACAAACTCCAAACAAACTTCGTTTTGGCTTGATTTTGTTCGAAATTACAACACAGCAGTTTGTTTTTTCAATTGCACTTGAAGCATACCGGGGCCTTTAGAATGAACAGTTTCATTAAGTCAAGACAGATAATCATGGTGCTTTGGTGGAAACCTTCTGGATTCATTTCTCCAACAATCATCAAACCAGATATATTACATTATACACAAGAAACTATACGGATTCCTATTGAAATGACATTTGCCCAATGGTAGAGCAACAGTAAATGTGACTGTTTCAATTCGAATAGAGGTGAAAATTAGCATGGGAGGCTAGCTGGCCTGACAAAGTTCAAGCTTCAAAGACAAATCACAAAGCTTGGCAGAAACTTACTAAAAAAAAAATATGTGAGTGGTGTCAAATAGAGGAGTAATTCACCATTGCCGTACACCTGCTGTCTCAGAATCCACAGAGCTGACCATGACTTTCTCCATGCAACAGCTACTTAGTCAAAGAATGTGTTGTATGCCCATAGAATAGGGGAGTATTGTCTGTCCATGTAATTCTGGAAACAACTGCACATCCTCTGACAAACGGACTGCTGTATATGTGTATGGGAACACAATATTGAATTCGTTGTGCTTGCTACTTAATCTTTTAAACATTTAGGGTACTATAAGAGAATTTGAACATAATGCACTTTCAAACAATACGATCTTACTGAAAAAGGGTTTACTGAATCCACTGACAGTGAAGGTCAACAAACAAGTAAGGAAAACTGTAGAATATAAACAAAGGCCGTGTTTACACCTGGAGTCCGTTCTTCATACGTCGCTTACTCAGTTAGATGGATTTGATTGTTGACGATTTGGCATGATCTTCTGAGCGGGTTTCTTCACTGTCCTGTGCAAGGGAAACAATGGGCATTGCAAAGTGTTGCACTTTCTTCCCTTTTGATGTAAAGTTAGAAAAAGTCCACTTACTGCACATGCTTCAGCCACCACTTGCTTGGGAACAGGTCAAATTGTTGGTGTATTGTGTAAAACTGCACACAATTTCATTATAATAAAGTACACTGGAGAAAAATATGATCAATAACTCTTGGCAACATATTTTTACATTAACTCGCCTACATGCAGTGCTCACTTTCATAAGTCAAAGCAATTCATCACTACTCAAGATTTAACAGTTGATATGACTGGACTAGCCATTTGGATTATAGACCTACTTAATTTAATGCAGCAACACATTATTTGACAGTGTACTAAGAGAATTTAAAGCTCATTTAGCAGTAATGAAGGAGTTACTGCTCCTGGTCCCTGGCCCCTGGCTGTGGGTCTAAGGAAGAGCTGAACCCAGGGACGCCCTTCACAATGGGTCGGTCTACATTGAACACAAGGGCAGCTCTTCTGCCGGGGTATAACAAGGGGGTGCAGGACCAACAACAGTTTCTTTTTTTTCATCAACTGTTCTTGGTTGCTGTTATAAACAGACATGCACAAAATTTAACAGTGCCAAAAAGAGACTAGGAACAGTGTAGCCTAGTAAAGATTACCATTTTGTAGAATATTATTGTACTTCACTTTTACTTGTTTCAATGTTCTAGTGGGTGTTGGCTCTGACATTACAATGAACAAAGTATGAAATTAAAATACAAATATATAAATATACTGTAGGCCTAATAAGTAATAGAAACATTTAACATAGTCACCACTAAGGCATATAATTTGTCTGCTACTTTTTGCCAGCCCTATCTCCTGGCTTTTGCACACTTTGAGGTGTTTCTTGGCATTTTCATTAAACATTCAAATTCCGCATAAACTTCTACTATTAGCTCTTGCTCTACTGCGGAGAAAAACTGAGCGCGCTCTGTGGCCACGGTGAGCAGCCAATAGCAGCGTTGCTGGTCAATGCTTCTGCTATCCGTACATATCCCCTTTTAAACCAACGCATGAACGCCAGTTATCTTAGATAACTCAATCCTAATCCTACTAATCATAAACAGCAGGTGTGTTCAAAGAACCTAATTAGCCAGATTATGATTAGCATGTTGATATAATCTTGGATGTGTCATTTGATCTCGGATGTATTAAGCGACATGCGAAGAACGGACCCCTGGTGTTAAGATGCGTTTTGGTCGATCGGATCACAAATGGACGACACTAAATACAGGTGTAAACAGGGTCTAAAATGTTTTGAGCTTGTCCACTTTTGACCACTTCCAGAGGTAGTTGGAAACACATTCAACCAGATTGCTTTCGTAGTGTAAACACTCATGTGGTCGAATGTGAACAGCCACAAAAGACCGTCTTCTATCTGCCTACTGAACTAATGCGTTAACATTATGGGAAGAGCTTTAGCCAGACGGGATTTAAAGGGTTAATTCACCCAAAAATGAAAATTCTGTCAGTAATTACTCACCCTCATGTTGTTCCAACCCTGTAAGACTTTCGTTCATCTTCAGAACACAAATTAAGAAATTTTTGATTAAATCTGAGAGCTGGATCACTCCTCCATAGGCTTCTTAAGGGACTGAACTGGCCGGCCCAAAAGTTATGAAAGACATCGTTAAAATAGTCCGAGTGACTACAGTGGCTCAATCTTAAGTTTTTAAGCGACGAGAATACTTTTTGTGCGCAAAAAACAAACAAAAATAACGACTTTATTCAACTATTCATCTCCTTCTCTGTACGGCCGTGAGATTTCACGTAGTGAAACTACGCAAGATTTCTAGGTTGCACGTCACACGCAGGCTCACTATTGGCCGGCGCTGGTCATGTGTGTGATGCGTGACTACAACCTAGAAGCTTTGCGCAATATCACTACGTGAAATATCACAGCCGTACAGAGAAGGAAATGATTAGTTGAATAAAGTCGTTATTTTTGTTTGTTTTTTGTGCACAAAAAGTATTCTCGTCGCTTGATAAACTTAAGATTGAGCCACTGTAGTCACTCGGACTATTTTAACGATGTCTTTCATAACTTTTGGGCCGGCCAGTTTCAGTCCCTTAGAAGCCTATGGAGGAGTGATCCAGCTCTCAGATTTCATCAAAAATATCTTAATTTGTGTTCCGAAGATGAACGAAAGTCTTACGGGGTTGGAACAACATGAGGGAGAGTAATTACTGACAGAAGTTTCATTTTTGGGTGAACTAACCCTTTAAACTTTGTCGACTGAAGACCGAAGAGATGAGTGGATCAGACGCTGGTTGGTCACGTGACAGTAAAAACATGGCGGATGTAGTACATCCGAATTTTATTCATACCACCCATATTCATACTAGAACATACTTTTTTAATGGTCGAAAAGTAAATTCCAATTCAAATGTAGTACAATACGCAATTTCGGATTTGTACAGTAAGTCATTTTGGATAATAAAACTTAAAAATAAAACTGGCCTTGGATGAATTTGATCTCAATGGCAAACGTGTAATTGTGAGTTTAAACATCAGCTGTTCTCTAGAGGAAGCAGCCATGTAGTGAATATTATTAAGAAACTGACTTCTCAACCTGGAACAAACACCCCATGTGTATTTGGGCCACATTTGCAATTTGCGTGCACATCCTGTTTCTACTTGGTGTTTCTCCAGACTATCAACCAAGTCTTAACTGGCTCAAATTCAAATTAGAATGTCTATGTTTCTAACCAAGAATTGATCCATGTTGTTAAGCGAAGTCCTGAAGAGAGCTAGCCAGGGGGAGTCTGTGTTTTGGAACAAGAGGTTTACGCCACCACCCATAATGGCATTGTATTGCTGTCTTCTCCACAAACCAACAAACTTCATCAAACTAGCCTGTCTTTATGGGATTTTTCCCAGATGTGCTTCATAATAATGTTTTTGCCCAAACGAAATGCTGTACCTCAAATATATTTTATGTTTTGTTCATGTATGAGCATTTTAAATATGAAATTGTTGACATAAAGAGCTGTATATTTTTAATTTATAATATGAATGAATGGTAAAGCTTTTATCATAATTCTTGACTTTTTTTAAATGTAATATGAAAATATAAAAGTTTGAAGTCTGTAAGATGTTTTAATGTTTTGAAAAAATACAGTAAAACAGCAATACTGGGAAATATTATTACAATTTCAAAAAGCTGTTTTCTATTGTAATATATTGTAAAGTGTGATCACGTCACATGATTCTTCAGAAATCACTCTAATTTGCGGCCCAAGAAACATTTCTGATTATTATCAATGTTAAAAACAGTTGTGCTGCTTCATATTTCTGTGGAGACCATGATCTTTTTTTTTTTCCAGGATTCTTTGATGAATAGAAAGTTCAAAAGAACAGCATTTATTTGAAATAGATTTGTGTGGTCACAATGCAAACATCTTTACTTGTTTCACTTTTGATCAATAATGCATCCTTGCTGAACAAAATGATTTGTTTAAAAAAGTTTTTGTATGCTAGTGTATGACATGACTTCTAGAAAACTAAAGAAAAGTAGCAGGAGGCTGCCGTAGAAATCTCAATTTGTCCTCAGTTTAATGTCACCGCTGTCAAGAAGTGTAAATTAAGACATTACCGAGTGATTTTCTTTCAGTTATATGTGGCCTCATTTTGAAAACCTCTTTGAATACAGACAGGGGTGTTTATCGTCAATTTAACGTCCCGGCGAAGGTGTCATTTAACAAGAAATCTTGAAAACAACAGCAAAAGTCGCCTCCAAGCAAGGTCACCAGAAAGTTCTCCAAACACAACAAACTTTATGCTTCATTAGAGCATTTAAACTAACATGTAGTTACACTTGGCTTGGCCGAGACAGTAAATAATTCAGGTTTGTTTATGGACAGCGACTCCAGACTGTGTTGACGTGATAGCCACTGTTTCTTTGTATTACAAAGGACGTGACCTTTTAATATTCACATGCCTCAGAGAATAACCAATTCAGTTGTTCCTGCTTGCAAGCGTGGGTTGAAACAAAGGCAAGTGGCGTAAACCGAACCGCCGAGACCTTCGGGCATCCTGCGTAGCTGATTCACACCCTGCAGAATCATTTAACTCAGGGTGGGAATTGCAGAAAGGCAGCATGGGAGTTCCCCGAGATGGCTGTTTTTATACGGCCCCTCGGTGAAACGCCGTTCCAGTGACCCGCTCAGCATGAGAGCACACGGCTGATCGTAAAAACCAGGAGGAAAGATGTTTTTCAAATTTGCACCATGGAATAATAATCCGGGGAATAACCAATGCAATGCACATGAACGTTTTCTTTTTTAAATATGAACATAGATTTTATGAGATGTTTCAGATCTTTTTTTATAATGGGCAATGCTTTCTTACATCAGCTTTCTCACGTGTAGTATTAGTGTGTCATGTTTTTTTTTCAGCATATTTTGCGTAATAATCCTCCAGTTTAGTTCAGGCTGACTCACATGGCACAAGCACATGATACACTTCCTGCTTTTGTGCCCCATCTAGTGGATCAAACAGGCCAAACACAACTGTGATTGGTCCATTGTTCCTTGCATACAAATATGGGCACATACATATTCCAGAATATATTTCATTGTACATTACACTGCGTATATGTATTAGCATATTTATTTTGGTCTGATTATATTCTACTTACATTATTTTACCTTTTACATATTGTATATTCTATTATATTTGACACAAGCCTGTATACCACAATATTTTTATTCTGGTCCACTTGTATTGCACTTTCATTATTGTATATTTTTTTAATAATGATTTTATATTTTATATTAGTTAATGCAGTGTGAACTAACATGTCTGTGAACGTTTATATAAACTAATGTTAACAAAGGTTAATAAATGCTGTAAAAATATATATTGCTCACACTGTTAGCTGAGACTATTATTTCCCCCCAGTTATGCTTCATAATGAAGTTCAGAATATTGTTTAGATGTTGCTCTTTCATGGCTCAGGTGACATAATCATTTTGATAATTTATTGATAATTTCAAGTTTGAGAATTTTAGCAGATAAACTGAAAATAAATATAAGATTGTTGACATGCAGTAGTATATTTTATTTGTATAATTAATGTGGAACGTATAGCTATTGGAATTTTGTGTTGATATTTTTTTTTCATATAAAAAAAAAGTTCAAAAGTTTGGTGTATGTAAGATTGTTTTTTAACTACTTAAATCCTTTTAATATAATGCACTATAAAAGTATTTAATGCATTAATTATGCAATGTAATGGACCTTATAATGGTCTCATGAATAAGTGTAACCACAGTTATAATACATTATAACCCTTATATATTAATTGAACACACCTTTATAAAGTAAAATGAATTAAAACACATGGCAAACAACCAATTTCAGACATAACAATGCATTTTAACTTTGGTTACTATTATTTATGAAAAGATATAATGCATTATAATGTACATTATGAATACCTTTGTATAATGCATTATGTAAAGTGTAACCAGATTTGTTGTGTTTTTCGATGTTTCTGACAGCTCACCAAGGCTGTGTTACTTCATCTGTACCTGTACAATATCCCTGTGTCTCTTTGTTCAGTGACTTTTATTTTAATATTCTTTTGTCTTGTATTGCCTATGTTCAGTTCCTGTGTGTTTAGTCCCTGGCTGAATCCGAAATCAGCCCCTAACCCTCCACCACCCACGTTAGACCACTAATACAGTTCACTTGAAGGAGTGAATGAAAACGAGTGAGCGAACTCAGACAGCCACTGAACGCACATCGGCTGCACACTCGTTATTGTGGTGCATTATGGGATTGAATGAGTGCACTCAATAACATCCACTATTATTTCGGACACCACTACAAATCGCTGTCCCGTCAAATGAGGCCGTATTTGAGGTTATGGGGGCGATTTCGGATTCAGCCACTGTTTCCTTGGTTGCCATAGTTACTCATTGTTTCATATTAGTGTCTCACCTGTTCCTCATCATCCTGTGTCTTTATACCCTCAGTTAGCTTCTGGTTTTGGTCTTGTGTTAACGTTTCGTGTTGGTATTAATCGATATTACATCGATATACTTCAAACTTAAAGGACACGTTCGGTATTTTACAATTAAAGCCCTGTTTTAAGATCGTTTCTGATGAAATAGAATGGTTAAGATTGTTTTTTAGATGCTGTCCCGAGAATTTTCGGTTTCTGTGGTAGCACCCCCACACCTCTACAATGGTAGCATAGGTGGACAGGAACAATCCTTCATAAAACGCATAAAACTTTAGTTTACAAAGACGTGAAACTCACCGAGTGGTCTGGGGTGTTCACTGATATGCTCACACAAAAATCGCTGCAAAAGATGCTTTCCAACAGGTGTTTTACCATTCGTTGTAAAACTGTAGACCTATTTTTCTGAACGCCTCACAACCGTACATTCTTCCGTTGAGAGCTTGAATAATAGACACTCCAGCCCAGTTGGTGGCGATAATGCACCTTTGCCATTTGCAAGCAAACCGCTTGTATAGTGTAGCCTACGATACCGCGACTGCATAAGACTACAGAAAGAATACAAACAACCATTGTAGAGGTGTGGGGGTGCAACCACAGAAACCGAAAATTCTCGGGACAGCAGCATCTGTCTAAAAAACAATCTTAACCATTCTATTTCATCAGAAACGATCTTAAAACAGGGCTTTAATTGTAAAATACCGAACTTGTCCTTTAAACGTTTTTTTCTTTGAGTTTTCCGCATACAGACAACACCACTGTCAAAATGATCCCTGTTCACACGGATCCGCAAAAACAACTAACAACGCTGTATTCTGCTGCCAGGCCATTAGATGGCGATAAACACTATAGACTGAACACGTAATATGCATGTGCATGACATCATCTTCTCTAGAGATCCACGTTTTGGTTGTTTACACGGAGACCTTTTTCAAAAATTTGCACTTTGAAACCCGTTTTCAAAAGTTCGGGTTTTCAGGCACCCAAAACGCCGTTGTCATGTAAACGAACGACCAAAACGCATAAAAAAAGTTTTACGTTTTTAGTTGACAACGGTGTCGTGTAAACAGCCCCTAAATGTGATTTCATTGTTCATCTGCGTCAAGCCTCTTTCACCTGGCCAGTATGTGTCAGTACCCCTGTGTGGCCACTAAAGCTGTACTGTAATTATATAAACATAACCACAAACAGATATTTAATTTAGTTTCCTTGGAAAGTGAATTGCTCAACCCATAATGCTAATGTAGCATTGATCACAGCTTAGCAAATGGCACTGGCAGCTGTATCAGCTGTTTATATCCATAGATTCAGATTTCCACTTTTAGATAAAAATGTCTGATAAATGCATAAATGCAAATATGAATTATATTACTCGGATTTTAAAGCAATATTAAATCCCTTGCAAATATAGAAGCACATCATCACAGGGGTCAGCTGGAGATCACGGACGAGGACACAAGCAGTAGTGCAGGAAACACCTCAGGAGCAGCTGGGATCCAACATCCCACTGGAGCTTTAGGACTCTAATAAGCTGAATACCATATGCTGGTGCACCATATTTAAAACTCACTGACTTTCACTTCCCAGAGCTTGGTACTTTTTGTCAAGGTCAAAATATAAGGCTCTGAGAGTCTGACATTTGAAGCTTTGGAGGTATTCGAGTAGTTTAATGTGGAAAAATATCTTCTCTTTACTCTGAGGAATTGCATTTGGGAATTTTCAGGCCTTTTGGGAATATTTAGGTATACGGCTTTTGGTGGGCCTACTGTGTAAGCAATCCAGAATTTTTGGTATACTAGGTTAATTAAACTCATCCACCATATGCTGTCTGGTACTTCAAGAGGATGCACATCCTGACGTTCCGAGTGAAATCCACCGACAGTATGTAGTCTTTGGCAAGACGTTACCTCAAGCAGCAATGAATATTTCTCGCTGCAGCCTGCGGATCTCAAAATAACTGAGAGCCAATAAAAATATTGTGACATATTTAATTTCAAGTATCTCACCCTATGGTGAACTCCCAGAACTGAAGGATGGAACATCGAGCTCTGCGTTAGATCGCAGCGTCAGTCTCCTTTAAAACTGAGAAAACACATTTTGTTCTGTATTCCCTATATTTGTGCATTCTCATGTAACAGTTACGATGGAAAAAGACCTCACAGTGTGAGAATGAACTACGCTGACGCCACATCCAGCGTTTCATTATGCAGTTATTCCCGTCAGAGCAGCCCTAGCGTCTGTTAATTGGCTGCTCCATATCAGTGGTGTTTAACTGGAGCGCGCCATTCGCCTCGCATAAGACCAGACTGACTAGATTAAGACGTCGCTCCTTAAGAACCATGAGAAATGTGGAATCTCACGGCGGAGGAGAGAGCCTGAGTACAAACAGACACGGTGGAGGGAGAACAGAGAACTTAGGAGAGCAAACGATGATTTGAAGGTTACGGAGTTCAACCAGGAGTTTATGCTCCTCTAATTAAGTCAGCTGGGACCGTGAAGCCGAACACATCACGCTCTTTTCTGGGTCAAATAGAATGGCTAAGAAGCACTTTATGCCCTGCATCCAAAGCAAATCCTAAATGTTTCAAATTTGTTTGACACCAAATGCAGCGATTCAAAAAACACCTTTTGAGCAAGCTTTGATGTAGTTTTGCACAGCATGTTTAATGAGTTTAAAACTTGCTCCAGTACATTCAGTGCTCTGATTCATGACTTGTATGCCAACCACTGATCTATAAAAATGACTGGATTACTCATGACGTCATATAAAGTTAAGCCATCGCATGGCCATATTGATGTGACTCCCTCAAATTCTATTGAATTAATAGGAAATCGTCTGATTTTAATGAGGAAACATTAACGAGTCAGCGTTTTTATATCTGAAGTCTCCCTATACATTCTTACAACGCAAACATCCTAAACGTTTAAGTGGTTGTGTTTAGAGTCTGGAATTGCCCCTATTGTTTAATGCCAACAGTTCCAACCAAGAGAACAAATTACAGTGATAGAAAACTTTGAGACAAGAAACAAATGCTTAACACAAGAACTTAAACACAGAGGTCAATGCTTGGCTAATGTATTGGAACCATTGTATTGTTGTGGCAGAAAACTACCCATGGAAGAAGACAGTTTCCTCTAACTACACTTGTGTTATGAATTGGAATGCAGTGGCGTAATGAAATCATGCTTCTTTATCCTGAAGCAGAGTATGTTTCGAGCTTAAGATTGAGTGAGCTATAGTCTAAGTGCCAAGCTACTAAAAAGAACATTACTATTGTCTCATATGGTGGATGAACAACACCTCACTGTTTAGAGACATTCAACTGATTCTCTACTCTGCACAAACAGCAAAAAAAAATTTGGGGGGGGGGGGGGGGTTTGGGAGATGGTCATTGCAAATATGTTGTGAAAGAATCTAGTTAACCTAATGTGGTCAGTTGTGATTTCTCTTTGATGTTCTGGAAAAGATGTGTCTAGTTAAATGCGTAGTTTTAAAAGTTAAAGTGTGTATGCCCCTTTAAGACAAACCACTGTCAAAACCAACGCTATCTCCCGACCAATTTGTAAGTATTTTACCAGGTGGCTAATTCGTACAAATTTGTACGACCTCACTCGTACGAATTCATATGATTTGTCTAAACCCCCGTGACAGGTAGGTTTCGGGGCAGATTAAGGGGTAGGTCATTCTTACGAATTAGCCACCTGGAGAAAATATCGTACGAATTGCCGTGAGATCAGGTTGTCAAAACAGCACTTATAATATTGGATCCTACTAAGATTGTCCTCATTGAATTCATGTAGTTTTTAAGTTGCATCTGGAAGCTACATTTTCAAATAGTCAATAATAGTAGGTTTATAGATCAATGTTTTATAATAGCATGTTAAAAAAATCACTTTATGACAGCTTTATGTATTTTGTAAATTGCATACAGTGTGTATATATATAGCCAGTGTTGTGCCAATGAACGCGTTCATATTTTGGGCGAACGTGAACTGAACTTACTGTATTCCTGCCTGATGAACGTTACTGTGAACTCGTTCATTCTGGTGTCTGTGAACGCACGCTCTCTCAGTTTAACTTCGTTCAATAGGTTGCCAGATTTCTATACAGCCTTCCAGGCGAAAACCCAGCTAAAACACGCGTAAACAGGCCTAATATGTAGCGAAAAAAACACCCAATCTGGCAACACAAGCCAACAGTGTCTTACCGCCGCATGCGTCATCAAAACAAAAAGCAGCATGTAGTCGACAAAGCAGCGAGCGAGGAGGCGTCGTATGATTATTTAAACGAGTTTTATGACAAGGTCGGTGACGATGGGAAAAATCTTACATTTCTGTGCAAACTTTGCCCGTCGATAAAATAATTGCTGTCTGTGGCAATAATAAAATCTTTTTTTTTTTTAAAAGCTTGCAGCAACATATGGAAAAAAGAACTGTGAACTAGTTCATTTTTTGATATGTACTATGAACTGAACTAGTTCATTTTAAAATTTGTGAACTGAACTTTGAACTAGTTCATGTAGAAAATGAACTTTCCCAACACTGTATATAGTTGTAATTGAAATTATTCAAATCCCATTGCAAATCAGGTTTATTGGCAATAGGCTATTTACAGACTTTCAGCTGTTTGCAATGAACAAATCAAACAAAAGTTATCGAAATAGTTCAATAACAAATGTTTCAAGTTTTATCCACAAATTCAACTGAAAAAGCAACTTTTAATGACTTCTGCAGTCTCAAAATTATTCATAATTGTATATGAAGATATCATCGCCCTTCACAAACCAGGAACATGATACAAAAAGATAGCGAAGGCACTAAATGTTCCTAGAGACACTGTTGGAAGCATAGTTCGCAAGTTCAGAGTTAAAGGAACAGTGTTTACACTACCTGAACGGGACAGAAAAGGGAAACTATCAACGGCTGTAACCATATTTCTGAGAGGGCAGGTTCAGAAAAACCCTCGAGTGACTGCAAAAGACCAGCAGCAAGGTTTCAGCTTTCACAGTGAGGCGCTTACTAAACGCTTGCCAGAACTCAAGACATACACCACTACTGACCCAAAAGCACAAGAAAAGTCGGATCCAATTTGGTCAAAACATATAGCAGTCAACATTTGAAGTGGATAAAGAAAGCTCATCAAAGTTGTGCTAAGACAAGAACGGGTATTGTTCAATATTCATGTATAACTTTGATGAAAGTTTTTGATCCACTTCAAATGTTGACTACCGTAAATAAGCCACATATGTTTTGGGATTCGAGCAATGAAACAAAACTGTAACTTTTCAGCCCTCTGGATTAGCGGTATGTCTGGAGGAAGAAGAATGAAGCATATGCTGAAAAGAACACTCTGCCTAATAGTTCAGCAAGTTGGTGCTCGATGATCCTCTGGCACTAGAAACCTGCAGTGTGTGGAAGGCAAGATGGATTCATTGAAGTATCAGGAAATCCTATCATGCCGTCAGTGAGGAAGCTGAAGCTTGGGCGTCATTGGACCTTCCAACAGGACAATGATCCCAAGCATACCTCAAATTCCACCAAGGCTTGGCTGCAGAAGAAGTCCTGGAAGAGTCTACAGTGGCCATCACAGTCACCTGACTTGAACCCCATAGAAAATCTCTGGTGGGATTTGAAGGCGGCCCTAGTGAATAAAACCTATATATTTAAAATATATTTATTTTATACTAAGCATACTACTGTTACGGTTGGTGGTGTTCAGAAATATGACGATGAGGCATGTTGGAAGGAAGACTTTATTTATCAAATACATTGGAATAAAGGAATAACGTGGGAGAAACACAGCCAAACATCAACGAAAATCGACAGATACTAAGGGAGAACACAGGGAATGTATACAGGAGACAGTGATTAGACTAATTAACAAGACACAGCTGAACTAAATTAACTAATGAGGATGGTGACCATGGAGACAAGGAGTGGCGGGAAACTGAACACAATAAGGAAACACTGAAGAAAGTCCAAAAACAAACTGACATGTAACAACAACAAAGTTCAAATCCATTAACATATTTACTGACATTTATCGCTTGAGACTCATTGATATGAATATTATAATTCAACTTTATTTGGAGTTCATCTTTTTTGCACAATACACATTTCTTAATATTAAGCCTAAAATGTGTTTTAATATCACTGTTAGTAAGGATAGTGTGATCTCTTTATAATATCAGCCCCAGAAGCGCTGCCAGAAGCTGGTGTGTGGTTATACATCTCGTTTGCAGCAGGTCATAACAGAAAAGAGTTTTCTTGTCATGACTTCGGTCTGTTCTGCTGTGTTTCGTTGTCTTTGTCTCTGTGTCTGCGTGATTTGTTACTTTTGAGCACTTGGTCCTTGTTTTGATAGCTCGCCATGTGCTCTGAAATGTCTTTGTGGCGTTTCCCCTCCCACTTGTTATCCTTAACACTCCTTAATGTGTTCACCGTCACACCTGTTGCTTATTAATTCCTCATTTAATGAAAATCAAGCTTGTAATGTTGTTTGTCTATGTGGTGTTTTTAATATGCTTTAAGACAAACCATGAACAAATTCATAAGTCAACACCGTTGATGAGTATTTTCTCCTTAAAACGGCAGTGAACCAAAGACAGTCTCAAAAACAGTTTCGCTGGTGTTTCTGACGTCACACACTACATTGTAACCAATCAGATCAGCGTGTGATGGTCAACGAGTGGATCTCTGAGCTGAGTGAGTGAGTGGAGGCGGGGCTCATTTGCATATTCAAACCGTGTATACTAAATCAGTCAAGGGTGTAGAGTTATTCAAGCTATTTTAAGGCTATGTTTGAAGGAAACATGTTTAAATGTCATTTTGGTGATCAAAGGTGAGTTTTAAGGGATACAATTAATATCTGGTGAACTTTAAAAGTTGCATTTTCAGTTGAATTTGGGGAAACCACTTGAAACATTTGTCGTGTTGAGCCATTTCAGTTACTTGTTTGTTCATTGCAAACAGCTGCTAGTCTGTCAACAGTGTGTGTTTGTGTGTGTGTGTGTGTGTGTGTGTGTGTGTGTGTGTGTGTGTGTGTGTGTGTGTGTGTGTGTGTGTGTGTGTGTGTGTGTGTGTGTGTAATGGATTTTATAAAGCTGTCATAAGGTGAATTATTCAAGACGAGGACTTCATTCATTTGTTTGACATTTAAATAAAAAGAAGAAAAAAGCAGTTTTAGTCTATCTGTCACTAACACTAAATATGTTTTTAGTTACCATTGTTGTCATTATTGACATCAGTAAAATAAGTATAATTATAAGTTAGTAATAACAATAAACAACCATCATTTAATGGTTTCAGCAATAATAATGATTGAATAATGACACATTTTGGAAATGTTTAAATATTCGGTGCTCTAAAACCCCTCAAAATGCATCTAATCTATAAGAATTAAAAACAAAACAAAGAAATTGGCCAATAATCATTTACATGACCAAGTGTTCAGATTTATTATCTTTAAAATAGCATATCAGAAAGAGGCTTGTTTTCTTTACAAATGGTTTTGTTGGTTTAAAACACAAAGATCAATACCGTATTAATCACATGTTTATTTATCGTATTAAGTTAAATCAATTAATGTATAGATCATTGTACCAACCGTTTTAAATGATTGTTATGAATTTTTATTTAATCTTCCAAATTTAAACTCCATTATCATGTTTTGTAATAGCTGTTGGATAAATAAAGTGAACACGAAAATCACATGGATATAAATCACTGTTAAACAGCAAGGGGTCAACTATGTAAAAAAAGGTAGATTTTAACCAAAATTATGAAAATAATAAATGTAAGATGGTGGCAAGTTTTCACGCAAGTAATAAAGGTACTTTAAAAAGACCTTCGATGGTTGTACTTTATTTTACAGTACAAGTGCGCTAAAATACAGACCTAAGAAAGTAGTGGGTCATATAAGGTTACTTGGGTTTAGGGGTTCAGGGACAGTACCTAGTTATTACCCAGTTAGTGTAATTACTATAATATATAGTGCGCATGTGTATACATGTATGTGGAAGAGGGCTTTAAAATAATGTGCCGTACCAGTAGGGGGCAGCATTCCTTATTGTATGACACAGCTGAGGCCTCCAGAGACATGAGAGCGACAGATGTGTTGTGTGTGCATGTATTGGGGATCTTCCTGCAGGAGACTAAGCTCTTTTAGGGAGCACTATCATGTTGTTTAGCAGTGAGTGTAATTAAATGGGTAAGTTACACCATGCTCCCATTAGTATTGATCCACAGCTGTACGGATATACTTTATATATAAAGTAGCCCCTTGCCGGCAGGGAAAGGAAGGTTTATGTTTCTTCCAATCTGCAACTTTTTTATATTTAATGGATACATTTTAGCCCATGGGTATAATTGTAGCTGAGAGACCACCCTGAAGCTCAACACTGAAGAGTCACATGGCCGCTTGTCATTAAAACAGAACGTGTGTAATTTGATGGATGACATCAGCTTGGTTATTGTAATGACCGTCAGTGTGTAATCTGGGAAAGGACACCTTTGTAAAGCAATAATCATAGATTTGTGGTCCAACGAGAAAAAAAATAAAATAAATTGACATCAAGTTGCAGGTCAAAAACACCATTAGTGTCACTTATGTTCTACAAATAGCACTAATATAATCATAATGGATGCAGATGCGGTATAAAAATAGCCAACCCTTTATTGGTTTATGTGGAGATTAGAATTGCCATGGCTGTTACTGATTACTTTTGCTAAGAATTATTTTTGAGAATGTGGCAAACATTACTAATATTAATCATAATAAACACACACAAGTCTCTTCTGCACCAAGACTGCATTTATTTAATCAAAAATACAGTACAAACTGTAATATTTTAAAATATGATTACAATTTAAAATAATTGTTTTCTAATTTATTACATTTAAAAATGTAATTTATTTCTGTGAGCAAAGCTGAATTTTCATCAGAATGTGACACTGAAGACTTCCGAATCATTCTAATATGATGACAACTTTTCAATATATTACTGTTTTTACTCTATTTGTCATCTAAATAAATGCAGCCTTGGTGAACATAAGAGACTTATTTCAAAAACAGTAAAAAGTTACACTTTATGTGTGTCCTTGTTACAGTGTAATTATAGCCTACAGTCAGAGTAATATTATTTATCAACATATATTTACTATAGGGTTAGTTAGTTGCATGTAATTTCATGTTTTACTTACAGTAACTACATGTAACATGTGTAACATTAAAATAAAGTGTTGCCAAAAAAATCTGGAAAACACTTAACTTTACAGTGTCCTTGTTACATATGTTATATTATGTACTGACCATATTAATAACAGTAAATTATGCATAATTACATGCAACTAACCCTGAACCAAAACCTTATCCTAACCCTATAGTAAGTATATGTTGTTAATTATAATCACTCAGTACTTAAATATATAATTACACTGTAACAATGACACCAATAAAATAAAGTGTAACCAAAAATCTTAATTATTCCAAACTTTTGGCCCATAATATGAAAAAAAAAAACATATGAAGGGTGCACACTATTATTCAGTAAGAATAATACTTCCAACAAACATGGACTACTTATGTATATGAAACATGGTGCTTTTGCATTCTTTTTGAAGCTTGAAAGCCTCCGTCCCTATGGGGGAATAATTGCATGGAATAGAGCAATCAGTACAATTCCTTTTCTGTGTCCATAACGGTCCTTAAAAGAACATGGTTATCTTATTCTGAAGAACATTTCAATAATATACAGAATCGTTTGTGCAATGAAAATGTTAAATGGATGTATAATTAATGGAACCTTGTAATGGAACCTAAAGATTCCAAAAGGAACCTTTCATTTTAAAGTCCCATTTTTTTCCCTCCATACACTCTTAAAAATAAAGAATTCAAAAAGGGTTTTTCACAGCGATGCCATAGAGGAACCATATTGGGCTTCCCAAACCCTTTAATGAATATATATATATATATATATATATATATATATATATATAAAGAATCGTTAAATAATTTAAAGAACCTAAGAAAATAACCTTTAGCGCAATTGAATAATTCCATGGATGTTAAAGGAGAACTCCGGCGCAAAATGAACCTTTGGTCTAATAAAACATTGGTACCTATTCAACCGTTCTCTGAGATTTGTTTTCACGATAATCGAATCTAAAGAGTTTTATCTCTAAAAACTGTTTAGCATATAACGCTAGTAATGGGGGCATATAATAAGTAAAAAGAAATCGCTAGTTTATACCACTAACAAGACTCAAAATAGCCCCACACGAACACAGTAACATAATGAGGCTCCCAACATGCAAAACGAAGCATTGAGAACTTTGTAAGTGTACAGACCGTTTAATAAGAAGATAAAGATAAAGACAGTCCACTTCGTGTATACAGACAGGAGCCATCTTTGGAAAACAGTCTCGACTAGTCAAACCATGAACGACGTGCTAAGTGAGCTGAACTGTATGAAGTTCAGTGAACTTCTGAACTGTATGAATGGCGTTCGTGGTTTGACTAGTCGAGACTGTTTTCCAAAGATGGCTCCTGTCTGTATACACGAAGTGCATTATGTTACTGTGTTCGTGTGGGGCTATTTTGAGTCTTGTTAGTGGTATAAACTAGTGATTTATTTTTACTTAATAGATGCCCCCATTACTAGCGTTATACGCTAAACAGTTTTTAGAGATAAAACTCTTTACATTCAATTATCGTGAAAACAAATCTCAGAGAACGGTTGACTAGATACCAATGTTTTTTTAGACCAAAGGTTCATTTTGTGCCGGAGTTCTCCTTTAAAGGTTCTTCATGGAACCACAAGCCGCTGTTCCACCATTGGGCCAAACTGGCTCAAATATGGTTTGATGTTCACTATGGGGCTGATAATCGAGCTCTAGGGAATGAAGTACAAATGTGCCAGTCTTTGCCAGGACGCTTAACCAGCTGTGCTGAGAATTCTGGGCCCGAGAACGGACATTTATGGACAAAGAACATTTATTTTTAAGGCTGTATTATGACTTACAAAACAGATTATCAAGCTGTAGATGACAACGAAGCATTTTAAAAGACTACATGGTCAAATCGATTTGAATTGAAACATCAAATGGGACCAACTTCATTTCTTGTGTTCATATATGCACTTGAAATGAGATACTTTTGAAATTGTGTATGCTGTCAGATTAGCCGTCACTATCAATGACTTTATTATTTTCCCTTTCAAATCCTCACAAATTATAATTATCCCTTTGGTCCAAATTCATAATGTTAGCAGTCTAATTGAGGCAAGCAAGCATTTTTAAACTTGCTCTGTATTCATGAGGACCGCACCACAGCGAACATGTCTGGCAGCACTCGAGATGCAAATGACTGTGGATTTAGACATGCTGCTGATCTGTCGCTCTAGGGCATCTGAACTGTATCTTATTACCCACAATTCAGAGCAGACCACATCCATGTGAAGCCTATACATTTTCTGCCCTCCTCCTCAGTTTTTAAAGTTTGTTACAGCAGTGAGCAAGAAATTCAGCGAAGATACAGGACCCTTGTGACTATGTTGCGCATTACAACCTCTTGTTGGCTTTTTTTTCTGGAAATGATTGTTATTTACACAAGCAAAGTGGATGACGATTTAAGGATGACGATGTTGATGGTCATACTCAATGATCCAACAACACTCAAGGCCCTGTTTTAATGATCTAAGCGCATGGTCTAAAGCGCACGGCGCAAGTGTACTTAGGCCGTGTCCGAATCCACTTTTGCTGGTGTAGGAAGTGAAATTTAAGGGTTATGTTCTATGACTTTAAATAGGATTTGGGATAATATCGCGAGAACGGCGCCCCGCGAGTTAGAGCGCGGGAGAAAACAGTTGTCGTGGTGTTCAGAGAGAGGGAGACACTATGTAATCGGCTGCGGCCATTTCACGATGTTGAGATGTTCAATAAACAAGTGTTGTAGTCACCGGAGCTCTTTGTCAGTGCCCTCCCTATTGTGGTGATAACAGAACGAGGCCAAGAACCCACGGAACAGCGCTGGGTAAAAACTAAAAGCAGAGGATAACTCACGCGCGTTACACTAGTTTAACAACGGGAATGAGTGATGGGTGTGTTTTGGGCATAGCATGCAATAAACCAATCAGAGTCTCATCTCCCATTCCCTTTGAAAGCCAGTTGCGCTCGCGCCATGGCGGATTCGCTATTTACATGGCGTAATTTGCAAGCGGAAAGACTGAACGCTTCTCCAGAGAGGAAACGGATCTGCTCGTGCGCGAGGTTAAAGCACAAGCAGAACATCTACGGGACAAAGTGTACATGTGCATATTACTAACGCGCTCTTTAAATAACAAAACAATATCGCGCCATTGACTTTAGACCAGGTTTCAGTTGGTCAGGCTGTGATAGGGCCCACAGTCTTTATTAATAAACACACAAAAAACACACAGGAGAAATGCTAGAAAACAAAAACCACACTATTCGTCAATGAGAACTGATAAAGAACAACAGAAACACAGGGTTATAAATACAGGGGTAGAACAAAACCAAACTAGACACAGCTAAAACTAATGGGTAGAAACAAACAAGGACATAATGCGTAAGCAGGGAAATCTAAACTAAACAGAGCAGGGAAACAGGAACTGAAGGAACTGGAAAAGAATATCAAAATAAGAGTTCATAGAACCTTCAGATAAAGGATTCCAATAAAGGACCTTTATTTTGAAAGTCGCGATTGAACAGAAATAGAGACAGATTTTTTTTTTTTTTTTTTTTACTGTGACATACATCTGGATGAAATGAAAATGATTATTGGGGGAAAAGGGGAGGAAATGTAGGGCGGGGGCTTTCTATCCATCGGTTGTTGATTGAATGGATGCAGAAGAATGAAACTTAAAACATTGATGAATCAATCACAATAAGATCATCAAGCATTTAGAAAATAGATGCAGTGAGTTTCCACTTCTTGCCGTGGAGAAGTTTAGAACCACGTTAAGGTTCTTTTAAGGTGTGATTTTGCAGAAAGTGTAAATTACCATCCAATATTGTTGCATGGAAAACAGAAGCTCAGACATTCTGCCAAACTTTAACAGAAGAAACAAAGTAGTGTGGGTTTGGAATGATTTCAGGTTAAGTAAATTACATCTTTTTTTCTTTTTTTTAGCAAACTATTCCTTTAAAAGTAAAGTGTCATCATTTGCTACAGCAATTGGTGTAAACAGGCGGAAAATAATGAAGATGTTTTCTGCAGACTTCTGCTGTAGTTCTTCTACTTCTATTTCCTCAGGCATTTATACCAGAGCACTGTCTCTTGAGGGCCCCCTATAGGGCACTTCAGCAAATGAATATCACATGCTATCCTCCGGTATTCTGGCAGATTGCTTATTCTGTTTGTCAAAAGTTTAAGCTGATGCAATGAACTTATTTTGACCTTTTCTGTTTGCCAACAAAAAATAAATTCTACAGACTCACAGCTCCTCTGGGAAAGGTCTGACTTCTTTTCTCCTTGCACATGCTGCATTTTTCAGGGAATCAGGCAAAGAAGGAATATGAATGATGTTATTCCCACCCAGAAGTCTTATTTATTAAAATAAAATAAAAACACACTAGTTGCACTATAGCGTTTGATCAGGACACAGGGCTTCAGCGCAGAGCCCAGATGAAAGCAAAAAGGTTATTTAATGCACACATAATAAAGCCTTTCGAAAGGTTCCCACTGGAGCTGTCTGAACGCAGTGTAACAAATGCCACTTTTCTGCTCTTCACATGCACGATTTAAAATGATTAGGATCCGTGGTGAAGGCACATAATGAAAAATTAATTGCATCAATCTTTTCATTGTTGTGAGCGAAACAGCTCATTTACAGATGGTCATTCCCCACCTGCTCAACCAACCGGCGACAGCTGAGCAGAGCGAGGCTGTGCAGCATGCCAATGACACACACACACACACACACACACACAACATGGCTGAGAAGCTAAACGTTTCGGACAAGCGCTTTACATTTCTTCAAACTTTCTTTCTACTTCACAATGGCAAGGATGAACAGCAATAACAATAATAATGAGAGAGAGCAGTAAACGGTAAAACACACCAATATTGATCAGAGACTCTTGGGAAGGTTGTGTGTAAAGCATGCTAATATCATGTGAGAAAACTGCCATGAAGTTGGTAGAATGGTACTGTAATGTGTGAACCATCTGGGAAACCTTAAGAGATGTAACATCAAACGTGCAAAATGAATGAATAAAACTGCACGACTCTTTCAGTGTATAATATACGAATTTGTGTCTCGTTACGTGAGACCATGCGTCAATTTTTCGTACCTCGCTTGATACATCTGAGATGAATTGACAGATGCCAGATCTTCTAATAATAACTGATCTATGGGTAATTTGGTTCTTTAAAACAATGCTGATTTGATTAAAATATCTGGATTAATTTGTCTGTGATTACAGCGTTCTTGGTGTTCATTGGAAAGGGCAGATCGATACTCGAAACCATGATTTTTAAAGTCCCTGTAAAGGCAATTCTAAAAGAAAAATTCTAAACCCATTATAAATGTTAGAAATGTATTGCTAAAACATATTACAAAGACTGTGAACTGTGAAGTACTGAATTGTGGAGTTAGACCGTTAAACAGTTTTTCACCATTGCTATTTTCCGGATTTTTTGGGCGGGGCTAAAACGGGGCTCGATGACGCACTGGAGCCCCTGAGCTCCTGGACACGCCCCTACTTGATGACGCACTGAGGCCCCTGAGCTCCTGGACACGCCCCTACTTGATGACGCACTGAGGCCCCTGAGCTCCTGGACACGCCCCTACTTGATGACGCACTGGAGCCCCTGAGCTCCTGGACACGCCCCTACTTGATGACGCACTGGAGCCCCTGAGCTCCTGGACACGCCCCTACTTGATGACGCACTGAGGCCCCTGAGCTCCTGGACACGCCCCTACTTGATGATGCACTGAGGCCCCTGAGCTCCTGGACACGCCCGTACTTGATGACACACTGGAGCCCCTGAGCTCCTGGACACGCCCCTACTTGATGACGCACTGGAGCCCCTGAGCTCCTGGA
Source organism: Rhinichthys klamathensis goyatoka (assembly GCF_029890125.1). NCBI lineage: Eukaryota > Metazoa > Chordata > Actinopteri > Cypriniformes > Leuciscidae > Rhinichthys > Rhinichthys klamathensis. Next base: position 467,476 of record NW_026606630.1, read on the forward strand.
CACGCCCCTACTTGATGACGCACTGGAGCCCCTGAGCTCCTGGACACGCCCCTACTTGATGACGCACTGGAGCCCCTGAGCTCCTGGACACGCCCCTACTTGATGACGCACTGAGGCCCCTGAGCTCCTGGACACGCCCCTACTTGATGACGCACTGAGGCACCTGAGCTCCTGGACACGCCCCTACTTGATGACGCACTGAGGCCCCTGAGCTCCTGGACATGCCCCTACTTGATGACGGACTGAGGCCCCTGAGCTCCTGGACACGCCCCTACTTGATGACGCACTGAGGCCCCTGAGCTCCTGGACACGCCCCTACTTAATGACGCACTGAGGCCCCTGAGCTCCTGGACACGCCCCTACTTGATGACGCACTGAGGCCCCTGAGCTCCTGGACACGCCCCTACTTGATGACGCACTGAGGCCCCTGAGCTCCTGGACGCCTACTTGATGACGCACTAAGGCCCCTGAGCTCCTGGACACGCCCCTACTTGATGACGCACTGAGGCCCTGAGCTCCTGGACACGCCCCTACTTGATGACGCACTGGAGCCCCTGAGCTCCTGGACACGCCCCTACTTGATGACGCACTGGAGCCCCTGAGCTCCTGGACACGCCCCTACTTGATGACGCACTGGAGCCCCTGAGCTCCTGGACACGCCCCTACTTAATGACGCAGTGAGGCCCCTGAGCTCCTGGACACGCCCCTACTTGATGACGCACTGAGGCCCCTGAGCTCCTGGACACGCCCCTACTTGATGACGCACTGAGGCCCCTGAGCTCCTGGACGCCTACTTGATGACGCACTGGAGCCCCTGAGCTCCTGGACACGCCCCTACTTGATGACGCACTGGAGCCCCTGAGCTCCTGGACACGCCCCTACTTGATGACGCACTGAGGCCCCTGAGCTCCTGGACACGCCCCTACTTGATGACGCACTGGAGCCCCTGAGCTCCTGGACACGCCCCTACTTGATGACGCACTGAGTGGGCGTGGTTTCAGCGCAGCCAGTGGACACGCCCCCAGCGTTTGAGAGCAGAGAACACTGCTCATTTCTTCAAGATTTTGATAGCTTATTTTATGTACTTGCCGGCTTTTTTTATCATTCAAATTTGGCTGGGTGGCTAATAACACATTTTTCTGTGGTGTGACAAACTCAGAACACATACTTAATTCTGACTTTACAGGGACTTTAATGCAGCTATTGGCTTGAACCAAGACAGCAACGTAATGATATCATATAAAAAAAAAAAAAAAAAAAAAAACATCACACACCTGATGAAAAACTTTTGGAATTTTTGGACCTTTATAAGGAAACAGTCAAGATACCACATGATTTTTACAGTTGGCTCAAGTATTCAACCCTGTTACCTGCAACGCTTTTAAAATATTGTTAGAATATTGATCATTTAAATAATTGTATTTCATTTATGTGAAATACACATTTATTAATAAATACAAGGCCAAATTGAATCAGTAACCCGTACTGAGTGAATACTTAAATAGCCAAAATCTACAACCACTGATATTATCATTAACTGAAAATAAAACTATAAACTTTATTAAAAGTCATCTTTGAATTTAGAGAATATAAAATCTAAACGTAAGATGAAAAAAAAACTATGCAAAACTAATTAATTTTAAATTAACATTAAAATAGTATATATATATATATATATATTTTTTTTTTTTTTTAAACAGAAACTAATAAAAATGACAAAAACACACAACAGAAATACTAAAACTTAAACTATGGAATTAAAAAGAAAATAACAGTTATATATAAAGTTTATATATGTATATAATTAACTGTTAATTATTTAGCATTTATTATTAGCATTACAGGCTATTGCACCAATCACAATCATTGAGCTGAAACACTGGTTCTCAGTTTGTGTGCTCACCAGCAGACTCTGGGTCCGAACCCCAGGTGTTGGCCTGCACAGACACTGATATTGCTCTGGCTGCAGAAGTGTGTTTGATCCCCTTGTGAGGCAGGCAGATGGCATCCTTTGTGTAGCGATGGCTGTTATTAGCCATGACTCTCATCCATATGTTCCGATGGAAGGGCAGCTGGCCTGGAGATTCATTTTTTAAGCAGGTATTTTATGACTCTATCTGCAGTCAGTGTTCCCCAATGTGTCACCAATAGTGTCTCCAATGTCAATACCTTGCTCTACTTCATTTTCTGGCTCTGCTGACAACATCATTAAAGTTATACATCGTGACTGACTGTAGACATTTTTTATTTTATTTTGGTACTGTAAAGGTCAGGGATGGGTTACAAATAGGAAACATCTGTACATTTTACTGAGCTTAAGATGATAAATACACCACAACAGGAAGTACACAGACTCTTGGACAAACCGGTCGAGGCAGACTGAAGGCGTGTTTACTTTTACACGACAACGATACGCTTAAAACGGAGACGTTTTTCCTTTGAGGTTTCCGCGTACAGAACGATCCCCGTTCACACGAATCCGCGAAAACGGCTAAAAACGCTGTATTCTGCTGCCAGACCTTTAGATGGCGATACACACTATAGACTGAACACGTAATACGCATGTGCATGACATCATCGTCTTCAGAGATTTGCGTTTTTGTCGTTTACACGGAGAACGTTTTCAAAAACCTGGACTTTGAAACCCATTTTCAAAAGTTTGCGTTTCTAGGCACCCAAAACAACGTTGTCGAGTAAACGAACGGCCAAAACGCCTAAAAAGTTTACCGTTTTTATTTGAAAACGGTTTAATGTAAACAGCCCCTTAGTTGTGCAGTCTCATCTATGTTACGTTCGTGTTTCATTGAAATATCGTCAGTGTTATTAAAGACTTTTGAACCTGATTCCTTCATCTTCGTGCATTTGTATACAGCCGAGTTGTGACATGAACATAATCTAGCTAACATTTATATTTTAATTACCGCTGAAAAGTTTCATGTATATGTAAAAATCAATGTATTTATCATAATGTACTCTAAAAAAAATAATGTCAGAAAGATATCACTTCTGTTGTTGTTCATAAATACCAGTCGTGATGTTGTACAATGAGGATGTTGTCATGTCCCAATGTGTAGTGAGCCAGGGTCCTTATTGTCCTTACCAGTGCCTGAATTGATGTAAATGATATACTGAATCATGACCTATAGGGAGCTGATTGTGAGTCTTTCTGCTCATGCTAATGTTACAAGTCCAGGGAAGAGCTGACAAGAGTTACGCTTCAGTCAGTGCACTGAATACAAAAGCAAACATGCAGCATTTTAGATGCGCAGTGATGTGAAAAGAATCAAAATGCTAGTTTTTTAGCTTTTAGTATGAATATGTTAGCCTTAAGGTTATGAATAAGCTGGTGTGTTCCATAACAATGACAACATTTGCATTTAGGAAATATAAGCATTCAAAACTTACAGTCTCTCACTTCCGCTAAAATGGATCACGTATTTTTATGACATCACCGCCGGCTTCAGCTTCTCATCACATCTTCTGTCCAATCAAATGCTCTCAAGAATCTAAAGCTCCGCCCACTATGCTATAAACATCACCCGGCCAAAGCGACCGTTGACACGTCACAGAGCAATATGGGCTGGAGATGTGTGTTCGGTTGCTCAAACGCTCGAGTTTTATTCCGTTTTCCAGCTGTACGTTGGTTAAGAATGAAATGGCTAGAATTTATTCACACCTCTACTATTGAATTCAAAGCATTATCAGCGCTCGGATTCGCTTCAATGGTGCCGTCAAGTACGACTGCAGTCTGTGAGGTAAACTGAACGCTATTGGCTCTTTGAAAAGGGGGAGGAGCCATTCAATATGTCCCGCCTTAGCTTCCTGTTTCAGTGGAAATGACATCAACGCATCGCATCATACAAAGCTGTGTGCTCCAAGGCACTTCAGTGGACCTTTAAACAAAATATAGTAACTATACTATAGTAAATATAGTAAGCTGATAAGAGAAAACGCGCAGTGAATTGAGCGCGCAGCGGCACAGACGCGCATCCCTTTTTCACAGACAGAAGTGGAAAGTTTGTAGTTCAGTTGGATATCAACGGCAAAGAAAGTAAAATAAGACATTAATATGCGCTTTATAAGTACTAATAATCAGCCAATATCCTAGTAATATGCATGCTAATAAGCAACTAGTTAATAGTGAGAATTGGACCTAAACTAAAGTGTTTCCGAGACTGCTTCTGTGAGAGGAGAGGAGATTGTTAGCTGTGGATGTGGTTGGTTTGAGTTCCCGTGTGACGCTGAGATCTGACTTCTGATTGTTGTAGTTTTGTAGTTAGCGAAATCAGCAGCTGTTTAAGTGGCGGTGGGCTCAATATATTTTCACATTTTATTGTGCAATTTAAAATACATTCGTAATAGCCTCTTTTGTTCCCCTAGCATGTGTGTGTGTGTGTGTGCCTGACAGTGAGTGCTAAAACCACTTCAGGAGTTTCTGTCTTTGTCAGCCAGTGCGGAGTCCACCTCTCCACGTGAAGACAGTTGTTAACGAGAGCCATGGCAGTGTATCACTACACTTCTCCAGGAGGAGATGAACCATCATCAACTCTCCTTCTCCTCATCAGGTCATTAGTTCCAAACACCGTCCTACCCAACATCCTTTGGGGGAGCAGAGCAGAGCAGAGCAGGAATGGCAAGGAGAAAGGGAGGACATTTGTTAAGAGGAAGGAGGAAGAAAATCACAAAGGCCACGAGTGTGAACTCGACAGCTAGTATTCCCACTGTACGGGTGTGAAAGAAAAGAGTTACACAGAGTCAGAGCGGAGGAACATCTCCTGTTGGAGGAATGATTAAAAAAAGGGTACAGGGATTAAACTCTTTCTCAGGAGGCAAAGGATGCAGCGGCTCCTCAAAAATAAATGATTAAATAAATACAATTGCGAGAAAATAATCAACAGTATAAAAATAATACAAGAGATTATGAAATATGAGATAATATGATAATATACATAATATGTAAAAAACCCTCTTTTTTTTTTCCTCAACGTCCCTCAACATCAATCTGATTGGTTGATACCGATCAGTATGGAAGTACATTTTCCCATTTTTAAAATGTGTTATATAGTTACAAGCCATAACCATGCAATCAGCTGCGGGGTGAATCAAAATATTACAAACTTTGAATTTAAGCAAAGGGGTTTTTGAAAATCGGACAATATGACAGAAGGTAAAAGATTTTGGTCTTAAAGGGATAGTCCACCCCAAAATGAAAATTCTGTCATCATTTACTCACCCTTATGTTGTTCCAAACCTGTATGAGTTTCTTTCTTCTGTTGAACACAAAATAAGATCTTTTAAAGAATGTTGGTAACCAGAAAGTTGACGGTAGCCATTGGCCTCCATAGTAGAAAAAAAACAATAAACTATGGAAGTCAATGGGGCTATAAACTGACTGATCATTCAAGTTTTAATAATCGTTCTAATTCTATGAGAAAAGCAAAGTCCACACCACAACTATAATGAAAATGACACAGAAGAACTATATAACTGGAATCAGAAAATTATATTTCCAACTGATAAAAAAAAAAAAAAAAAAAAAAAAAAAAACATTGACTGCTGATATGAATCCACACGATTAAAGAGCTTGCACATTTAAAGGAGCAGGTGACATTCAGTAATGCATTTAAAGAGAACGCTTTCATCTGTGTAGACTCTAATTTAGTTATCGATCTAGTCATGTTCTCATTTAATCATTCGTTGTCATGGTTTCCTATTAGCTCACCTGTTCCCTGTTCCATTGATGATCTTCCTTTGTGTCTTTAAGCCCTCCGTTTCTTCCGTTTATTGTCTCGCGGTAACATTTATGGTTTGTCGTGTTGTCTTTCTGGTTGCATCATCATTCCATTCATTATGTGTCACATTATACACACAGCATCAGTGACATCCACATACTTCTCTAGTCTCGTTTGAAATAGTTAACACTCTGGATTGATGTCTCATTGTGCCCATTCGTGCATCTGTCGACTTGTAAAAACCCAAATAGATCACTGACAAAATGTGAGAAAAGATTTTGTTAATGTCTAATCCTTTTCTACAACACTTATTTTTCTATTTTAGGGATGCTTATTTAAAATGCATTAGCCCGTGGAAGGCACATAAAATATGCATCCGTTGGACTTTTCACCTTTTCAGAATTTATTTCTTGTATAAATCAAAGGGAAACGGAGTCTTTTATGGGTAAAAACTCATCCATGTTTCATGAGGTGCCAGAAGCAAGACCTAGATAATAGAATCCCTATCACAGGCGCTTTGTGTTCGGCTCTACCTTTCCCGAGATTCCATTACATCTCGCACATTAATAGGCATGCCACATTACAGGAGCGTTTCAAGTGTGTATCACCCAGAAAATTCAATAAACAATCCACTAAGCTATTGTTTTAAGGTCCAACGCATCTAGTTAGGCTAAAAGATGTTCACGATTGCTTAAATGAGCTCAGAATGACAACAAGTTTCTGCAATATTGTAGAAAACTTATGGAGCATTACATTATTCTACTGACACACTAGCGAAGCTATAAGCAACTGGATGATTGTGGAAATAAAGCTCAAATGGGGCACTTGACTATTTCATTCAGGCACTTTGCAAATTAAACACGGACTTTCAAAAGAATGCACTTTTAAGGGAATTTCTATAGGTCATGTTCAGGACTCAATATTTACTGCAACACGGCTTGAATATACCCTGTTGAAAAGCTCCTTATATTATGTTATATATATTCCTCAGGGCAAATTAGCTATTAAAAGGCTAAAGGTTACGACTATAAAAGTAAAATTGGCACGAATATCCTGATTCTGGGATACTGTGGACATAAATAAGACTACTCTGCCCCTTGACGGTTTAAATACTAGTCTCAAATTCACAGGGCTCAATTACAGACTGACACATATACAATTTCTTATTAGCTGGCCACTAATTTCGGGCAGTTTCTCATCTGACTTCAAGGAAGAATAAGCCGATTTCAAAGAAGAAATAGCTGATTTTACCAGAGAGCTTCATTACATCAGATCTTTGATATATTAAAATCCTTAGTTTGTACCAGTTGGCATCAGATAGATACTTGACACATGTATTACCGTTAAACACAACTACAGCCTCTACATTGTGCTTTAGAGTTATGTCAATGGCATTTTGTTTACAATTAAATAAATAAAACAATTCTAAATCTAAAAATCCATTCATAATTTGTGTTGTGTTTACAATATCTAAACATATTTTTTTGCGGGGGATTATTTTTTTTCTTGTTTTGAGCATCTAACAAAATACTGTTAGGTTGTTTGTTTGTTTGTTTGTTTGTTTGTTTGTATATATGCCACATTTGCAGAAGGATAGACAGTGGGCTGCACAAATAGTGGCATCCTTCCAAATAGTGGCAGACAGCAACATAGTGTCGGCCCAGATCCGGCCCACATCTGGTACACCACAAGAACCAGATGTGGGCCGAATCTGGGCCGACACTATGTTGCTCTCTGGGATGGTTAATTAGTGTGATTTTTTTTTTTTTCTCCTCTTAGTCTTTCATTTAAAAATATTAAAAAAAAATCGAATGGTTGAATTTCTTACCATAATTTTTTTTTCTTCTGAAATTATGTATTCCACAAGTTAATTACTGTAATAACAGTTACAACAGATTTGTATTTCAAATAAATGCAGTTCCTTTTAACTTCCTATTCACAAAAGACTACTGTTTATGCAAACTGTTTTCAACATTGATAATAATCATAAATGTTTCTTGAGCATCAAATCACCATATTAGAATGATTTCTGAAGGATCATGTGACACTGAAGACTGGAGTAATGATGCTGAAAACTCTGATTTGATCACAGGAATAAATTAGAGCTTACTATATATTTCAATAGAAAACAGCTATATTCAATTGTAAGATTAATTTCTCAATATTACTGTTTTTAGTGTATTATTGATTAAAGAAATGCAGCCTTGGAGTGCAAAACATTTTAAAAAATCATACCGTCCCCAGACTTTTAAATATGTAGACGTAAAATGGACGAATGAAATGTAGACAGACAAATGAAAGAGCAACTGTCAACCATTTTCAATTTAAAATATCATCTCTTTATATTAAAAAACCCTACCAAAATACAGTATATTTAAAATACATTCATTTCATACTTGGTATACTTCAAAACCTATCGCTTTAGAAATACAGATATAAATATTATAATGAAACTTTATTTGGAGTTCTTAATTATTGCACAATGCACATTTCTAAATATAAAGCCTAAAATGTGTTTTAGTATGACTATTTGTTGATAGTATGATCTCTGTATAATATCAGTCTTTAAATGCGATATATTTAAAGTGTACCTAAAGTACTGTATTTCAATAATTACACTTTAGCACAATCAAATATACTTAAGTATATCTTTAGTTCAACTTCAGCACTATTTCCGGATGACTAAAATGCATTAAGTACAAAATTTGTTCCAGCTTACATCAGACTTTAAGTATACCGGTTTAGTATTCTAAAAGTACAATTGCAGGGTATTTATATTAAGAACATAAATATGTAAATGTATTTGTAGTATACAACATTTTGGTATATTATTTTTCGCTATAGGGTACTTCCTCTTTTTTCCACATGTTAGCCTCAAAAACCCAAAGAAAACACTTAAACCAACTAAAAATGTTGCAAAAATACAACACAACTAACTAAATTGATGACTTGTTGGGAGGTACTATTGGTATTTTTGCTGCAGGAAAGTCACCCCAGGCTGCTACACCATTTTTTGATGATCGATTATGGCCATTAGTGGCGCCACTGTAGAACAGAGCAAACACAAAGTGTGATGAAAGGTTAACCTTCTGGTTCTGGCCACTAGTATGCCCAAAATGCATTCCTCACTGTCAAGTGACTCAAGGTGAATCACAAAGTGAGGCATTGATAGCGCCACAGATTGTGAACAATTTTGATGGTATCATTCATTGAATGCCATTGCTATCATGTACAGTAATTTCAAAAGCATTTCATTTTTATCTTTTAGGAAACATTTAAGATACATCGAATGTTTTGTATTTACATCACTACCTTCCTTTAAGCATTGCACATTTTGGTTGACTGCTTTGCAGACACTCCAGTGGTGCGTCAAGACGTCAGATCAGACAAGTAATCCAACAATAGACATTTGGAGTTAAAGCTTCATCATAGAGGTCATTGTCTATTTGCTTAATTTATTTGATCAAAACACAGTAAAAACAGCAATATTTTGAAATAATTACAATTTAAAAGATCTGTTTTCTATTGTAATAAATATATATTGTAATATAATGTTAAATGTAATTTATTCCTGTGATCAAAGCTGAATTTTCAGCATCATTACTCCAGTCTTCAGTGTCACATGATCCTTCAGAAATCATTCTACTATGCTGATTTGATGCTCAAGAGACATTTCTGATTATTATACCTTAACATTAATAGGACCCTCTTTGAACTGTTAAGCCCCCCAAGAAAAAAAATCCTAGCGCCGCCAATGAAACTTGTAAAAAGCATTCACTTCCTCAGAGCTCGTAATTACAGCTTGTAAGATGGGAAATTTCTGAGAGCTCCTTGTACCACGTTCTACTGTTTCCTATTGTGGGAACTGCATTGTAGTGGTCTCTGTGTGAACTCTTTATTGACTTCTCTGAACGGCTGGTAGCTTTTTCTTTTTTTCTTTGCCTTCTCCTATGCGAGAGTGCTTGGACGCATGTGCCTGTTACTTTTGAGCCCCTTTTTCTCTCCTTTTTTTTTGAATAGCTAGGAAGTTAGAGTGTATTGCTAGGGTATTTTTGGAATAAAGTCGAGTTTGTAATTTGCTGAAAGTGCTGGGGCAGGAATCGGGAATCGTCCCTCAAACCACCACCAATCGCCTACTGTTACTTACCTTATCCCCTAGGGCAGGGACAGGCACACTCTGTCCTGGAGGGCCACTGTTTAACTCCAGCCCTGATAAAACTCACCTACCTATAGCCTTCTAGTAATCCTGAAGACATTCATTAGCTGGTTCAGGTGTGCTTGATTAAGGTTCGAGCTAAACTCAGCATGACAGTGGCCCCACAGAATAGAGTTTCCCCATCCCTTGGCTACCTGGGGATGTAACAAGTTTGGGGGCTTGCAAGGGATTTGATGCATATAGTCAGACGATAAATACAGTCAGTCACAGGCGATCCACACTTCAATCCAGAAGGGGAACATGCGGTCATGCAGCACTGTTTACTTACCACTAGTGATGTATGTCTCGAGACCACTTTTACGTGGTCTCGGTCTTGTCACGACCTTGACGGTCTTTGGTCTTGGTCTTGTCTTGGTCTCGGACCTCTCGGTCTTGTCTAGGTCTCGTTGTCTCAGACCGACATAGTGGTCGGGGGATTTAGCAATATCAATATCCATGACGATATCCGCAACGGATTGAAGCGCGCGTCCGAGTGAAGACAGTGCGGTGCGCGAGCCGTATCCGCGCCACTGATCGCAGCGGCAACGAGCACTTTGATCACTTGATTTAAAAAAAACCCATATCATATACAGTTTTTGATATATTAATATTTACTAAAACACATATCAGTGACATGATAGGTTTTAACTTCATTCAGGAGATTTTGGGTAACTGCACAACTGACAGATGACTTTGAGCGCACCGCCAACGGTGTGTGTGTGTGTGTGTGTGTGTGTTTGTGTGTAACCATAGCGACAAAACAACCAACTTTCGGATCCTGGACTTTAGCTTATAATTTCGTTTTTAAAAATATAATTATGTTTTTAAAAGTTGCAGAATGGATTCATTTGGAGACTTCGAAATCGGCAGAGATAGGCAGGCAATGCAAAACAAAATCTTACAAGTTATTGCTTAGCTTCAACAACACTAGTCTGTTTTTTTCCCCCTCCGGTCTCGGTCTTGGTCTCGACTTGGTCTCGGTCTTGGTCTTGGTCTCGACTTGGTCTGTCTTGGTCTTGGTCTTGTCTTGGTCTCGATACCCTCTGGTCTTGGTAGTGTCTTGGTCTCGGTTTAGGCGGTCTTGACTACAAGTCTACTTACCACCATAGCTAGAAAAAGAACAGAAGAAGAAACGATCTATGCACCAACCCTAAACAAGAGTTCAGAGAACGCAAACCTTGAAATTGGTTGTTAAGCGTTGAATTTTTTTTTAAAACCATCTCCGCGTAAACTTCAAGAACGCGAATCTGTGAAAACGCTGACGGCGTGCACATGCGCATTACGTGTTTAGTCTATAGGTATGCGCGTTTGAATATATATGTGCGCAGGCGTGTAGTCTTTCTTTACAGATTGACCTTAAAAATTCATAATACAGATTTTTTTTGTCGCTTCCGCGTATCCATGTGAACTGGAATCATTTGACAACGTTTTATCTGTACAGAGGTAAATGGAAGGGAAGGAGGCCTTCACAGGGGAGGGACTAGTTGACACTTCAGGCCTGCGTTGTCGTCATGTACAGGCGCAGGTCCTTCATCAGATCTGGATACGTTACAACAGTCCAGTGATGAAATAGCATGTCCTGGAAATGGGTTGCCACAGGTGCCGCTTCACTCGCCTGCAAGGGTGAAGTAGACTCTTTTTCTCCTTCTCGCTCATCTTTCCGTGATTTCTTGGAAAAGCATAACATTGAACTTTGTGCATCCGCCATTGTCACCGCATGTTTATAAACTCACGCGCAAAGAAAATTACATTGTATTCTACGCACAACACGTTAATCAAACCACTAAGTTTGAAAACCACTGTTGCATTACAGTAACAAATCCTAAAAAAAAAATGGTTGTTTAGGCAACCCACTCGCTAATTTTGAAAATGCACATGCTTAAAATATAGATGATATGACATGACTATAATGATGAGTGAGACCTTTGCATTCTAGTTGCCAATTCCAGGAAAATTAAACTAGAGCACAGTAAATTGAGTAATCAAAGTTCCCAAGATACAACATAATCCTCCAATGCTACTCTGAAATATGACTCTCTTTTAACGCCATTTTAAAGCATAACTGTGAGTCCATGCAGATGAATCACATGGCGTCCCTGATTGCTCTTGAAAGTGCTCCCATCTGGAGTTCGCTGACAGATGATGGAGCGTCCTGCACCACTCTGGCTCTGAAAACTCCCCTCGCTCATCAGTATAATGAGGACGATCATTTGTGAACTCATGCTGTGGCTTATGGCTGCCACTGGAGCTCTCAAGTGATTTCTGCTACAAGAACGTCCACACAGCTCATTACTTTGAATATGTCTGCATACCGCAACCAAGCCTGAGTGTCTCTGGGTAGTGAGGCAGAATAAGTAGGCTGCAATCACATTTGCTTCACCGCAGGCAAAGTGCTGTGTCATTCAGCAAAAACCAGCTTTATAAGCATTTATATGCCTGTGTTAGAGGAAGTTTAATTCAATAGCAAGGACATTGGGGTATGGGACCGTTTTTATTGTAGATTAAAGAACAAGTTCACTCAAGAATGAAAATTATGTCATTATGTACTCACCCTGATGCAGATCCAAACCCCTTTTCCACCACTGAACAGCTCTTTTTTTTTTTTTGACAATGTCCAAAAGGGGCTAAAAGCTTAATTAAAGTGGTCCATAACCTGTGCGATATATACTCTACTCTGCTGGTCTGAAAACGAGCTGTGTTCAGGCACATTGTTGGCGCGTTGCTATTTTGAGGCAACTGAAAAGCACGCCGATTAACAACCACAGTACGATGCATCGTTGAAGAAACAAATTAGCTAGTCATGACTGCTTCGAACACTTTGTCCCGTAGATGGTCTGCTCTTTAACGCTTTAACCTCGCACACAAGCTGATCCATTTCCTCTCTGGAGAAGCGTTCAGTTTTTCCGCTTGCAAATTCCGCCATGGCGCGAGCGCAACTGGGTTTTAAAGGGAATGGGAGATGAGACTCTGATTGGTTTATTGCACGTTACGACCAAAACACACCCATTACTCATTAAGTATGGCGTTATATGTGTGCCTCAATCCTGAGCGAGTAATTGTAAGTTTTGAGCACAGAGAACTATATTTTGCAAGCACAGTGCATTATATTTTGAACAGAAATTAACAATCGCAAAAAAAAAAAAAAATTGTTTGACCAAAGAAAAAAACGATTCCGTGCTCAATAAATGTATTTGCTATCATCCATATTAACGTACAATAATAACCCCTCTCACGCAGTTTACAGGTGGTCTCTCAAATGTATTCTCTGCGCTCCTGTCAAGTCCCTCCCTCTCTCTCTCTCTCAACCTCTTAATTCTGTGCGCACTCAACTCTTGACACACGCTCGCTCAACTTGCAACAGCATTGTAAGTGTGCCACAAAATCAACCAATCGGAAAATTAAAGGTCAGTTGTGATTGGCTGTTGGTCTCCAATCAAATCGCTAGTAGAACCAAAGCCCGTCTGGTAGAACTATCTACTACAGCATCAAGCTTACTGGGAAAAAAAAATCGAAAAAAATAACTGACTACAGCGAGACTAATGGATTAAAACACATGTTGGTAAGTATTTTTTATTATTATTAACTTAAAAGTGCCTTGTTAGTTTTGTGTATTACAATGCTGTTGTGTTGTTTAACTTAATATTACATAATATTACAGTAGCCTATATCTCCTATTGTGACTAAAGTTAGTTTGACTTATCCTTTTCAAGCATTCTAAAAACTAATTTAAATGACATTCAGCAAGGTTTACTTTTACTTTAGAATTTTAAGTTATAATTTCTGGTATACAATTATAAGTTAATAAAAAAAATCTGAAATATAAAAAACGTCTCGGTTACATATGGTAACCCTCGTTCCCTGAGGGAGGGAACGGAGACGTAGGTCAGACTGACCAATAGGAATCTCGCTAGAGAGGCCAATCTACTTCGAGTGAAACTAAAACAAGCCAATGCACATTGGCATGCAATCATTTGCATCAGCTGCGCGTCCTCGTCAGCGCGGGTATTTAACAGCAGCTGTTATGATTGCACGCTAGTTTTTTGCTGAGGAGCCAAACCTGAAAAAGCTGGCCGCCCCAGCGGGCGGCAGCAGATGTGGCGACGGGACCTACGTCTCCGTTCCCTCCCTCAGGGAACGAGGGTTACCATATGTAACCGAGACGTTCCCTATCGGTCAGTCACTACAACGTAGGTCAGACTGACCAATAGGAATCCCTACCAAAGCGCCACAGCTGCTGCACCCCATCCAGCGCCCCATGCAAGCCTCTACACCTTCTTGCCTAGAAGGACGATAGGAGGAGGCTACACACAGAGTGTATCTGTCACTGTTGTTCCGTAATAACCCATACAGTGAGATTATTGGATAACACTGGGAAAGCGTGCCCTTCAGTTAGGAAGGAGGACGCTGCGGAAGCCACTTACTTCAAGGAGTTATGTGGGGAATACATATGGACTAGCCCGAAGGCTGTACTACATATGAGATAGTGGGTGACTTAGCCCAAGGGAAAGACACGGGCTTCCGTTAGGAGCAGCCGTGGAAAATATACACATATGGGATCCCCGTAGGGTCACACATATGGAACCCAGCCCAGATCCGGTTCTCAAGGATTCAGCGGATAAAGGCCTGGCACCTGGACGCTCCGCCATGTCCGGGCCGAGGGGTTTTTGGAGGACTCAACAGGTTTTTCACTCTGGAGCAATAAGGGTGCACAGTAGGGTGCAGCAAGCCGACAGAGCCGGGCCTCTCGGTGCTTCTACCCGTTTAGGGTGAGAACACGGGAGGAGACCGGCTCTACACGTAGGCTATAATATCTAGCGAACGTGTTAGGTGTCGCCCAGCCCGCAGCTCTACAGATATCTGTTAGCGAGGAGCCACGTGCCAGCACCCAGGAGGATGCAACGCCTCTCGTGGAGTGTGCATGCAACCTGAGCGGGCAGGGCACGCCTTGAGCTTGGTAAGCCAAGGCGATGGCATCCACTATCCAGTGGGCCATCCTCTGCTTGGAGACAGCCTTTCCCCTCTGCTGGCCTCCATAACAGACAAAGAGCTGGTCTGAGGTCCTGATGCTTTGAGTTCTGTCCACGTACATACGCAGAGCGCGAACGGGACAGAGCAAAGCCAGGGCTGGGTCTGCCTCCTCCAAAGGCAGCGCTTGCAGGTTCACTACCTGGTTTTTGAAGGGAGTGGTAGGAACCTTGGGCACATAGCCAGGCCGGGGTCTTAATACCACATGGTTGTCACCCGGCCCGAACTCTAGGCACGATTCGTCGACCGAAAATGCGTGCAGGTCTCCTACCCTCTTGACAGAGGCCAGTGCAACCAGTAGCAAAGTCTTCATGGAAAGAAGCTTTAAGTCTACTGACTGCAGAGGCTCAAAGGGAACATCCTGAAGTGCTCGAAGCACCAGGGGAAGATCCCAAGAGAGTATGGAGGGGGGTCGAGGAGGATTTAATCGTCTCGCCCCCCTAAGAAACCTGACGACCAGGTCGTGCTTCCCCACTGTTTTGCCATCTACGTGGTCGTGATAAGCTGAAATAGCTGCAGCATGTACTTTGAGGGTGGAGGGAGACAGCCTTCGCTCCAACCCTTGCTGCAAGAAGGAAAGCACAGACCCTATCGAACATCTCCGGGGGTCTTCTCGGCGAGAAGAACACCACTCGACGAACAGGTTCCACTTCAGGGCGTAAACACGTCTCGTGGACGGCGCCCGTGCTGAAGTGATGGTGTTAAGTACCTCAGGGGGTAAGTCACCTAGAACCTCCGCGTCCCGTCCAGGGACCAGACATGGAGTTTCCAGAGGTCTGGACGCGGGTGCCATAGGGTGCCCCGTCTCTGAGTCAGAAGATCCTTCCTCAGAGGAATGGGCCAGGGAGGGACTGTCCCAAGGAGCATGAGTTCTGGGAACCAAGTCCAGGTGGGCCAATAGGGAGCCACCAGAAGGACCTGCTCCTCGTCCTCCCTGACTTTGCACAGTGTCTGTGCAAGTAGGCTCACTGGGGGAAACGCATATTTGCGGAGGCCCCGGGGCCAGCTGTGTGCCAGTGCGTCCGTGCCGAGTGTTCCCTCGGTCAGGGAGTAAAACAGCTGGCAGTGGGAGGTCTCTGAAGAGGCAAACAGGTCTACCTGAGCCTCTCCGAACTCTCTCCAGATCAGCTGAACCACCTGGGGGTGGAGTCGCCATTCTCCCGGAAGCACAGCTCGTGATAGCTCGTCGGCCACACGGTTGAGCACGCCAGGGACATACATGGCTCGAAGCGACCTCAGACGCTTCTGACTCCAGAGGAGGAGATGGCGGGCGAGTTGCGACATGCGACGGGAGCGTAGACCACCTTGTCGGTTGATGTACGCCACGGTCGCAGTGTTGTCCGTACGGACCAGCACGTCCCTGCCCCGTAGCGGCCTTTTCAGGCGGCTCAGAGCGAGATGTACTGCTAGCAACTCGAGGCAATTGATGTGCCAATGCAGTTGGGGAGCCGTCCACACCCCTGACACTGCATGCCCGTTGTACGTGGCACCCCAGCCGGTGGCAGAGGCATCTGTGAAAACCACAGCATGCCTGGAGACCTGTTCCAAGGGGACTCCTGCCCGAAGGAACGAGAGGTCTGACCACGGGCTGAAGGTCTGGCGGCAGGCCGGTGTGATTGCCACCCGGTGAGTGCCATGATGCCACGCCCATCTCGGGACTCGGCCGTGAAGCCAGTGCTGAAGCGGTCTCATATGAAGCAAGCCGAGCGGAGTTACCGCTGCTGCCGCTGCCATATGCCCCAGGAGCCTCTGAAAAAATTTCAGTGGGACCGCTGTCCTGCCTTTGAACGTGTTCAAGCAGTTCAGCACCGACTGAGCGCGCTGCTCTGTGAGGCGCGCTGTCTGTGCGACCGAATCCAACTCCATACCGAGAAAAGAGATCCTCTGCACAGGGGCGAGTTTGCTCTTTTCCCAGTTGACCTGAAGGCCCAACTGGCTGAGGTGCGTGAGCACGAGGTCCCTGTGTTCGCATAACTGATCTCGAGAGTGTGCTAGTATAAGCCAGTCGTCGAGATAGTTGAGGAGGCGAACGCCCTGTTCTCTCATGGGAACAAGGGCCCCCTCCGTGACTTTCGTGAAGACACGGGGAGACAGGGACAGCCCGAAGGGCAGGACCTTGTACTGATATGCTCGACCCTCGAACGCAAAGCGCAGAAACGGCCTGTGTCGAGGAAGAATCGAGACATGAAAGTACGCGTCCTTCAGGTCGATCGCTGCAAACCAATCTTGGGGACGGATGCATCCGAAAATGCGTCTCTGCGTGAGCATTTTGAACGGTAGCTTGTGGAGGCTCCGATTCAAAACTCGCAGATCCAAGATCGGTCGTAACCCACCACCTTTCTTGGGTACAATGAAGTAGGGACTGTAGTGCCCTGACCTCATATCGGCTGGAGGGACCGGCTCTATCGCGTCCTTCGCCAGTAGGACTGCGATCTCCGCACGCAAGACATGGGCATCGGCTGCTCTCACTGTAGTGGAGTGGATGGCCCGAAACTTGGGGGGACGCCGGGCGAACTGAATCGCATAGCCGAGCCTGATGGTCCGAATGAGCCAGCGAGACGGACTGGGGAGCGCTAACCAGGCTCTCAGAGACCGTGCAAGCGGGACCAAAGGGACTGTAGGCGTACCCGGAGTGGGGCAGCGAGGTGGAACACAGGGACGTGGCTCGGGAGGCTCTCTCTGGGAGGCGGCCCGTAGCAGGGTCTGTGTGTGCTGTGCAGCACTTACCTGGTTCCACGGGGCAGGAGGTGCAGGAGGCGGCTCGGTGGCGTTCTCGAACTGCACACTGCTGCTCACTGGCGACAGAGGAGGCGGATGAGAGTGGTGAGGATTCTGTCCTCCCACTGCTCTCCGGGTCCTCTTCGGACCCAGAGATGGTAGAAACTGCTCTTTTATTGAAAATTTGGGTACCGCTGGTTTTGAGGCCAGCGGCGGAACACAAACAAAACGAAACACAGGATTTTCCACCCGGCCCTCTTCCGGGGGAGGGAGCGATGCAGTCATCGTCTCCTGGAGAGCAGTCCCTTCCATCTCCGGGTCGCCCGTCCTAGGGCCGCTTACCCCTGGCTTTGCCGCCCCTCTTGGCGGGGGCCTGGACGGGCGGGGCGCCCTGCCTGCGACTGGCTCCACGGCGCCGCTTAGGTGGAGGCTGCTGCTGTGGCACGGGAGCAGGGGCAGACGCAGGCGGACGCCCTCGGCGACGAGCAGACTGAGGTGCCGCGGGCGGCGGGGTGGAGGCAGCAGCTGGCCGCCGCGGCAGGATGTGTTTGATGGCCTCCGTCTGCTTTTGTACAGCCGAGAACTGCTGGGCGAAGTTCTCGACCGCGTCGCCGAAGAGGCCGGTCTGGGACACAGGGGAGTTGAGAAACCGGAGTTTGTCAGACTCCCTCATGTCAGCCAGACACAGCCAGAGATGGCGTTCCTGGACCACCATGGTGGACATCGCACGACCCACCGACCGCGCGGTCACCTTCGTCGCACGAAGCGCGAGGTCCGTCGCGATGCGAAGTTCCTGAAGAACTTGGGGATCATGACCACCCTCGTGCAGGTCCTTCAGTGCCTTGGCCTGATGGACCTGCAGCAACGCCATGGCGTGCATGGCAGAGGCAGCTTCCCCACAGGCCTTGTAAGCCTTGCCGGTTAAATCCGACGAGTACTTACAGGCCCGGGAAGGGAGACACGGTTCTCCACGCCAAGTGGAGTTAGGGCACAGTTGCATAGCAACGGCCCGTTCCACTGGCGGGATGCGCGTGTATCCCTTAGCTGCCCCGCCATCAAGGGTGGTGAGGGAGGAGGAGCCACCGGAACGGTTTCTGGCAGTAAAAGGTGCCGTCCACGTTCCCGTAAGCTCCTCATGCACTTCCGGGAAGAAAGGCACTGGGGTGGGTTGCTGAGAACCAGCGCGCGCCACCCCGAGATACCAATCATCCAACCTCGAGGGTTCGGGACACGGTGGAGGATTCCACACGAGCCCGACCCCGTTGGCGGCCCGGGAGAGCATGGCCATCATCTCCGGGTCCGTCTCAGGCACCGCTGGCACCCCCGAAGGAGGCAGCGGTGCCGAGTCGTCGTCCGCAGAGAAGTCTGACCCACCCTCCGATGCAGCGATCGACATCTGGTCACTGGGAGCCCCAAAGGAGACAACCGGTACACACCTCGAGGATGGTCCAGCTTTCTCCAATGGAAGCTCAACTGGCTGCGGAGCATGAGAGGGGTGAGGGCTCCTAGGGGGTTGGTTCCCCGAAGGAGACGCGCTCACCGTGATCCTCAGGTCACCCGCGCCCCCGCCCGAAGCAACCCTCTGAGGAGGATTGGAACGAGGCAGAGGCACGGGGACTCCGCCCCTTTGCAGGAACAGGAGTCTCGACCGTAGCTCCGCGATGGTCATCTTCCCACAATGGGTACATGACTCATCCACAAACGCTGCCTCAGCGTGTTCAATGCCCAGACACACGAGGCAGCGTTTGTGACCATCCTGTGAGCCCAGGTAACGACCGCATCCAGAAACACACAAATAGAAAGTCATCTTTTTCTTTTTAAAAGACGCTCTCTATTTGTGTAAGCTCTTTTAGGGACTGCTCTCACTGGTGCTGAAACACGCAGGGGAACAGTCACTGCGAACACAGACAGGAATGTGCACCTGTCTGTGCGCGATCTCTCTCTCTCTCTCTCGCTGTCTTACCAGCTGTGAAAACAGCTTTTGAGCGCTCGTACGGCGCACCTTACCAGCTGTTACAACAGCTTTTTGGTTTGCTCAATACCACAGACAGGAGAGAGAAAAAGACGACTGTTCGCGCTGCCGTGCTGTAACGCCCGCACCGGGAAGGAGAGGTCCAAAGAAGAGGCTCGCTTAGTAACACTCTGTAGGTTTAACATGAAGCGTTTGGCTCCGAAGCAAAAAGCTAGCGTGCAATCATAACAGCTGCTGTTAAATACCCGCGCTGACGAGGACGCGCAGCTGATGCAAATGATTGCATGCCAATGTGCATTGGCTTGTTTTAGTTTCACTCGAAGTAGATTGGCCTCTCTAGCGAGATTCCTATTGGTCAGTCTGACCTACGTTGTAGTGACTGACCGATAGGGAACTGCCACTTCTCCAGATGTGTGTTTTGTCATGGCAAAAATACCTTGATGGTAAGCCATGAAGCTGGGTTGATCTCATGAGAATGGAATTGATGCTTTGTTATTTGTTGCAGCATCCAAGTACAAGATCTAATAAAACCACATGAAAATGTTAATCTTCTTGCAGCTATAAAGTTACATCCTAATAGCTGGCCTTGAGCTTTTAGTTTTGTTTAGTGAACATTCTATGGGTTCTGGTACCTAAATTATTATGTGTTCATATATTTAAAAAAATAACTTGGTTACCTTGCATCTTAGAATACCACATAGTTATTTTTTTCGATTTTTTTTTTCAGTAAGCTTCCGGGATGCTGTAGTAGATAGTTCTACCAGACGGGCTTTGGTTCTACTAGCGATTTGATTGGAGACCAACAGCCAATCACAACTGACCTTTAATTTTCCGATTGGTTGATTTTGTGCAAGTTGAGCGAGCGTGTGTCAAGAGTTGAGTGCGCACAGAATTAAGAGGTTGAGAGAGAGAGAGAGGGAGGGACTTGACAGGAGCGCAGAGAATACGTTTGAGAGACCACCTGTAAACTGCGTGAGAGGGGTTATTATTGCACGTTAATATGGATGATAGCAAATACATTTATTGAGCACGGAATCGTTTTTTCTTTGCTCAAACGATTTTTTTTTTTGCTATTGTTAATTTCTGTTCAAAATATAATGCACTGTACTTGCAAAATATAGTTCTCTGTGCTCAAAACTTACAATTACTCGCTCAGGATTGAGGCACACATATAACGCCATACTTAAGAGAATAGGGACAACCCTTTTAGACCATGCGCCGGGAGCGCCGACCATTTTTCTCGTCGTTAAACTAGCAAAAGTGGATTCAGACACGACCTGAGTGCACTTGCACCGTGCGCTTTAGACCATGCGCTTAGATCCTTAAAATAGGGTCCAATGGCTTCAACACATTAGCAATCCTTTATGATCTGCAACAAAAAACAAGCATAGAAACATAGTGTGTAATTCTAAACCGAACAGCTCAGGGAGTAGATAGCAGCGTACGCCGTGCCCTCTGAACACCAATGACAGTGCTCATTAGAAAGAAATAATGGTGCTCCTTACATGCATTGGCCATTATTAATATGCCTTAGCTCGGGGATGTCACAGGTTAACTACTATTTCATTTCACCTTGGACGACCTCCAGCGAAACATACCTAATACTGCTGTCAGCTCCCCTGCTGACAATAGCAATTTAGCGGCGCCCACACTTACTACAGGGATAGCACGCTTTTAAAACACGGGAGACCTTGAGAGTTCTGCTGAAGTGACAAACACAATGACCCTCATCACACACTCGCGCGGTCTATCGGCACACAGCTTTCGGGCTCTCCTGGGCCTGTGCCTGAGCGCTCGATGAACACCACAGAGGCTGGCAAGCGCAGGCTAGCGACAAAGGGCGGAAAAATTAAGATCACACATCGTGGCCGAGATCAATACGAGGGGATAGGTGGGCAAATAAGAGGGAAATAAAGCAGGAGCCTGGAGCAAAGGAGCACGTAATTGCACTGGCTGTTTATGGCAGGAGGGATGTTTAACCACACAGGCAGATTAGCATGCGCTAGAAAAAAAAAAGGTTACTTGATAATTGGTTGCAAGATAAGATGAATCACAAAGGTTATTGGTGCTAGGTGGTACTTGTGAATAAATGGTTTAGGATGAATTTTGTGGCAAAAAAACGTACTTTTAGAGCTTAGCACTAAGCTAATATTAGAGCTAAGTGGATTCATTTTGTGTGTGTGACGTAAGGATTTGATGTGGACAGAGTTTTTAGCAAATGTTTTATAGTATTATAGTATACCAAAATGAGAGGGTTCCCTGTATAGTTTGCAGCAGTGTTTGGGAGAGATCGGTATTGGTATCAGCCGGTATCGGCGGAGAAATTTTGTATCAGTGCATCTCTATTATTAATAATAATATTAAATATTCAGAAAATTGCAATGTACATGAATATGCAATATTTATTATTTAGGCCTATCACATTGCATGATTATTTTTGTTTTATGGTGTAGCAAAAAAAAAATATACTGGCTTCAATAGAAAAAAAATCAACCCATGCTTATTGGAAAAAACCATGCCTGTGGCGAAATTTCTGCAAAATGATGTTATGTTGCTTTTTGCATGTTTCCTGACACTTTCAAAGTGAAATATAGTGAGTAGTACTAAAAGTGTGTTCAGTTTTATCTGAAAAAAAGAAGAAAAGTTGCTGCATTCAATTTTTAAGAACAGTCAACTTGGATGAATTGGATCATTTCAACTTAAATTACTTTAAACTGACTTAAAATGAGTTGAACAACTTATTTTGATGGGTTAAACTGAAGCAATGTGAAAAACTTAAGTTGTCATAACTTATTGTTAATATATTTTTTTCATCACAGCGTTTTTTAAATTCTCTATTGTGTTTGAAAACAACAAGCAAAAGTGAGAAACATACTTCCTGAAGAAACCATGCAATTTGCTTCTACAAGTCTTTGAACGTGACTTATTTTTCACAGGATTCATTAAAGAATACATTTTTCAAATGAGCCTGAGATGATACAAAGAGTGTTAAAATACGCTTTCAGTCACATAAAACCTCATACTGGCAGGACTGGAGACACGCTGATGAAGGTCATTCATAATG
Source organism: Rhinichthys klamathensis goyatoka (assembly GCF_029890125.1). NCBI lineage: Eukaryota > Metazoa > Chordata > Actinopteri > Cypriniformes > Leuciscidae > Rhinichthys > Rhinichthys klamathensis. The sequence goes on from NW_026606630.1 coordinate 490,182, forward strand.
ATTAAAATCCAAATGATTCATAAATGACCCAGGGGATTGTGGGTCTAGTGGCACCTCTATACATGGAAATTGCATTACCAGCCAAAGACACTGTCCAGGGACTCGCACCTCCAACACCAGAACAGACAGCCCGTGCCGCAAGCAATGAGCCATCAAAAGAACAATCAAATATGACGTTAGGAAAGGCAGCACTAGCAGATAAATGGGACAGAGAGGTTTCTTGTATTGCTGATGTGGAATCTTTGGCCATTTCGATATTTGATATATGACGTTGCCCCTGAGGTTGAGAAACAGGGATTGATAATGAACACCCAAGGCGATGTTTAGCAATGTGATTTCCCAAAGGAGCGCAATGGTTAGATGAGACTTTGTGCCATAACAAACAAGTGGATTGGTATGAAATACATAAGAGGTTATATTATCATACATAGTACATTTATTGGTAGTTTAAAGTAACGAGTGATGAAGAGAACTAGTGAAGAACTTTTATATCTCTGGGTTATTCTACAGAATCTGTGCCTTTCGAGTCCCCTATTAGCATATGTGTAAATAATGACTTGAACAATGAATAGTGAAAATCACAGTCACTTTCAATGCTTGTTGGTATGAACACATGCTGTTTTTTTAGCCATTTTTTGGACATTATGTTAAGTTTAAAGAGGATCAATTATGCTTTTTTTAGTGTGTATTGCTGTTTGAGCATGAAAAAGGTCTGGAAACAATGATGAATCAAACATTAAATAAAGCTAAATGACACAACAATAACAGTGATGCAGTCATCAGGTGCTATGTCAGCATCTCGGAGATCTTCTGGTTCAGGTCATACTTATACATAGAAAAATCGATCATAACTTCGGCAAACTATGGAGTGCCGCAGGGATCTGTGTTAGGCCCTTTATTATTCTCAATATATATGCTGCCACTTGGTAATATTCTAAGGAAACATGGAATTAGTTTCCATTGTTATGCCGATGACACTCAAATATATATATTTCATCACGGCCAGATGAATACGCTAAATTATCCACCTTTTTCCACCTTAGAAACATTGCTAAGCTACGTAATATGCTATCAGTCCCTGATGCAGAAAAGTTAGTTCATGCATTCATGACCTCGAGACTAGATTACTGTAATGCTTTATTAGCCGGTTGTCCTGCATCTTCAATAAACAAGCTACAGTTAGTCCAAAATGCAGCCGCTAGAGTTCTTACTAGATCAAGAAAATATGATCATATAACACCGATTCTATCATCACTTCATTGGTTACCTATAAAGTTCCGTATTAATTACAAGGTATTGCTTTTGACTTATAAAGCTCTAAATGGTTTAGCTCCAGTCTATTTAACGGATCTTCTATCGCCCTATAATCCATCGCGCTCTTTAAGATCACTAAATTCGAGGCTTCTAGTCCTTCCTAGGATATCCAGATCCACCAAAGGAGGGAGAGCATTTTCACATTTAGCTCCGAAGCTCTGGAATAGCCTTCCTGATATTGTTCGTTGCTCAGACTCGTTCTCCCAGTTTAAAACTAGACTAAAGACGCATCTATTTAGCCAGGCATTCATATAAATTTGTTATCTTACAGTTACTGTAAATTCGGCCTCTACTTCATAAACGCCAGAGGAGAACTGGCCCCGACTGAGCCTGGGTTCTCCCAAGGTTTTTTTTTTCTCCATTGGGTCATCTGATGGAGTTTTAGGACACCATCGGGTCACTTGATGGAGTTTTTCGGTTTCTTGCCACTGTTGCCTTTGGCTTGCTCAATTGGGGATATTCAAATTAAATGACCCATCATACCACTGATCAGCTCTACCAAACTTGGATGTCTTTTCCAGTAATGAACAAACACTGTTAAGTTGTTTTGATTGATACTGTGAAGCAGCTTTGATACAATCTGTATTGTGAAAAGCGCTATATAAATATATTTGACTTGACTTGACTTGATCTTGAATCGTTTAATTAACAGAATTTATTACTCCACTACATGTACGTGACATCATTAACGCTAGTCCTTTATTGTTGAATCAATGTGACCATGTCCGGGTCGTGACTAGCTAATTAGTTTCTTCAATGATGCTTCGTACTATGATTGTTATGGTCGTTGTATGGGAAACGCAAGTTTTTGAAAACAATTGTCTGTGTAAACTACAAAAATGCGAATTTGTGAAAATGTTGACGTCATTACGTGTTCAGTCTATAGGCATGAGTACTTGACTCCCAGTCCATATTTTCCTAACGTTTTGCCACTTTATAGTCCAGGCACATTTGTATTAATAAACCCACCTCATCGTCCGCTGAGACGAAATTGATTGATGCTTTTGCCATTTTTATAGTTAGAAGAATGCGTATGTGCGCAGGCAAATAGTGTTTCTTTACAAAGTGACATCAGCAACTAATGGCCTGGCAGCGTAATATAAAAATTTTTAGTCATTTTTGCGTATCCGTGTGAAAGGGGATCGTTTTGACAACGTTTGACAACTTTACAAAAACGCAAAGGAAAATGTTTTCTGATTTCTCAAATGTGGGTTTGAGAAAGTGCCTGAGGCAAAAACTTGTTTTAAAAGTTAGTCATGACTTTTTTTTTCTTTAAGACTTAAAACTGTTTTAAGTCAGTTAAATAAAAAATGTAGTTTGGTCTAATTTGATACTGAAAAGCGAGACTGACTCCCCTTGACTAACCGCTAGTTGGTCTACTAGTACCTAAGACATAGGCTGAATCCAAATATATATATATATATATGTACACCTGTATACACCTCTACAAATGCAAATTAATTACAATTAAGCACACTTTTTTTCACAAGGGCAAAACACAAATGTTGCATTATGCACTATATGTTTTTGGAATTGCACAGAATCTCAGTGCTCACAATGGCGATACAGTTGCTTTCAGTGGCGGATTTAGCAAATTGGGGGCCCAAGGCGAAGGTAGTATGGGGCCCCCCATCCGATCTTTAAAAGAGAACGAAAAATAAAAATAAATTTCATTTTTTGAAAAATAAACTATTAAATGGCACTTTCTGGAGAGTTTTGTGCAAAGAAATATAGTAGGTCTAGCAAGTCTTATATTTCTGTAATTCACACAGATCAAACACAAATATGCTGACTGAATAGATTGCTAGTTGAGAAACACTGCTTTAATTAATGTTTGTATGATGACTTTGTGAAAGGTTAACTAAACAGAATGAGCCGTCTTCCAGCTGGCCAGTAATTTGGCAAATTTCATTCATATAGATCTGTATTATGCTATAGTTTTTGATAGTGTTATACATTTCTTACAGATAATCACGACGATCATTGCGTTTGTCTTACCGAATGTGGTAGCTTTATGCAATTACAGTTTGTCTATAAGCTTTTTTTTATTAATGCCGACAGTAAAATGTTGCCAGATATTGCTACAAAAAAAAAAAAAAAAAATAATAATAATAATAATCCGAAATAAGTTCAAAGCTTGTGTTTTGGAAATAAGGTTAATATATCACTAACCCTAACATGCAACTTTGGAGGGCAAGGGGGGGGGCCCTCCTGCCTGCGACACTAACGATTTGATGCCTTTTTTCGCAAATGTTTTTTAGAAATATATAATTTGCGAAAAGTAAAAAAAAAACAAAAAAACTTAAGCATAATTTAATGGGGCATTTTGGGGGCCCCTAGGTAGCTCGGGGCCCAAGGCAATTGCCGACCTTTGCCTAATGGTTAAGTCCGCCCCAATTGTGTTATTATTCAAGCAGCCAGATAAGCATGTCTATACAGTTTAGCAAACTGTTGATCACCTGTTGCTTCACCTTGGCAATAGTTGACTTAAAAAAGAAAACTGGCCACAGAAAACAATGAATGCTAAGGTTCTTCAGTTCTGCTGTGAGTTCCAGCACAAACCCTGATCAAACTCACCTGGAGTTAATCAAGGAATTGACAGGCAGGTGTTTGATGAGGGCTGGAACTAATGCTGCGTTCCAGACAGCTCTGAATTTGGATTTTTTCCCACCTCCTACTTGGTAATAACGTCTGAAATACCACTCGAAGTTGGACAGATCGATCAACCCCGACCTCAGCGAGACGTGTTGTTTGATGTTACTTCCAAGATGGCGGCAAGTCCAGTTTTCATTGAGCATAGCCTATAGAGATACCGTATGTCAAATGTAAAGAGAAACATTAACATTAGACATTAAGTTTATATAATGATACCTTCATTTTTACTTTTTGTCAGCTGTTTTCAAAGTGAATGGCAACAATATGTTATTTTTATTCTGTATTTGCCATATTTACTGAAGTGCGACATTTCAACTGGGATATTCCCACTTCCACACATCATCACCTTGTGTTGGTGAATATAAGCTAGTATTGCCGTATATGCATTCCATAGAGAACTCAGCAATATTGGGTTTCTCTCCAGTTTATTACAAAAAAATATAAAATTTAATATATTACACTACAAAAGACATTTACACAACAAAACACACAGTAAAAGGTAATAAACAAACAATTATCACATAGAAACTACACTTTTTTTTCTGTGCTTTTCATTCTTTTCCCTCTGTCTTTATTGGACCAAATATGACGAAATATTTAAACAATATACTCATTTTGCTGATAAAATGCGTTTGTAATGCGCAGCCCACCAACACCATGCTGATCATTTTGTATTAGAATACATGTTTGGAAACGATTTGATGCACTCAACATTTATGATAAAATAATTTTAGTCAGTTTAGTGATTTTAGACATGTTTTTTGGGGGTGGTGGGTTCACTTAATAAAGATCAAATATTAGTGTGAGGTTATACCGTAATTATACAAAATTGTTAAACCTTGTGCTTGCCATTAACCCCAAAGTTCGCAGGGCTATAGAACGATTTTCTGTGCTAATCAGAAAGCTTTTTAATTGCAGCTATATTTGACATTTCCAAGTGTGAATTAGATGTATTTTGCGTGACCACAATCATAAATGTCAAACAAAAGGCAACTGTTCTATGTTTATGGCTACAACTAAAAGTTATCCAAATTTACATATTCTAAGTAAACAACCCGATAATAGGGCAAACATGCTTGAAAACATGATGAATCTGGCTTTTCATTCTGACAGATATGACCAATGGTTATGAAGAAATATCACTACAATAAACAACAGCCACAAATCTCAAGCATTTTGCATTATTAAAGCACGGCATGTGGTTGGTCGGGTTCAAATGTTTTTCAATCTACAGTCAAACAGTTTTCTCAAATCCATTAACTTTTTTTTTGTGGCCATTATTTTGTGAATTTATGTAATGAATTTCAGTGCAAGAGAAACTGCATTGCATAAAATACCAATTTCCAAGTATATTATAGTAACATTCATTGCAACACATCAAATAATATTCACTCATTATATAACAAACAGAGCAGATGTACAAGTGCAAATCAATGTAGATTCAAATTAACTGAAAATATGTCATCAACTTTGTCATTTTTGACTATTATTAAATCTGATCTCTGAACACTTCCATTTGACTAATTAAGGAGCATTATGCTGCTATTTATGTGATACGATTACATTTCAAGAAATTAAAAGTAATACATATATCTACCAGAGTGGATTTAATGGAAATACTTACACTGACCATAATTATGAGCAGTTATAAGAGGTTTTGAGGAACACATGTGACATACTTGAGCACTTGTTAATACAATCTTGTGGCCTTTCAGTCGTGTTAATAGGAAAATAATGTGCTATAATAAACAATTATGAACCTAAAATATGGTTAGAAATGACCTAATGCCTGTAATTTCTGAATATGAGTCCTAACATTCAACATTTCCTTTTGTTATGAAACCCATAATGCATGTGTGGCATGTTGTCGATTAACAGACATCGATTTCAACTTATACCTCAGTGTACATAAAGAAGACAATTAAGACTTATTTTACTGCTCTTGTTGAGAAGTTAGGCAGCCTTCATGTGCTATCGCAAATGTTTACCCTTTCCTATTAATTGGGGAAATATTACTTAAGTCAAAACGTACTGAAAATATTTAATTTTGAATAAAATGTAGTCACATTCGTTGACAGCCATATAACCAAACCTCTGGATTATTGTCTACAGTAACCGACACCCTGTCTCTGATACGGCACATATATTTTACTTATATTTTACTCAACTTAAAGTCAACATGAAACGATATTCGCAACCCAGTGTACTTCATTAACGTGATGTACTCCATAGTATCCCAATCTTTAATTATTTCCTAAGTTATTACATTCTGAATTTTAAAGGTTCTACAGATATATAATAAAACAATAATGAATTGTGCACAATAAAACCAAAAACCTGTATTAAGAAAGTAAATCGGGTCCGTTTTGAGTTCATGTTGACTTTATCTCACCATGCTGTGAAAAACTGAGCGAGGCAAAAGTATGAGTTCGCACATCAATGGTAAAACAACTTTTCATTTTCTATCTAATGAAGCACTGAGAGGCAATATAAACATTTATTGACTGGACTGAATATACATAGTATGTTAGCCCACCCGCGCACTAAAGTACAGTATATCAACCCCACATGAACATGGATGGATGCATTTGAGCTCCACTTTATCTACGCAACTGTACACTATTTACACGCAAAACATCAAAACATCAGTGGAACTAAATAAACATGTGGTTCGGAAACGTGTCACATTTTCAAATACAAATACATTTCCTCCGCCCTTCATGACACATATATTGTGCAAAAGGAAATTGATCCTGTCCATTTCTTTGTCCTCTTATTGAATCAAGGAAGCAACATTTTAGAACAAAGTAAAATCAACATCAAGCTCGAAATCTACTATTGCTTTGTTTAACACTGCCATTCGTTCCCTCAGCCCGTGATATGACTTCAGTTGAACTTCGCCCCAGGTGAACTTCGTGTGAGAAAAACATCCGAGCTGAAACCGACCTTGGTCTTTTGTGGAATTCCGGAGGTAATAATATTGTTGAATGAGGTCATGGAAAAACGCTATACATTCAGCCCAGAGACACCTGATCCCGAGTCAGTAGTCCTACCTGGAGATGTGCCACACTTTCCCAAACAACGACTCAACATTTCAGTCAAGTTCCTCCTGTGACTCTTAGTTCGGAGGCTTTGCACAAACGAAACGGTAACCGTTTGTCCATCTATCCAGCGTTTCTTTTTTCTTTAGCATCAGATCTCATCTTTAAATAGTTCCGCTCAATAAATAAGTGTCCGTAGAAAGTGCTAGGCTACTATTGGAAGTTCCTCTGAAGCAGGTCTCAGATGGGCAAAGTGGCGTTCATCATTTGGACTCGCATCTCCTGAATGCTGTTGAGAATCTTTTTCTGATGACCGGCCAAAGTGACTCCAACCCTCTTAAGATCTCTGCAAAAGAACAACATGAAGCTATAAAATATATTTTAGAAAGTGCATCCAAATCAAAGATCAAAACATGAAATTCATTTTAACAGTAGATAAACAGCAAACAGGCTCAATGTCCTCCACAACAGATGACTTACTCCAAGGTCATTTGAGTGACTACTTCCAGAGAAGTGTATCCACTTTCCATGAAAAGCTCGGTGTATCGACCCATTTTTATGGCCTCTAACCATTCCTCCACCGATCTGAATACACAGCCCTCGGGGCTCCCGTGCTCCACTAATAAATTGGACACTCTGCGGGAGAGACAGGTACAGTGGTGAACAAATGGATGCATAAACCTGACATTAAAGTTCTAGGTGAAGGCTGGATACTAAAAACCTTTATAGATCTGAGCTGACACAAGCAGAATAATGTACCATCTAACAGGCTTTTAAAAAGAAAAAAAAGGCATATCACAAATGTATATTGTAAGTTTTTCCCCCCCGAAATGTGTTACAATATTATAATAACTGTTATAATACACAATAAGGTCCAAAAGTCTGAGACCACACACAAAAAAAAAAATTCTTCACATAATCCTAAAATAAAAAAATGTTTTTATGCCTAAAATAATTATAATTAATTTGTTGAATAAAAAAAAAAAAAACATTACTGAGAATGGAAACGAGAAGCCGCATCATTGCGTTGACGCTATGGGAACGCCCTCAGTGTAAGCCGGTGTCTGAATCACGTGTAGTACACGGTAATCTATTGGCCACGGGCAAAGGTTCACTGGTCTGAAGAAGTCACGCTGACATACTTGAAAGGTGCAGTGTGTAACATTTTTGAGTATCTATTAACAGAAATGCAATATGACATCCATAACTATGTGTTCAGTGGTGTATAAAGAACTTACTTAATAAACCGTAATGTTTTTATTACCTTAGAATGAGGCATTTATATCTACATAGGCGCGGGAATCCCCTTCTATGAAGGTCGACATATTGTGACGTCATGTTTCTACAGTAGCCGAACGCGAACACACAGCGCTACAGAGCGCGTTTCGTTTCCTCTTGAAAGAGAAGCCGCAAGAAGCTAGAAGAAGCTAGTCATAAACACCGTGAGTAGTGACTTTTCCCTTGTCAGTGGTGTAAATATGTAGTTGGATTGTTTCATGTAACTTAATTCTTCTCCCTCGCTGTGTTATGGCTTTGCTATGTGGGGATAAATGTGCTGGTTACGTTCGTGAGACAGCTGATTAGTAGGCTACTCTTGTCATTGACCGTAAAACAGTTACAGGAATCACCAACCCGTCGATCTTGGAAGCATTTTAAGTCGATCGAGTTTCCAAAATCAGAGAAAAAAAGCCTATTGTGTGTGTAGTAAGTGTGTCTAGGGGATGCGGAGGCGCGCGCGCTGTTACAATCACGTCATTTTTGCCGCACGCACCTTTGGGCTCATGCGGACGCGTCGGGTTTAAACAAGGCTTTACGCTTTAACCAGCTCAGCCACAGTAACAGCTCATTTTAGCCAGCTAAACTTCTACTACCCTGTTAGAAAAAAATATATAGTTGCATATTTTCATGTGGTTCTTCTCCCTCGCTGTATTATGGGTTTGCTATGTGGGGAGAAATGTGCTGGTTACGTTCGTGAGACAATCAGCTGATTACTATTATTATATTATGTATTAAGACCCTTGATCCTCACCTGAAACTTTATCCATGATGTGGTTTATAATGGACTGTGGTACAGAAACTTGGTTTATGCTGGCTATTCTCTGCTGTCTCAGACGACGATGTTGTCCCGTTTTAGCCACCGTAGCTTCTTCGAAAGGGAGGGCTGAGCGGTGGGCTGAGCCCTTAATGTAAACTCTCAACCGAACCGCTAGATGTCGCTAAAAATCACACACTGCACCTTAAAGTATGGCAACGCAACGTGGCGTCTCATTCCCATTCTCAGTATTCAATGTTCAGTTCCCTTTTGAGGAACGCTTTGAGGAATTGCGTTGACGCTATGGGAACAATAATACCCACGCTGCCATACTGAGAGAATGCCTGCACTACAGGTTGCCTGAAATGTGTGTAAGGAGTATTATAGTGTGAGGAACAGCACAAGGACCTCTGTTGTGCCGTTCATGCACTTGGTGAAGGTGCTGAAACCTATCAATGACGGGTTGGCGGTGCTGAAACCTATCAATGACGGCGTTGGCGGTGCTGAAACCTATCAATGACGGCGTTGGCGGTGCTGAAACCTTTCAATGACGCCGTTGGCGGTGCTGAAACCTTTCAATGACGCCGTTGGCAGTGCTGAAAGCTATCAATGATGGCGTTGGCGATGCTGAAATCTATCAATGACGGCGTTGGCGGTGCTGAAACCTTTCAATGACGGCGTTGGCGGTGCTGAAACCTTTCAATGACGCCGTTGGCAGTGCTGAAAGCTATCAATGATGGCGTTGGCGATGCTGAAACCTATCAATGACGGCGTTGGCGGTGCTGAAACCTTTCAATGACGCCGTTGGCGGTGCTGAAACCTTTCAATGACGCCGTTGGCAGTGCTGAAAGCTATCAATGATGGCGTTGGCGATGCTGAAATCTATCAATGACGGCGTTGGCGGTGCTGAAACCTATCAATGACGGCGTTGGCGGTGCTGAAACCTATCAATGATGGCGTTGGCGATGCTGAAATCTCTCAATGACGGCGTTGGCGGTGCTGAAACCTATCAATGACGGTGTTGGCGATGCTGAAAGCTATCAATGACGGCGTTGGCGGTGCTGAAACCTTTCAATGACGGCGTTGGCAGTGCTGAAAGCTATCAATGACGGCGTTGGCGGTGCTGAAATCTATCAATGATGGCGTTGGCGATGCTGAAACCTTTCAATGACGGCGTTGGCGATGCTGAAACCTTTCAATGACGGCGTTGGCGATGCTGAAACCTTTCAATGACGGCGTTGGCGGTGCTGAAATCTATCAATGATGGCGTTGGCGATGCTGAAACCTTTCAATGACGGCGTTGGCGGTGCTGAAATCTATCAATGACGGCGTTGGCGGTGCTGAAATCTATCAATGACGGCGTTGGCGGTGCTGAAATCTATCAATGATGGCGTTGGCGATGCTGAAACCTTTCAATGACGGCGTTGGCGATGCTGAAATCTCTCAATGACGGTGTTGGCGGTGCTAAAACCTATCAATGATGGCGTTGGCGGTGCTGAAATCTATCAATGACGGCGTTGGCGATGCTGAAACCTATCAATGATGGCATTGGCGATGCTGAAACCTATCAATGACGGTGTTGGCGATGCTGAAACCTATCAATGATGGCGTTGGCGATGCTGAAACCTATCAATGATGGCGTTGGCGATGCTGAAACCTATCAATGATGGCGTTGGCGATGCTGAAATCTATCAATGATGGCGTTGGCGATGCTGAAACCTATCAATGACGGTGTTGGCGATGCTGAAACCTATCAATGATGGCGTTGGCGATGCTGAAACCTATCAATGATGGCGTTGGCGATGCTGAAATCTCTCAATGACGGCGTTGGCGGTGCTGAAACCTATCAATGACGGTGTTGGCGGTGCTGAAAGCTATCAATGACGGCGTTGGCGGTGCTGAAACCTATCAATGATGGCGTTGGCGATGCTGAAATCTCTCAATGACGGCGTTGGCGGTGCTGAAACCTATCAATGATGGCGTTGGCGATGCTGAAATCTCTCAATGACGGCGTTGGCGGTGCTGAAACCTATCAATGACGGTGTTGGCGATGCTGAAACCTATCAATGATGGCATTGGCGATGCTGAAACCTATCAATGACGGTGTTGGCGATGCTGAAACCTATCAATGACGGCGTTGGCGATGCTGAAACCTATGAATGATGCCGTTGGCGGTGCTAAAACCTATCAATGACGGCGTTGGCGGTGCTGAAACCTATCAATGACGGCGTTGGCGGTGCTGAAACCTATCAATGACGGTGTTGGCGATGCTGAAACCTATCAATGACGGTGTTGCCGATGCTGAAACCTATCAATGATGGCGTTGGTGATGCTGAAACCTATCAATGACGGTATTGGCGATGCTGAAACCTATCAATGATGGTGTTGGTGATGCTGAAACCTATCAATGACGGTGTTGGTGATGCTGAAACCTATCAATGACGGTGTTGGTGATGCTGAAACCTATCAATGACGGCGTTGGCGGTGCTGAAACCTATCAATGACGGCGTTGGCGATGCTGAAACCTTTCAATGACGCCGTTGGCGGTGCTGAAATCTCTCAATGACGGCGTTGGCGGTGCTGAAAACTCTCAAAAAGGCTTTTTCTTCTATCCCCAAAAGGTTATGAAAAGCCAAACAGCCCAAAATCTCAAAATTGACCAGTGCATTTGCCTATATAGTGTCTTGCCTTAAAATTCAGAACAAATATTTATATGAAACTAAGCTTATAATCCTGCTTTATTATGCAAGTTAAATCAAACTTTATTATGACTATACATATTAATATAATCAGTGATCCCTTGGCCACACTTGCTAATATTATCATCCAGGGAAAAGAAATACAATTACAGTGCAATAACAGCTACTGAAACATTCCCAGACTCCAAATCAATTTCATATTAAACTTGAATGTAACTGCATAACACAATTACTGATAATGGATGATTCCAACGTGTAAGAATGAAGAACACTCCACGTGCAGCAAATGTATTCGATACGTATAATCACAGTAATTGGAAGTCATTTGCACACTGTCACTTCTGTTTAACGCGACATTAAATCATGAAATGTGAGTGCGTATTTGTCACAAGTGTCATTAAACCTTGATTTCCTGTGACAAGCGTGTAGCACCGTGGTTAACCCTCGGTTATCAATTTTTCACAGACGTCACATCATTTGTGATCTCAATCACATGCCGTAAATAACAACATAATTAGCATATGCTCTGATGGGACCAATAAAGAACGAGAGCAAAGAAAGTTTATTGAAAGAACAGAGTTGAATGAAAATCGTGAGCAAAGTAAACAATAACGGCTGGTCGATTACCTGTTAGATGGGTTAACCAGACCCTTCAGGCTGCTGGGATTGCGGATGAGTTTGTCCAATATGCTGACAATCTCTTCGAATTTTGGCCGGCTGTTCCTGTCTTTCTGCCAGCAATCCATCATGAGATGATAGAGGGCGGTCGGGCAGTCCATGGGCCCCGGGAGTCTGTAGTTCTCCTCCACTGCCTTTATCACCTGAGACAATAGAAAAGATTGCAACCACTTTACATCATGTTCCATAATAAATATATGATGTGCCCTACGTGTCCAAACACTGATTGTTCTGGTTCATGAATTGTTGCTGGGTGGCAAAGTCAACACACTTGACCTTGCCATATATGGCTTACAGAGGCATCATTAACTGGCACCTTTATAGTGACCTATTTGGGTGCTCTAAATAGGCAGCAACAACAGTAACAGTATATAACATTTAAAAGTTTAGGGTCAGATTTTTGTCGTGTGTCGGGCTAAAATTAACGAATTATTATTATTATATATATATTTTTTTTTAAATGAAATGATTTTCCTTAATTTTAGTTAGATAATATTTTTTATTTAATATTTTGTATTTTTAGGGGATTTTATGGTACTAAATTATATTTACGCAGTAGTTATAATCCATGTATTCACTTTTTGAGCATGGACCTGAAAATTTAATTTCCAACTTAAACTATCTTAAATGCTTTTTTTTTTTTTTTACAATAATGTAGATTTTCCAAACCAAGTTTTACTCTAAAACTGTCAGACAATCAAAGCTATAAATCTAAACAAGCTGTGCTCCAAATTTGAGGTTGATATCTCAAAAAATTTGCTTTCAGTAAGAGTTTGTTTGTGTGCAGTACCAAACCTTTCCACTAGATGCAAGTCGTCTCCCATTGATTTTCAATGTGGTCACTTTTGACCGTGAACAATACAAGTGGGACTATTTTTTTCAAGACCATTTAACCTTTTCGACCCATGTCCATTTTTTGTTTGTTTGAGTTCACACAGCAAGTGCCAAAACCTTTATCAAGTTTTGCATCGTTTGGATGAAGTAAATATTTCTAAAAAACAAAACATAACAATAAAATTGTGAATATTTTAACCCTCTATTGGGTCTTTTTTATATAAAGTAAGGACACATTAAATTGATCAAAAGTCACTGTAAAGACTTTTACATTGTTACAAATAAATCGTCAAAGAATCTTTAGAAAAAGCTTCACGATCAACAATGTAAATAATAATAAATGTTTCTTGAGCAGTAAATTAGTAAATTACAATGATTTCTGAAGGATCATGTGACACTGAAGATTGTTTTAAATTGTTTTTAAATCTATTAAAATTATTGCTAGGCAACGATTAATCGCATCCAAAATAAAAGTTTGTGTTTAAATAATATATATGTTTGTACTGTGGATAATTATTTTGTATATATAAATACACACACATGCCAGTATATATTTAAGAAAAATGTGTTATGTATATATACAATATTTATATTTATATAACATAAATTATGTATGTATATATATATATATATATATATATATATATATATATATATATATATAAATAATATACATACACAATATATACATGCAAATATGTCTTAAATATATAGTACATGCATATGTATTTATATATAGAAAATAATTATCCACAGTACACACATATATATCATTTAAACACAAACTTTTATTTTGGATATGATTTATCGCGATTAATCGTTGCCAAGCACTAATTAAAATACAGAACTGTTATTAAAAATTATAATAGCATTTCAATATTACTGTTTTTACTGTACTTTGATCAGAAGATTCTTCAGAATTGTCAGTGTTTTTGTAGTGCCTAATTTGACAGATCATATTATATCATATAATTAATGAACATGAATAGACAGTCATGTTGTGCTACAGAGTGAATTTAATATTGACCAGTTTCACTTTTTGTGAGATTAAAAAAAACCCCCAAAAAACTGGCAAGACAAACCCGAATCAACAAAGAGCGTCTCTCCTCTCCTCCAAGCTAAAATAAAATCCCCCCATCACTCCCACATCACAAAGAGCAACATACATCAACAGCGGCTCCCTCGCGGAGAGAGAGAGAGCCGAGACAGAGCGAGCGAGAGAAACACACAAGTGTCTGGCTGAGCAGAGGAAGCCGACATCTGAGGGGAACCCTCGAGAAACTGAGAAATAAAACATCAAATAACTTTCCCTTCCCGAGTGTGTGTAACAGATTAATGATGGAGCGCAGGACGAGATGTGAGGCGCAGATGAAGCCGTCACCGGCAACTGTAAAGGAGAAAAAAAAAGGTCAATCGTGCTTGATAAAACCGTGACTGCTATGTGCACCTCCTTCTGGGATATGCTGGGAAAACATAAGCATCGCCTCACGTTTCATCTCTGCCTGCAAATATACTTGTCATCTCACGCGCTGACATATGACATGCGCATCTACATAACAAAAGACAGCGAGGCGGCTCGGCATGTGCTCTTCGATATCTCAAGCTGGAATGGCTTAATATATGCAAACAAAACTCAATAGCCTGTAGTAATAAAAACGGTCCTCGTTTGTTGTGTTTTTACAACATTAACTTTTGTGTTTAACATTTAGGTGTATATTTTGTTTTGTTTTGGATGGACACTGATACGTATACACTATTGTGCACCTTAAAAAAAAATATATATTTTTTTTTTACTAAATATATTTCATTTCCATTTCAAATAAATTATTTACTGTTGAACTTTCTTTACTTTATTGAATCCTGAAAAAAATCTATGGTTTCCACAGAAATATGAAGCAGCTCAACTGTTTTCATCATTGATAATAATCAGAAATGTTTCTTGAGCATCAAATCATCATATTAGAGTGATTTCTGAAGGATCATGTGACACTGAAGACTGGAGTAATGATGAAGTAAATTCAGCTTTGATCACAGGATTAAATTACATTTAAAAAGTATTCAAAAAGAGCATAACATAATTTTTTTTTTTTTATCACTGACATTACTTGAATAATTAGTGAAAGACTTGAAGTAATATTTACTTAATGGAGATCGTTTTAAATTATAATTCAATTTGTTAATACTAATATAAATATTTAGCTTTTTAAACGAATTAGTGTGTTAAAAATGGTATATTGCATTTCGCTGTGGTATAAAATTAGTATCAAAACTCGGATTCTGACCAAATAAAAAATGTCAAAATATTTTTTCTTATGAATTTATGTAATTTAATTAATCGTTTATTATAAATACAATACTTTATAAACTTACACAGAGGTTTCCTAAAATAAATAAATAAATAAATAAATAAAAGCTTTATTGGTCTTAATAAATATACTTACAATCAGGGTTATTATTGTTAACAAACTAGAATTATTACAAATATTATATAGGAATAAAGCTAAAATAACAATAAAATATACATTTTAGTTGAAAAACAAACTAAACGAGAAATTAGAAATGATGCAATAAGTTAAAGTTGAAGCATCACAAGTATTAACGATACTGAAACCAATGACAAAAGCAATTAATAAATTACAAAACAAATACTAAAAATGTAATTGAAATGACTAAAAACTCTACTAAAATTAGCATGAAAGCTAAACGTATAAAAATGAATGCTAATTCAAAATATAAACAATAATGTATAATAATTCATAATAAAACTATAATAATAAAAAATAAAAAACACTGCTTTATAAGCTGTCCATATATTATTATATGCTGTATGTTTCAGCGTCTATCCAAATGTTTAAAACACAAAAGTGGGATGTGTGCCAGTGAGATCCTGTTAGTATTCAGGCAGAGACAGAAACAATAGATGCTGTAAGCTTCTGGTAAAAGCTCCCGTACACAATGTCCAACACCAAACTCCATTACGCCCGGCACATCTCAGTCTGCAGGGATCTGATGCTCTTTCCGTGCAGAAAATCTCTGTGGCCAAAACCTGCTTTTCAACCCGAACACCCATTACCCAGCATCCCGCGTGTTCCCCGTCTCACATGACCTTTGACTGGACCGCAGGCAGATGTACCGCAGTGGGAGAAAGAGTGGATCTACCCCCAACCCAACCCCCAAAACTGCATGGATCTCTGCCCACTGATGGGGTTCGATATGTCGGTTTAGCTCAGAGTTTACCCTCACTTCCTGATCCAGTTATAGACATCAGCATTCTATCGCTCTCATTTCCCCTAAGGCAAATCCGAGAGCATATGAGCGCTAAAAACGGCCATGGGAAGCAATTATTGTGTTGTAGTGTTAAAATACTGCGGGGTAAAACTGCACTTTGGCTGTAACGCTGCCCTACACAGAATCTTTTCATAAATGCATACTATATAATCACTGGATGTAAGATAGGACTATATTTATATAAATAACAGGTACACTGAAAAGAATTGGTGTAGAAACAATTGTCGCTCAGAAATTGCTATTCATTTCACAAACAATTATAAAGAAATATCAAGGAACACATTGAATTAAATGTCAATTTTTTAAGTATTTTTCTTATAAAATGTACTTAAATTATTTTTGTTTTATTTATTACATAAAAAAATGTAAAAAAAAAACGGTCACCATCCCACCAGTAGGACGCTTGCAATTACATATTTATAACAACATTACATTTATGAACATTTTTAAATTTGTGTAGGCCAGTCATTTTTGACCGGGAACACCGCGAGTGTAACAAGGTGGGTTAAAGTACGCTTTAAACGGAGAAGTTTTTCCTTTGAAGTTTTCCTCGTACAGACGACATCATTGTCAAAACGATCCCCGTTCACACGGATCCGCGAAAATGAATAAAAACGCTGTATTCTGCTGCCAGACCATTAGATGGCGATAAACACTATAGACTGAACACGTAATACGCATGTGCATGACGTCATTTTCAAAGGGGGCTGTTTACATGACGCCGTTTACAACTAAAAACGTTAAAAAAAATGCGTTTTGGCCATTCGTTTACACAACAGCAGCGTTTTGGGTGCCTAAAAACGCAAACTTTTTAAAAAACGGGTTTCAAAGTGCAAGTTTTTGAAAATGGAGTGGTTAAAAAACAAAAACGTGAACCTCTGAAGACGATGATGTCATGCACATGCGTATTACGTGTTCAGTCTATAGTGTTTATCGCCATCTAATGGTCTGGCAGCAGAATACAGCGTTTTTATTCATTTTCGCGGATCCGTGTGAACGGGGATCGTTTTGACAATGATGTCGTCTGTACGAGGAAAACTTCAAAGGAAAAACGTCTCCGTTTTAAGCGTATCGTTGTCGTGTAAACGTACGCAAAAACTTGCATTTTGAATCCCGTTTTCAAATGTTTGCGTTATCAAGCACCCAAAACGCCGTTGTCGTGTAAATGAACGTCCAAAACGCATAAAAAGTTTCACGTTTTTAGTTGAAAGCGGTGTCGAGTAAACAGCCCTTTAGTCCAATATGCGATAACGTTAACTAGCATTTTCGGGAAGTAGAAAATCCTCTCCGGGTCAAAATGACCCAAACACAACATGAGAGTTAAAAATACCAAATCTAAGTTTGTGTTCCAGTATTGCAGTGCATTCAAGATTTATACCATTTTAAATGTCTTTTTCAGGTCTTTGCTCAAAAAGTGGGATTGACAGGTTGTTTTCAACGTCTTCACTTACAAAGACTTTATGTAGCGCCAATAATACCACATTTGTACAGAATTTAATAGAATTCTGGCCTCGTTCCGACTTACGTCTTGATTGCTCATCTCCCAGTATGGTCTCTCGCCGTAGGACATCACTTCCCACATAACAATGCCGTAGCTCCACACGTCACTGGCTGAGGTGAACTTCCTGTAGGCGATGGCCTCTGGAGCCGTCCACCTGATGGGAATCTTCCCTCCCTGCAAGGCAAACGCATTATGAACTGCACGTCTCAGATCAGAAACACGTCTTGTCAGAAGATCTTAATGGGTGATTATCACTGGGAAAGAATGCTGTCAGCCTGTGAAAATTGACAGGAAGCATTCTGTCCGTGGACGGCTGTTGCATGCTAATCGCTAATTGACTGTCCTGGTGTTAGCGCTCACAGTTTCTGTAGGCAACTCGCGCACTGGGGAGACATGTCTTCATTTACTTTGTCGACAGTTCACACACACGTGAAATGCTTTCTTCAGTGTTACTTTGACACACCAAAACAAGAAACAAAGATGAGAAGAAAAGAAAAAGAAAAACGATGCTAATTATGACAGCCACCACCAAACCTCTCATAATCCTCTTTCAGGATTTAAGGCAGCTTTTTTTTCAGTAAATCAACAATAATTTATTTTCACTGTGTTTTAGCAACATATATTTTATTAAAGTGTCCCTTTTATGCTATTATGCTAATTTTGTTTTGGAGATCTCCTACAATAGGTTTACATGCATTAAAGGCCAAAACAGTCTGTTGTGATTGGTCTACTCTGCTCTGATTGGTCAGATTGCCCAGTCTGTTGTGATTGGTCTACTCTGCTCTGATTGGTCAGATTGCCCAGTCTGTTGTGATTGGTCTACTCTGCTCTGATTGGTCAGATTGCCCAGTCTGTTGTGATTGGTCTACTCTGCTCTGATTGGTCAGATTGCCCAGTCTGTTGTGATTGATCTACTCTGCTCTGATTGGTCAGATTGCCCAGTCTGTTGTGATTGGTCTACTCTGCTCTGATTGGTCAGATGACCCAGTCTGTTGTGATTGGTCTACTCTGCTCTGATTGGTCAGTTGACCCAGTCTGTTGTGATTGGTCTACTCTGCTCTGATTGGTCAGATGGCTCAGTCTGTTGTGATTGGTCTACTCTGCTCTGATTGGTCAGATTGCCCAGTCTGTTGTGATTGGTCTACTCTGCTCTGATTGGTCAGATTGCCCAGTCTGTTGTGATTGGTCTACTCTGCTCTGATTGGTCAGATTGCCCAGTCTGTTGTGATTGATCTACTCTGCTCTGCTTGGTCAGATTGCCCAGTCTGTTGTGATTGGTCTACTCTGCTCTGATTGGTCAGATGACCCAGTCTGTTGTGATTGGTCTACTCTGCTCTGATTGGTCAGTTGACCCAGTCTGTTGTGATTGGTCTACTCTGCTCTGATTGGTCAGTTGGTCCAGTCTGTTGTGATTGGTCTACTCTGCTTCGCTCATTACCATATCTGAGGAGCTCTTCCTCAGCACTTGCTACAAGCACTTGAATATTAGAAAAAGCAAAATAGCGGCACTTTAAGAATTTTTGAAGGGTTACAAATTCAGCATAACTTTTCTGAATGCCGCCCCTGGATTGTTTAAGCACCCTTCTCTAAAATAATTATGCAAATCACTGCAAAAAGTGCTGCTGAACTCAATTTGCATGATGCAAATTCTAGATCTTGCAGGTTAGTTCTGGGTGCTAGGTTGTGAAGGAGAAGATCATACCATCCATTGATCATTGCCCTCAATGCAATCTGAGACGGAAGAGTCCAGTTTATTACTTCACTGCATTATTAGAGAGCAGAAAGGGTGTTCAGGAAAAGTAGGATGATATTGGCACTGTGTTTGAATAGGGTTTTAAAACAAAGGGAGGTAGCTAATAGATGTAAGATGTAGTAGGCTAGCCGGTGTTTATGCTCTGAAGCACGTACGCGGGTTGTGTAGGCCGCCTCTGGGTCGTCCTCCAGCACTCTCGACAAGCCGAAGTCGGACACCTTACACACCAGGTTGCTGTTGACCAGGATGTTGCGGGCTGCTAGGTCACGGTGCACATATCCCATCTCAGAGAGGTAGCGCATTCCCGAAGCAATGCCTCGCATCATGCCGACCAACTGGATGACAGTGAACTGACCGTCATTCTTCTGTTGGAGCAGTAAAGACACATAATACGTATGAATAAGAGTGTAATATATCAAATAAAATCAGGAAGATTGGCTAATTGTACAAACTCCTTTCCAAGTAAGGTAGCACTCAAAGTGTCCCTGTTACATCAGAATCAGAGAGAATATTATTGCCTTTATTGCAATTCTAAATCCAACGGCCAACTTGTTTGTTGGTGTTTGTCTGTGTGGTGTGCATTGGCCTTAAGACACAGAATTGGCATATTTACAGATATGAACATATGTACAGTTAACAGTATTATGGATAATAAATATAAGTGAATTAACAAGAAATTGCACTAAACAGCGTGAGTATTGCTCTAAGAGAGGCCTTGGGAGGCATTTAACAGTTCATACTGTAAATATGGTAATATGCATAATTAAGCAACTAACACTAAACCAAACCCTACCTCTAAACATATAGTAAGTCTGCAAATAAGTTAATTATAGTATAGTACATTAATTAATTAATAACTATTTGTGTAATTACATTGTAACAAGGACACATTCAAATAAGGGTTACGCTTTATTTTAAGGAATTTTACGTTTATATTTAAGTACTGAATAATATTAAGCTACTACATGTACTTACTGTAGGGTTAGGGTAGGATTAGGATTTGGTTGAGGGTTAGTTGCATGTAATTATGCATAATTTACTGTTATTACTATGGTCAGTACATGTAACACATGTAACAAGGACACTGTAAAATGAAGTGTTACCAAATAAAGTGCAACCTAAAATAATATACCGTCTGTGTAATAATACATCCCTGGCATTTTAAGTGTAAGTTTTTCATGACATTTCCATACATTTCATAGAATGATGTTTGTTGACGAATGTCATAGTATTGACTGTACTTCCAAAAAGCAGAAACTGTACCTTCAGAAATGTGTCAAGGGATCCATTCTCCATATATTCTGTTATTATCATCACTGGTTTACCTTGTGGGAATGAACAACACTCATTTCAGGGAATTGCTATGTTATTATTATGTGACACATTCAGTTATAGCCAAAAAACAAACCAAAAAAACTAAAGATACAACATTAAACCAGGTTTTCAGCACTTGTTACACGGTCAGGCTGTGGGAGTTTCCAGCACTTATAGGGTTCAAGTGTTATTAGCATAAACACGAGTGCAACTTTATGCTGTTGTTGGTGCTAGAACGTTTGAGATAAAGACACAAACTTGCTGTGGTTAATAATAACAATAACACTGACGATTACAAGAGGGGTCTTCACCCGTGGCAATATAATTTGCTATCGACACCACTAGATGTAATGAATAATAATTATTCATACTGTGAAATTACTGAGCTGATCTTAAGCAAAATAATGTTTCCAACTTTGAATCGATCATAATACTGAAATAGAGATAACATGCAATCATTTTCAGTAATAATCATATTGAAAAGTCTCACTCTTGGTGACCACCCCCTTCAGGTGTATGATGTTGGGATGGTCGAACTGGCCCATGATGCTCGCCTCTCCCAGGAAGTCCCGCCTCTGCTTCTCGGTGTAGCCGGCTTTCAGAGTTTTAATGGCCACCGGGATCTCTCTCTTCCCTGGCTGCCGAAGCAAACCACTGCACACCTCACCGAACTCTCCTGCAAGCGCAAGGCAGAGCCGTCGATGAACCGCGGCACGAAAGAGCCAGACAATGAAACGCCTCATTGTGCTCGGCCGGATTTCCCTCGTGAAGCGGCACAGTGCAAAACTACTGAGGTATGAACTTGCTTCCTTCTGAACGAATAAAGTCTGGCAGTGTGACACTTCCAGAGCCAGATTTTAAACAAAATGTTTAGCCCAAGCCTCTTGTTTCAAGGATTTTTAACTAGGAGAAGATTTAATCACACACAAAATGCTATGGAGTAAAGATGAGTTTTGAAAACCAAAGTGGAATTTGGGGCTCCAAACCATCTCACATTTTTCTTTTAGGCGGTGAGTATTTCACACGTAACCTAATTTGAATGTTGTTTTGTTTGACTCACTCACCAGCTCCAATAACCCTCTCGATGGTGATAGAGGAGACATCGATCTCCTTGGCGAACTCGTGGACGGCCTGGTTGGGATCTTCGTAGGTGTGGGGGTCGATATATGTGCGGACCGCTGGGAATTTGACTGTGATGAAGCGAGAGAGGACGAGAAACAGAGAAAAAGAGGATGAAATGTTGGTTCCTGGCACTCTTGGGTTGGGTTATGTGATATCTCGGAAGAAGACGCGTGCAGGAACGATGGGGAGATGTTGTTTGAGGTTTCATCTCTGGAGACCGTGTTTGTTCTTCCCTGCTGCGCAAGGCACAACATATTGATGGATTGCTCTAGGACTACATAATAAGAATAAGCCGGAATATGCCACACTTATATGTGCCACTGTATTATTGGGCACGTGGTTAGTGTGGTTGTAGCCTCATGGGGCGATGAGGTTTTCAGATTACGGATGGGTGTCCAAGTAACTGTAATGACAATAAACAGCAAATGATGTAAGTGTATGGGATTTTTTTGATCATCCTTCTATTGCCAGTGAATATTACTACTAATTATATTATTATTATTTTTTATATAAAAAATGATGTAGATGTTAATAACTTTAATTAATAGTACATTAACAATAATAATATTCATTTGTTTTAATTATGAATATTACTTTTATTGTTGTTGTTGTTGTATTTTTTGTATTTTGTTGTAATTTTTTTATATAATCCTAATAATATTAACATAATTAATATTAATGATAATGATAATTTAGTGTTAACAAAACTATTATTATTAGCAAAAAATGTTGTAGGTGTTAATAACGTATTATTAAAAACAAAAGCAATACTTATTTTATATAAATATTTATAATAAAAATAAATATTTTATTTTATTGTGTTTTCATTTTAATTATGATTACGATTTGTATTGATATTATTGTTGTTGTTGTCGATGGTGTTGTTGTATTTGTGTATTTTGTTGTAATTTTTATATTAATAATGTTAATATGATTAACAATAATAATTTATATTAATGATAATAATGCATTTTTATTAACAAAACTATTATTATTATTATTAACAGCAGCAGTAGTAGTGCCAAAAAAATTATGTTTGTTAATAACTTTGTAATTAATAATAATACATTTATCACTAACACCATTACAATAATAATGTTATTTTTAATGCTTATTATTGTTATCATTATTATTATTATTAGTAGTAGTAGTAGTAGTAGTAGTACCAAAATTGTAATAGTTGTTAACAACTTTGTAATTAATAATAATATATTTATTACTAACAACAAAACAATAATACTATTATTTTTTATTATGCTTAGCCTATTATTATTTGTAGTATTAGTAGTAGTATTACTACTACAACTATTATTATGACTATTATTACCATTATTATTGTTGTTGTTGATGCTGTATTTTGTTGTTGTAATTTGCTATTAACAAAGCAATTATTATTATTAGGATTATTATTCACTGATTGGGAATATAATTGACATTTGGCAAAACTACTTGTAATGAATAAATTATATTTTTAATTTAAAGCAATATTTTTATGTTTTTCCAATGTGTGTACCATAATCACATATGATGATGGCACTTTGTGCAACAAAACAAAAAATATATATTTTTTCCCTCAAAGAGGAAATCCCTTGATTTAATATAAATAGATAATATAATAGCAATAAAACAAGCCGAGGGCTGTAAACGTGCTGTTAAAACAAAACTCCCTCATGCCGAACTGCCCTGACGCCATGTTTGCCCTCACGACTGGAGCTTAAGAGAGGATGAGACTAGCCCACTGAACTCTGGGTGAACCCAAATGTGTCTGTCTGTCCCGTTCTGTTACACTTACTGTGGCCGTTGTGGAAGTGCATCTTCTCCTCGTCTGGATCCTGCTTGGCTTTGCTGTAGCCACAACGTCTGTGAAAAACAAGACCTGTGTTATTCTTCATACAACATATTTCCTTTTTTTCCCCAAGCCATCTCTAAAAAACAACCCCCTCCACACATTCCCCCTCATTTTTTAGATGCAATGCTACTAATTGGATGGCCAAATAAAGGAGGGGAAGTAAACAGAGTGGATACGGGCTGGTAATGGCTTTATCTGCTTTCAGCACACGAATACTCCAGAGAGGACTATCCAAACATGCACGCATGCAATATGACAGCAGTCTTAAGTGAACCCAATGCATCACTGTTTTATCTGCCAGCAGTCAGTGTGTGTGTGTGTGTGTGTGTGAGAACATCCAGCCACAATCAACTAGAATAAACAAGGCATTATCCACTTCAGAACTGAGACACAGACAGTAGGGTATAAGCTATTTGTACGTTATCACTCTATATAATCTTCTATTCGTATTTTGTTATATAAACTGCATAAATTTGGATATGTGATTAATATGATTCCCAATTTATTGACAGTTTTAAGTATTATTATTATTAAAAATATGATTAATAATGATTCTAGGGTGTGTTCCAAATTGGATACTACATTATTTTTTTACAGTATTTCACAGTATGGGAGTTTTCTGCAGTGCACAGATTCATACTATATAATACATACTGCATGCTGCCAGAGGAAACTGTACGCAATATGCAGCAATAAAGAACAAAGCCGTAAAGAGCATTGCATTGTGGGATACAGAATGTCACACAGTGTGCTGTGAGTGTGTCCTTGGCAAATTTAGTATATATGCATATTGGCAATATGTAACTGTAACTATTGGCAGCATGCAGCTCACTAGTATTTCAATATGAGCATATCCATAGTGCAGAACATACCATTTCACCATGTACTGGATACTTATGAATGACAGTTTATGCCCCATTTTAATTTTTTTTTAAAGAAATTTCCCTTTGAGGCAGATCCCTGCTCTGTTTAGGAGTATATTGTAGACAACTCTCCATGTGTGAGTGTGTGTAGTCCCGTGGGATGAGTCTGTATGGCTCCAGCCCCAGGGGAGGTACACACACTTCACACACTAGCGCAGAGCTGATGAGTTTGTCAACCCTGAAGCCCCGCCTCTTCCTGCGCTCCACTTTCTTCTGCTGGATTTGATTGGAACTCTAAAACTCTAAAGTCAATGGCGCAATTTTGTTGTTATTTAAAGAGTGCGTTAGTAATATGTGCCTATAGGCGGGTCCAAAATGCGTGTACACTTTGTCCCGTACATGGTCTGCTTGCTTTTAAAGGGAATGGGAGATGAGACTCTGATTGGTTTATTGCACGTTACGCCCCAAAACACACCCATTACTCATTAAGAGAATAGGGACAACCCTTTTAGACCATGCGCCGGGAGCGCCGACCATTTTTCCCGTCGTTAAACTAGCAAAAGTGGATTCGGACAAAGTGCGTTTGCGCCTTGCACTTAGATCGTTTAAATAGGCCCCATTAAGTTACTTACATTAAGTAATCTGTATGTGAAAAAATCCCATTATCAAGTGATATTTTAATAAGCGAGGCCAAGCGCCCCATTCTCAGCCACTGTCCTCGATTCAACCTCAAATTGTTGCACCATCACCTTCAAATCACTGCAGTCCTCTGACAGCTATACTAACAGCCCCGTCCGGGAAGAGCTTGTTCTCCAGACAGCCTGCTGTAATAGCCTTCTGATGCTGCCCTTGCAGCTCGTTCATGAATAAGTCTTGACCTAGTAAGGCCAAGAAGGCTATTAACAACCCTGATTGCTTCCTGCAGGAGAGCGTGCTTCAAAACCCTCTGTGACATGAAAGGTGACGCAAGTGTCAAGGCTGTGGCCCACATGATACACTGATACACACTTTAAGAGTAATTGCTTGAAACCGTTACACCCTTGAGAGGCACCCTAACCCTTGCTTAAACAATTCCAACTTCCCTTCAAGTGGCAATCTTGAGGCTTGTAAGAAATTCCACCGGCTGATGTCTGATTCTGAGGTCTTCCTCTCGTGCCAGTCGTCAATCTCAGCGAGGTCTTGACACCATCGAATTAAAGGTCGCAGCTCGGTTCAAGGGTAAAGTGCGAGGACAGGCTTAAAGTGCATGACTGTGTGCAGTGTTCTATGGCATTCCATAGTATAAATAGTATGACGAGTGAAAATTCCAAACATATAAAAAGTATGCTTCAATGCAATTCATTTACCAGAAACAAAAAAAAATGTGTGGAATGTTGGAGACTTCATGCACTTAAATTACGTACTGGAGGAGGAAGAGGCTGTGAGACTCTGATACTGGATGACAAAATACCTTATAAAATTCACACACTACACTAGATGGTTGAGATCACACTCTCTGAGGTTAGCATTGGCCTAGTTAGCCCCGTCTAGAAGTAATGCCAGTAATGTTCAATTGGCAAACATTCAAAAACTCTTATAAAAAAAAGACCTGTGCTTAATGGTACCGAATGTGCACTTGTAAACTTAACGCAAACTAACTTAACATAACATCTCATAAGAGCAAATAAAAGAACACCACACATTTATATCTACACCCAATGCACTTCCAGTGTAATTCTGGAAAATTGTGTGCTGCTTATTATAGACAGAACGTGTCTCCGTTTGTTTCCTCTAGCCAGTGAGGACAATAGCATGCATTACGGTCTCATTTTAAAATGGTGTGCCTGAAATGCAGAATAGGACAGCGTGTATGAAACAGGATATTGTTGTTGGCTCCTCGTCATGCTCTGCCATTGTGTTTTGTGATCGTGAAAACAAATCTCCCAACCGCTGTTTACATTAAGAAGCGGGAGGCACATATTTCACACAGTATTTTTCCCACTATAGAACTACGACCAATGATCAGAAATGTAGATGATTCTTCTGTGAGCTCCTTGACTGGCTTAATACAATCAATTGATATGCTCAAATAAGTGATGATACATATTTTGTTAAACCTGGAACAACATTCCTGTCCGGAAATTTAGTCCTAACTCTATCCCTACCTCTAAACATAACCCTACCCATAACCTATACCTAAAATCAGAGGGAAATACATAACACTGATGTAAAAGCTCCAAACCCTGGGCTTAAGCCAAAACTTGACATAATCTGTAAAAATCCCCTCAAATCTGATTGGTTGATTGTAGTTGTTCCAGGATCAACAAAGATTTTGAACTAGGAACATGTTGCACTTGGTGAAATCACGTTCCCATTTAAATAAATGCTACTTGGTTCGATGTTTAGTTTTGGTGGGTTCTTACCTGCCACTCATCAGGAAACCTGTGACTAATGCGATGAGGATGATGCCCACAGTGACAGCTACAGCGATGATGGGCACCTGGCCCTGGTCAGTCGAGGCCGCTACTGCTCGGGCAGAGAGAAGACAAACCAAGAGACGTCAGAAAACATCATAGCTTGTTTGATTTTTTGCTAAATGTATAGGTAATTGCTGGTAACATCAATAATTAATTACACATGCCCCAACACTATTAGTCACTATTTGCCAGTTCACGGAATCTTTTGAGTCACAAATACTAAGAAATATGAATTACTTGAAACTCCATAAAAACCTATGTTGGACCAACAGAATGCCTCCAAAATGTTGTCCCAACTAGTCAAAGAATTTAAATTGAACAATACTACTCAAATGTTAAGGGTTTGTTAGTTCCCAGTATGCATTGCAGCATGAATAAAGTATGTGGTTTCTGTTACAAGTTTATTGTTTCACTGTTTCTTCACTTTTGTTGTTGTTTTGACACAGTAGTTATTTGTTGTGTCGTGATGTTAAGAGCGTACTGTATATACGGAGCCCCTAAAGGATCGGGGTGATGGAAAAAAATATGGGATGGGAGGAAAAATTATGTCAATGCTTTTTCGGTCTCTTGCAAATTTTTTGCGTTCCCTGAGAAACTTTTCCCTTGCTAACCTTTTGAGTTATTTGCGAGCGAATGCAAAGTTTCGTGGGGGAACGCAAAAGTTTTGATATAGGGGCTTGTCACTAATTTCACTTATTGGTTTTAAAAATTTGAATTTGTTCGTAAATGCAAAATGATATTTTTAGCCAATAAATACATTGAGGTAACAACAGATTTCAATTAGGAACATGACCAAAAGTTATGTCTTTTGATATGAATATTGCTCTGTCATGACAACTCTCGTGAGATTGTTATGGTAATAGAGATTGGCATGGTAATGGATATGGCAATGTTAATGTATTTGGCTTTGACGGAATAGATCTGCTACGCTGCTGCTGCTACAGATCAAGTACTGAGACTTGCTACTTCCAATATATTCACAGACACTGTGAAGCATTGCTGTGAGCATGTAAGACATTCTGATGTACATGTAACATACATTAATCAAACCCCCGTAGCAGATCTATACAGGTGGAGCTGGGGAAGGTGGAGGGTTTCTGAAAGCGCCCTGCAAACTAAAAGCAACACTACCAGTATTTGTTTGAATGTTAAGCCGCAGCTCATTGGTCGCAGATGCAACAACCAATCAGCTGTGCTATGTAGATAATGACATGATCGCTCCCAAAATAGTTCGACCTATCAGCCTGCGCCATCTAGAGTTTCATGATAGAATCAGGTAATTCAATATTTCTTAGCATACATGACTCTAAAGGTGCTGTAAACTGGAACATATGTAATTGCTTTCTACAACTGCAAATCAGCTAAATGATGCACTTCACATTTAGTAAACGAACAAAGTCAAATTGACAAAATTAGAGGAACATAGAGGCAATTTAAAGGGATACTTCAGGATTTAGCATTAAGCTTTGTATTAGTAGAAAACCTGTAGTATTTTCAAATTGCCATGCTTTCCACCCTCATATACCCCTGAGACGAGAGATTGATGTATTTTTTGTCTGGAAAAAATCCACCGATGACGCAAAAATTGTCCTTTTGTGTCATCAGAGGATTTTTTGGCCAGAGGCTAAAGACTACAGTCAGTAGTAGGGGCTGTCCCGCATGTTCTCAACCCGCCCATAGAGGGTGGGATCTCACTCACAGAATGTACACATAGTGTCAGCCATCTTTTTCTGGAAGCTAAGCTAGCAGGCTCTTGTTCTGTGGAGAAAGCTGAGTAGTAGGGGTTACCATCCTCTTTTTCCCGGACATGTCCGGCCGTCGATGTCTGGGATTCAGCTTTTGCTTTCTGCAGTCGCCATTCATTGTTTACATGCACACCTTTTGTTTCAATCTAACTGAATTCATTCCGATTGGTGAATCTGAATGTAGTGTTTACATGAACGCTAAACAAGTGATTGGTTGATGTGCGTTTTAACATTGCTAAGAAAATCCCCGCTCCTCCGTGAGATACGAGACCGGTGCGTCTCACAGGTGTCGCTCATCGGTAATCACGCCACCGGCCTCGCGCAGCTCTCCCGCGGCCCTCACTCGTCCTGCTCGCCACAGTAAACATAATGAATGGCGACTGTAGAACGCAAAAGCCGAATCCCGGACAGTTTGGGCGATCCCGAAACACATTTTCGGGCAGACTCATCACGGAGACTCACTAGTAGCCTAGACTCTTGTTGTTTAACTACTGTGCTCCGTTACCGGTAGGCGTGGCCTCCAAGGGCAGCGAAGCAAGTGCATTCTGGGAGTTGTTGTCTTTCACCCACATAAGCCAAAAATACATTTTCTGGCTTTTCTCAGTCTAGAAAGCTCCAAATTCAAAAATAATTTCACATTTCTTCTACATAAATGACCCATTTTAAATAAACATTCATCTTTCCAGAGGTGAAGTATCCCTTTAAGAAAATAGTTGAGAGAACCTAAAAAGCTGAATGCATAAATTTGGCTTGAACTTTTAAGGTTTTCTCAACAAATTCCTTTTTACAGTGCATATATTGTTATTTTACAATGACTTTGAATGTGGCTCATCAAAATAAAATCCTGTTTCACTTACAGTAGGGGCTTGTTTCAAACTCGAAGCGCCGACTAAAGCCGCCGTAGCCTGCAGAGGTGCGTGCTCTGATTTGAAAGATGTATGCTGAGGAAGGTTTAAGGCCGTCCACCAAAACATCCGTCTCCTTCGACTTTATGATAGTGTAGCTTGTTTCCTGATCCTATAGAGCCACCAGAAGACAAGAGAAGACACAAACGGTCAGAGAGGGATAAAGGCATTGCATCCCATGAGAGATTGGCAAAGTGTGTGTGTCGGGGGCCAGTAGAGAGGATCGCTTTCATGGTCTTCATTGGCTTTGTTTTAAAGCCCTGTGTTAAGTGCTCCGTCCATTAGCTTTCATTTTACCGGGTGTGGGGCGTCATAGCTTTTTCTTTTTCTAAGTGCATCGTATCAGTGTTTCACAGAACGGTCCAAAACACTGAGGTCATGAGGAGCTGAGGCTCGTTTTCAGACGTATTCTGTCTTTAAATGGCTCAACAAAGCAGCCGGAAAATGCTGCAAGGTGAGGAGCAATCAGAGATGGGGATCGGAGAGGGGATTTAGTTTCAGGCTTTGTGAGGGTTGTCGCCAGCGGGGAGGTCTGGTGAGATGCTCAACAACAACCGCTGGTAACGTCACTTCATTAGAGGAATAATTCTGTCATCGTTCACTCAACCTCATGTTGTTGTGCAGGCGTACGGCTGATATACTGGTCCTTCTTTTCCATGCAATCACAGCTCATTTTTCGCCATAATTTTCCTACGAAAATGAGACGATAACTAAATAAAAAACAATTTTGAGCGACAAAAACTATGACGAAAATCTATTTACGTTTTCGTCAACGAATAATGATTTGGGAAGAGAGGGGATTAGAACTGATGTCCTGCGTGTGTGATAGATGCGCACATTTGAAGTGCAATGTGCTGATCTACCCGGCGGGACATAAGTTGGCATACACTTGCTTCATGTCTCATAAAACATTCAAAAATGTAAAAGTCCGGGAAAAAGAGAAGAGCGTACATGTGGATAAATCTGAAAGAATTTTAGTACGGTTTTCTATGCGCTCTATTTCGCATCTTTTCAACGGACAAATACACACAATTACGTCAATATGTGCGAGTATTCACGTAAACCCAGTTGGTTATGTCTGAACGTAAACAATTGGGAGAATATCGGAGGTGTATCAGTATATTGGCTCCGTGGAATTGGCTTTAAAGTGACAGAAGCCTAATAAACCTGATACTGTCCATCATTAATGTTAATCAAACGACAAAAGAAAAATAGAAAATCACTCACTGTTCTTGACTGAATAACTTTAATAGCTTTAATAAGGGTTAATCTATATTTAATTTATACAACTAAATATGCCTGCTTGAAAGAATGAAGAATGTTGTATGCAAGGCGTTATAAAGAATGCATATATCATTAAGTTATTGTACAGTCTGTCACAGCAGTTAAATCTGTGTCTGTATTGCATGTTCATACCTTAATATCATTAATATTTACATGTTAAAAGATGTTTTCTCCAGGAGTTTATAATGAGCTTGGAAATTTTAGAGAAAAGCTTAATTGATGCAATATAATTTAACTAAACCCATTTAATTTTAGTAGACTAAATTTAAAGGCTAAATTTAGGCTAAATCTAAAACAATTCAGATTACTAAAAGATAATTGAAACTAAAATGGCATTTAGTCTAAAGAAAAGCCCAAACAATTATAGATTCTATGATGTATATATATATATATATATATATATATATACACTACCGTTCAAAAGTTTGGGGTCAGTGAGAATTTTATTTTTATTTTTTGGAGGAAAGAAATCAATACTTTTATTTATCAAGGACAGTAAAGACATTTATAATGTTACAAAAGATTCTATTTCAAACAAATGCTGTTCTTTTGAACTTCCTATTCATCAAAGAATCCAAAAAAAAAAAAAAAAAACTGTACAACTGACAGACCAACAACTGTTTCAACATTGATAATAATAATAAATGTTTCTTGAGCATCAAATCCTCATATTATACTGATTTGTGAAGGATCATTTGACACTGAAGACACTGACACTGGTGATGCTGAAAATTCAGCTTTGATAACAGGAATAAATTACACTTTACTGTATATTCACACAGAAAACCGCTGATTTACACTGGAATAATATTTAATACTATAACTGATTTTTGTTGTATTTTTAATCAAATAAGCGCAGCCATGGTTAGCAGAAGAGAATTCTTTTAAAAGTATTTAAAATCGTACCGACCCCAAACTTTTGAACGGTAGTGTATATATATATATGTATATGTATATACAACAGTTTAATACACAAGAAGCTAATATGGTTTCATTTTAGACCCAATATTGTCTGTTTTTGCTTAATTTCACCAATAAAAAAAGCCACGGCAGAACTGTTGTGCATCTCCAAGCAACACATCATTTATTTTTTCATTCATATCCATGCAACCTCTGAGCTGCATTAAAGTTGGTGTAAAAAATACCTAAATTACACTTCAGATGCAGCTCCTTAAAAAAATGGCCACATTGTAATCTTAAAAGTTTATGTGGAATAAATTCTGTTGAACTTTTTCTGCCTACTAATAATGACACAATAATGATATTAGATGATCTTTTGTGGGGTCATTTTTCAGCCAAAATGTATGTGCGATTAATATGCATTTAATTCGATGAATTAATCAGCACATCATGTAATAAATTAAATAAAAAATGTGAATTGCTGACAGCCCTAGTTAGAACATAAACTGAACAAAACAAAATGAAGAAGGAATCCTCTACACTTTTTCTAAGTCAATAATCAAATGTAAGCAAATTTGTGTTATTTGACCATACAAACTCAAGGTCAGATTTCCAGGCCATTGATGTACTTTAAAACATTCTCAAACCAAGCTGTAAATCATGATCATCAGGTGTTATTAAAAAAAAAAGTTTAGACAATTCCATAAGATGGAATTTCATATTTTTTCGTTTTTATATTATATAATATTGTTTCTTTGTTTTAAGGTAAAAATGTGATCTGTACATGCAAATGTGATCTACACACCATGCAATATTTACCTTCTCAAAATACTTGATCTCGTACTCCAGTATGATGCCGTTGGGCCGGTCGGGTTCTTGCCAGGACACTGTGATGCTGTTCTTCGCCGTCTTGCCTTTCTTCACCACGGTTATAGGAGACGGAGCTGGGAACAAAGTTACATCTCACTTTAAAATTGTTCATCAAACCAGGCAGTAAATGTCTTTTCTTGCGTGATGCAGTGAAGTCCTGATGCAATGTGCTGTAATTGTCATTTGAAAGTTTCTAAGTCTATATGTTTGAGAGTTATTTTTGATAAGTCCATCATCCCCTTAGCAATTCTAATTAAACGAAGATATCACATTGTGCTAATTACTTTAATGTGATTCATACTGTTCAGAGCAAAAAAGCAATTCAGAAATGTGAAATATTCTAAACTTCAGTGATAGAGACAATCAGAGAGAATGTCTTTCTTCTCAGCTAGATGATTGCTTTGAGAAATCGCTTTGAAAGTGGATTCAGGCAATGACGTACTTTCATTTTAGTCTAACCTAATTATTGCGGGCAAAATAATGCATGGGGAAATCGG
This sequence comes from Rhinichthys klamathensis goyatoka, assembly GCF_029890125.1. Classification (NCBI taxonomy): domain Eukaryota; kingdom Metazoa; phylum Chordata; class Actinopteri; order Cypriniformes; family Leuciscidae; genus Rhinichthys; species Rhinichthys klamathensis. The sequence goes on from NW_026606630.1 coordinate 523,782, forward strand.
TCCGGATTCATCCTTCCATCACTCTGAACACGAATTAAACTGTTTTATTCTTTATATCATTTGTCTATAAAACAGTTTGTCTGATACTACTCACAATAACTCTGTTAAATATTCACATTATAGAGTTCAAACTCACTGTAAGTGGCAAGAGTGGCTTTTAAATGTTGGGTTGACATTTCTAAATTAAGTATTAAACCGATTTTTTGTATCTTAAAATCACTATAATGCATGGTATGAAATGGCTATATGTTTTCATGGTGCAGGATGGGGAAGAGTGGAGTCGAGGAATCTAAATTCAGCAATGCTTTATTACACAGAACAAGAAGATGATCCTAGAAGAGGAAGATACACCAACAGTTATCTTTAGTTTGCTAATAATTGACAAACTAAAGTGGGCTAGATATATATTTATCTTAGAAAAAAGTTCAGTGGGTTCTATATGGGTTCTTGACACCATTTTAAAGAACCCTTTTATGCCAAAAAAAAGTTCGATATAAAAAGAAACGTCTTAAATGATTGCATGATACTTTCATGTTTAATAGGGGTTTCATTTTTCTAGAGATAAAGTATGTGGTTTACTAACTATTGAGTTCAAAACATTTTATCAAAACATTAACTAAAACTAAATCCATAAAAGATCCCATGATGGGAACCCCTAATAAGTTTTACATATTAAGTGCTTGATAGAACTCTTTACTTTCTATATAGGAACTTTTCTTAGAACTAAACAAGACACAGGTGGACTAAATAAGTAACCATAGTAACAAACAAGTGACTACTTAATAACCTAGGGAACTGAGGAAACAGGAACTAAACACAGGAACTGTTTGTGTAAATTATATATCACTTATGTACATTAGAGTTTTATGTTATAGTATGTTAAGTGAATTATTACTCTTACTATCTATAGAATTATTACTCCTCCGGAGTCAGTCCGTCGTGGGACTTTTTCTGTCATGATTTGAGTGTTTAGAAACAAAATGTATGAGATAGCTGTTGTCAGGTTCCTTTGGTGATTTTAAATATGAAATTTAATCGTAAGCTTGGCGAACAGTTTTGGAGAATTCGATGTTGCACTTGCACGCCCGAGAGGCGTTTCAAAGATGGCCGCCGAGTGAAATGACTTGTCTTAAAGGGACTTAGATTGTGTTCACCTCCTCTCCCACCATCTCTTGTCCTGCCTACTATGTGTCTCAATAAACTGTTTAAAAGTTTCCTCTCTTACTGTTCCGTGACAACATTTCATTACATCAATTACGTTTCTTCAGAAGATTTGGATTCGATATGTATTACTTTCATGAGGTCTTTATGTATTTTTTGAAGCTTGAAAATGTTGGTTCTGTAGACTTCAATGGATGGGAAAAAATGGTGAGAGAATATTAAAAATAATATGAATGAAAGTCTTAAGAGTTTGGAACAACATAATGATGACTTATGTATTATACATACTTGGAATGGTCTTATTCTGTGCCTAAAGTGTCCTAAGTATGTCATATTTGGGATCACTGTATACTATATAATTTTGAGCCAGACTTGAAACCGTTACTAGTTCATTACCCTATTGTTACACTGTAGGAACTATAAGAAAATATCATACTGTAAAACCCACATCCTGAGTAGAATATTCACATACAACTTACAGTAAACTAAAACTTTAAATTCAGATGTTCATTTTCCAAGTTCCCTCTCTTTCTCTCTTTCTCTCTCTACTGTGTATGAAGTGTCTTATATGAGAAAAAAAGCCCTATCCGTCTATATGAGGAACGGTGAAATCAAACCCGGCTTTATATTCCTCAACAGAAGTGTCGGACTGTGTCCTAGAGATAAAACGCGTTTAAGTTCTTTGGCCGATCCTTCAAGCGCTGATCCAATAGCTCAATAGAGCCCCACCATAGGAAAGCAAAGAAAAGTGTTTCCCCCCATCTCCTCTTTCCCAAACAAAGAGTAACTGTATCCTTTTTGCCCAGACAAAACTGTAATCATTCCTATCTTAAAAGCCTGAAATGGTATACTATGGCAACCTGATCTGCAGGCCTGCAGGGAAAGAGAGGTATTGTGGAGGGTAGATGGGCCACTTAAACGCTCCGGCAGCCTGTTAAATGTTTGACTTTCAGTCAAGCGGGAGACGCGGCCCTTTGAGTTATTGATTCTCAATAATCCTTAAGGTCAGCACAGGGAGTTTTGATCTATATTGGTGATGGCACGAAACAAAAACATCAGCAGGGGATCCATCAAAATAGTCATGAAGTATGACAGAGAGTGAGAATATAAACACACACACACACACACTATATCAAATGAAATTAACACCTGCCAACCCGCCAAATGCGTGTAAAATCAACTGTGGCGGGTAACGCTGTCAAACCACTAGCCCACTTTGCAGAGGAAGTTTGTGTAAACCAAATATGCGCAGATTTAGCCCAAATACTCGACTCGTGAGTCATCGTGATATATTAAATACAGCGTAGTGCCCAGAATCTGCACATATCTGGCTTACTTGAACACACATCATTAACGCAACAAATAACGGTGCGCTTATTCATTTGTATTGAAGCAATAGCGAATATTAAAAAGCATTTGGTTAACAGAAAAGACATTGCTACGTTCCAAAATCCTATTTTTTTTATGTTCTATTGATCTGTCGACCTAAAATACATTTTTGCTGAAAAGGATTCGGATGAAACAGGAAGGGATGAGATGGCTGGATGACAGGATTTTGTATTAATAAGAAATTAATGTATGAAATCCAAATTATATACATATATGCTGTGACATGGGTAATCTGGTTTATTTTTTCTTCTTGTTTTTGGCTAGTAGAAGTTCTGAATGGCTGGTAACTTCAAATTTAATTATTCACTCACCTGCCAATTTGGCAACAAAATTTTAAGTTAATTCAAAAGTAAAAAGTTATATGTATATGTATATATATATATTAGTCATAATGGCTTGAATATTTAATTTAACTAAAATTTAAATACAAATAATTTAAAGGTACTATATGTAAGAGTTTTGTATCGACATATCCAAAAACCACTTGCACAGTGTGATATGTTTCCTTCAATTATGTATTTACATTATCCTATATGTTTTCAAGAATTTGTAAATTCAGAAAAATTCACAATTTTATATAGTGTCTGTCCCTTGTCCCTTGTCGCCTGTCAATGACGTAATATCCGCGTTATCCCCTGGTTTCCGCTCGTACTGCCATAGTAACCATGGCGACAGATGTGGAGAACTGCGTAATGTTTAGCGGCATGCTGTTGTAATTTCGTTCAAACATTATGGACCATGGCAAGCAGACTTTGGGACAAAAGGCGAAATAAAACGAGGATCAAAATCAGCGTGGCGTTTTCGAGATGCCGAGAGCTCCACGCCCGCGACTAACTTCGACTTCAAATGTACATAAAACTAATCAATATTATACAGCTCAACATGATGAAATGTTAGAATATGATCAGTGTGTTATTCTAATGTTGATCTAGCTTACTGCTAGTCTCATACAGCCAACAAACTAACACATAGAATAACAAATTCAGTTTAGTGTGATAGTGTAGATCAAGTTTCCTCACAAGGCATGTTAAAAACATCAATGCATTCACTCATCCATTAACATTATTAGATCCATCAGCATGATGACAAGTTCCATAATTCCGCTTATCACTGCGTCATCAACCTACGCCTTTGTTATTGTAAGAGGTTAGCGACCCCTAGCGGCGAAATAAATCACATTACATTGCAGCTTTAAAGTTGAAATTAAATGAAAATGACAAAAAGTTCCTAAAACCAAAATTAGAATGAATACTGAAAACAGGGCTGTAGTACTCGAGTCCGGACTCGAGACCGTTTTTCTATGGTCTCGGACTTGTCTCGGACTCGAGGGTATTCGGACTCGGACTTGTCTCGGTCTCGGCCACTGGTCTTGCCAAATATGGCTTTTGGTTTCGACCGAGTCCAGGTGTCTTTTTTATGTTCCCACAGTAACGTATTATTGTAGTATGCACCGGCAGACTTCCACAGAAACCTCCGCAGATTACCGCAGATTGTAGTGCCCGTCATTGACAAGTACGACCTGCGCGTGTGCGATTTCTTTTCTACTATTTGCTACTGCAATACCGTCGCGTAGCTGAAATAACAGATCTGTCTATTCACTGCTGATCATAATATGAAATTGCTATATGGACTAGTCACTGTGAATATTAAAGACTGCTATCAAATCTGATTTTTCAGCGAGTCTCTGCAAGTGAGTGCCGCAGGTTGGTGTACTACACATACTCAAGTACACGTTTATCTTCAGCATTTCATCGTCAGATACACTCAGAAACCCGTCAAAATAAAAGTTCGGTTTAACGTGAAGAAATTACCACAGATATATTTTACTGGAGTGAAGCTATATGGTCATTTAGTGGCTCAAATGCTCAGTAGGCTACTAGTACCTAGCAGTGCTAATAGTAGTGGGTTGGTGTTTGTATCAGTTCTAACGCTGCTATTACGAGGTATCATCATATGTCATCTTTTTTTTTTCTTTAGATTAGAAGATTATATGATATCAAGGGGAATGTCTATACTTAAAAATCCTGGGTGTTGTGACACTGTTTTTGCTTTTAGATCAACAAATAATAACCCAAAATGATTGTCATTTAATGTCATAATGTCAAGACTTTTTTCCTGTCCTGGACTTGGTGTTGACTCGGACTCGAACCTTTTTGGACTCGGTCTTGACTTGGACTCGACTAGTCCTGGTCTTGGACTTGTCTTGGACTCAACAAAGGTGGTCTTGACTACAGCCCTAACTGAAAATATAAAAATTTAAAATATTTTCTTATCATTTTTGTCCACCCATTAAAAGTCCAACCAACATTTTCATACAAATGTACCTCATAAAAATAATCCATTTAAAAATAATGGTTTGATCCAAATCTTCTGAAGAAACTGCATATTTCATAAACTGAAATAGTTTCTTACACCCTTGTAATATACTGAAAGCCACCATAAAAGCACAGATGATAAAGAGAAATACACATGATGAATCAGCTTTTCCAGCTTCACTGTAACTTACAGCAAAAGATCACTTGATCTTTTCCACTTCCAAAAGCTTTACATTTAACAGTATTTTACTGTAAAATCACATGAAATGTGCCATTAAATCGATCATAGCTTTTCAACGTATAGAGTATTTTGGAATAATTTGATCCTACTTTCATTTACCTATGAGTGCAAAACCCATTTAATCTAATTCCACAGATATTGCCCCAGCATCAACACAGGAATGCAAAACAAATGTGCAGATTTGCCATAGACCTACTGTATGTGACGCCAACACAAAAGCAGTGCAGCTTTCCTCCGTGTGAAGTTTCACAGCCCTATTTTTAGCTCAGTGATAGATTTCATCTAACATGCTTCGCTGCGTAAGTTGTGGACCATCTAATGAATGTGTTAAATCCACACAGTGTTTATTTCACAGCTTTAAAATGACCAAAAGGCCAAAGATTCAGAACACTTGCCATACAGTGAGTTGCAAAATACTACAACATGCAAAAGTAATAAAGTCCTCAACAGATCTTGTCATAACTCCCAGTGCAAAGGTCCCGCTCTCAGTTCATTAACAGATGGAACGCCAGCCTTCTCCGGGAGAACGTGTCAGGAGAAGTGTGATGATAGCACTCGGATTAATGCCTCCAAATGGGAAGTGTTGCCTTCATCTACTGTGAGAATCCTTAAACTGGGAAACTGCTCAATATCAGTGCCAGTCATGGAATCGCTAACACGAAACAGCAAGAAATGTCACTACTTCCACACCAAACTCGTGTAGCGAACTATTTCAGTCTTTTGCTTCACACAGACGAGTCGCTTTAGCTTAATCGCAGTTGTCAAACAAGAACCCGACAGCATCACTTCCTGGCGAATCCACAGACACTCCAGGCTATATTGGTTTTTGTGTAGGCGAAATCTTCCAAGCGGATATTTGCATGTAATTTGATTGAAGTTAGCATGCCGGGCTGTGGTTTTCATCTGGGTAAGAAAGGTCATCTCCTCCGCTCCGGCCCCGAATCGACGCCAACACCGCGATCTCGACGGCCCGTGTGTTTGTAAACAAGTGTTGTTTGGGGAGCCCTGCCGAGAGGCAAGATGAAAATCCCCTGGCAGAGCCGAGCGGCCCGTCGGCCAAATCCAGGCCTGAGATATAACTCCTGCCAACAGACTCTGGTGCCATGCAGCCACAGGCCTGGCCTGAGAACTAGTAGCTGCGAAACACAATCTTGCATTTGCCAAACATATCTGCCCTTATATATAGCATCTGGCTAGAAAGAAGCGCACAGATTCCAGGACAACGCAAAACATATCGTCTCGATTTCCATTAAAAAACATATCAACCTGCAACTTGAAGCCATACCGTCTAAAATAAAAGTTATTTGTTTATATTTTCAGACAATATATCTTAAATTATTTTAATTTTTTTATGCACTTACGTTAACAAGTTTGGGGTCGGTAATTTTTCACCAAAGCTGCATGTAAAAACAGTAAAAACAGTAATATTACGAAATATTATTACAATCTATGTGAATAAAGTGTCAAATGTATTTTTTTCCTGTGATTAAAGCTGAGTTTTCAGCATCATTACTCCAGTCTTTAGTGTCACATGATCCTTCAGAAATCACTCTAATACGATGATTTGATGCTCAAGAAACAATTCTGATTATTATAGAATGTCTTATTTTACCCAGTCATTTAAATTATACATGTATATAGTTATACATTATGCAACACATCAGTTAAAACTTTAAAAGACTCAAAAGTAATACATGAAAATCAGACTGGATGAGCCACTTTCAAAGCTGTAGCGGAAACAAGATATATAGACACCTGTGGCCACACATCTGTTACTCTGTATCAATATGCCATGTTGTTTGGTAATCATAAACATAACTATCATTTAGCACAAAACAGGCTATTTTTATCAGATACAGTCCAGCAGTAATTAGTCCATAACATTTGATGATGATTAAGGTCATATAGTCAGAATAAATGAGTGACTAGTTAACTTTTGGGTAAAAAAAATAAATATAATATTTAATAAATATTTTTTCTTGGTGAGAACTGGCGAGTCCCCTATGGTAGCTTGTATTCGCCACGGAATGATAATAAAAAAAAATCCTCACGTTTTGTCTCAAAAATCAGTTTTTTTTTTCTGGCAATTGCAAGTTTATGGGCCAGATTTACTAAATGGGGCAAATTAGCTAAAAAGTCCCAATTTTTTTTTTTTTTTTTTTATAAAAAAAATATATATATATTAGTCCATTGTGGAAACAAGGTTCCATTTTTCCTATAGAGTTTTACTGTTTTAAATGATCCATGGTCAAGTTTTCTCATTCATTGTGAACCAACACTTCAGTGTCATGCTATACTTTACACTGTGTATGGATATGACATGACACACACATAGGAGAATGGTGTATGTAATCACCAGCAAAATCCATCCCGGCATGCATCCCGAGAACTAGAAAATCATAATTCAAAGTGTCTTCGGTAAATACAGGGTGGATGAGGTTTTTTTTGCACTCTCTCATTAAGAACATTTTGTTTTTGTTTTTTAATCAGATCAAGTTAAATCATAGCTTGAAATTTCTTCAGAGCTGGCGAAGTTATTTTGAAACTGAAGTTTGTAAATACAAGCTACTCACAATTTAAAGTAGTCAAACTATAGTCAAGCTAATCTTTTGACAATGTAGTTAGAAGTGTAGCTACAGGCTAAAAACAAAACATAGCTAACTATACCAAAATGATTCATCTTTTTATATATATATGGCCAAACAAACCAATTAATTAGCATGAACATAAATGTCTAACATTGTACATGCTGATTATTAGCTTGCTTGACTGTAAAGCTGTATGCACAATATAATGAGACGCTAGTTGAAATTAGCATGCTAATAGAAAGCTATCAAACTATTGAAAGTCAGTTGTGTTGCTACTTTTAGTTAGTTACTCCCTACTAGTGACCGGGTCACCATCTGCAGAGACTCAAACGGATGTGTCGAGTTTAGTAAAGCACAAGTGCTCACAGCCGCTTGCCAGAAGAGCTTTGCTGAGAGGCTTTGAGGATACTTAGTGTCACAACTCTTTTCAGAATGATACTTCATGTACTCAGCAGTCAATGAGAAAACAGTCAAGGCTCACAAAATAATTCGGCAAAAAAAAAAAGAGCTCCACAAATGTCTCCACTCATGCGTCTGTCGACATGTATCAGGGAGAGCACTTGAGAGGCATGCCAATGCTAAGCGCTAATCGCTGGCACCTGCAAACTATTCAGTTTGTTTTGAAATCCCGCTCGCTCGAAAAATGCTGGAAATTAGCGAGCATTTGATCAACCTGTATAATCTGCCTCCAGTTCTAAAAATCTCCCCACTTCAGAAGTAAAAACAGAATTTATATCATCTGCGTCTTTGTAAAGATCCGCGCTAGCGAGCTAACGTTCGGCACACGAGCCTTGTTGACTATGCGTGGCAGCTCGCCTTGTGCTGCAGAAATGATCATTTTGCTCGTCATAATTAATGGTGTTTTAAAGAGCATAATTCCTCTGTTGAATTGAGAGTATCTTAATGAGCTGAGCAGATGTTGAAGTCGTCTCTTCAGGGGGAAATACTGTACCCTCACAGCCCTGGTGAAATAAATTAGCACCCTAAGACTGTTTCTGTAACCGCATCTGCTGTGCTTTTGTGACAGAGATGCATCGGCACGGAAATAAGGCACAAATATTATGTTAAATATTTCTCCCTAAATTACAATGCGGTGTTTGTACGTAAAGGTTGCAAAAAAAGGCCTGAGAGTTTAGGATAATGGATTAGGCAAAGTGGAGATAAATGTTTTACGCCTGCAACACCTGCGCCTGTTATTGCGCTGCTGTGCTGTGGGTCTGTAAGCCTGAGGTACACCTCTGTATTCATACACTGATGTGTAGGTCACTAGCGGTTTAGCATTGCTTTGATTGGCACAACAGGGAAAACATATCCTGATTGGCCAACACTACACAGCCAGTAGCATTTCATTTGATATACTGTATATGTCATTCCTGTTATCCAGAACCTTGATGTTTCTGTAACTTAAAAAAAAAAGGATACAATAAACAATTAAACATGTTTGTGATGTAATCTGAGACGGTATTTCTTTAAAAAGGGCATTGCAGGCCTATTATAACTTGATTATTTACGTAATAACTTTATGTTATTACTATATTATTATGGTATATGATAAGACAAACAGTACAATTGTGTACTTATAAACTGACAATTAAAACTGAATTATTAAGAAAACTTGTTTTGCTTGAAACATTTTGATTAGAAATATTTACATTAAAAAAATAACTGACACCTACAAAAACTGCCAGCTTTAAATAACCCCATTCATGTTAATTTAGTATATCTATAAATTATTATATTATTTATTTATATTTTGATTTAGCTTTTTTTTTTTCAGTTTTCATTTTTTTTTTTTTATTAAGTTTGAGTAAGTTTGTTGTGTGCTTTTGTCATTTCTATTAGTCGATTTTATCTAACAAATAAAAAACAAAAACAATTTTGCTTTAATTCATTCCTATGTTGGTTTTAGAAATGTAATATTTAAACTTAAACTTTAAAGTTAGTTGCCAAGGCAAAATATTACATTTTATTTCAATTTCTTTTAAGTTTGAGTTTTTCATACAATATTTTAATTTATTTTAGCTTAATTTCAAATCAAGTAAATTATTTTAATAATTTTAATTTTAGTTAACAATAACAACACTGATATTATGAGATTGTGAAAAATAAAACTATACAATTATCTCCATCTTCAATCAAAGTTGTTAGTATTTTATCCAATATATTAAAAAAAATACCCCAGTTATGCTATTTTAAAGGTGATGCTCTGATTGGTCAGATGACCCAGTCTGTTGTGACTGGTCTACTCTGCTCTGATTGGTCAGATAACCCAGTCTGTTGTGATTGGTCTACTCTGCTCTGATTGGTCAGATGGCCCAGTCTGTTGTGATTGGTCTACTCTGTTCTGATTGGTCAGATGGCCCAGTCTGTTGTGATTGGTCTACTCTGCTCTGATTGGTCAGATGACCCAGTCTGTTGTGATTGGTCTACTCTGTTCTGATTGGTCTTGTGCTTACAGCAGCTCTGGATCTTCATCATCACTTGATACACAGTGATACGAACAGTAACGTCGGCGTCACTTTAACTATATCAATTCTAGCACGGGTCCTCATCCTTTGGAAGCAAAGTGGCTTTGCATTCACAGCACAGAAAAGAGTGTCTTCTCGGCATGTTGACAACACGAACCAAACTCTTCCAGGCCTCAGCTACAACTACAGTGTGTGTTTGTGGGCAGCCAATGAAGACCATAGGCTGTCATTATGCAAATCAGTTACAAACCTACATAGGAAGTAAGGTTCGACTCAATTTCAGACAGTTCAGAACCAGTTCTTTCTTTTGAGAGACAATAACTCCACTTATCTGCACTTTGAAACTTTGCAGACCTTTTACATTCACAAACAGCCATATTACACACTACATGAAAGGTAATATCTGAAAAAGCATAATAGGGGCACTGTAGACATACATGTAATCTACTGCAGAGTAGGAATATCCCAGAATGTGTTTGCTTTGAATGCTGGCCTACAAAAGATCTTCAAATAGAGTTGTGCTTCAAACGAGGGAAGACAAAAGCAAGATAATGGAAAAGTGATTTTCAGTCAGTCGACACAGAATTCCCCCTCAATATTTCAATAGCGATTCCCGTTCAGACAGTAAAGCACCTTTGTGAGCACATCTGGTCTCAGAACTCCAGCCAAACCTCTCGCTTAGCCTCCAGCCATCCAGTTCACATAAAACATGACCGCTACTCGACACATCGACCGAGCGGATTATCCCGACCGCAGAGGCAAAGCGCTCAGCATTCCACTGCAACCTCCACTCGGCTCACGCGAAATCCTTCATTTCAAAAGTGCCTTATCAACACTAACACTTCCACGATACACACACACACACTCATTAGGGGCACACAGGAGTCCCCACCCCGCTGTCTCCGGGCAATCCCCAGCAATTACAGACCCGCTTACAGATAAAGCAGATTACGCTTCAGTGTCCATTAGGGTCATCATTAGCTTAATGAAAAGTCAATGGCAGTCAGGAGAGGTGCCACTGAATTGAAAAGGTTTTAGTGCCAGTTACCCTTGTTAGCCCCCTTTTTACATATGTGAATAAGAGGTAACATGACAACCATGAAAATGACATAATTGCGGTAAATTGACTGGTCAAAGAGTATAAAAAATGCCTGCTGTTTACAGTAAACAATATCTTATTTTTAATCACGTTAAAGGCGACAGGTAACGAAATTTCCCTTTATAAGGATTTACTCTATTTAATTCAGGTATTATTATGCACATTATTCTAAATTAAAATGGCTGTTTTCATGATTTTTCTTTAAAAATGTAATAACTTTCGCCATCTCTGAAACAATTTTCTTTTTTTAATAATATCAACAAGGTCATGTGGGTGGGGGAAATGAGATTAACCAATAATATCACCCTGTAGAAAAGAAAACTCATTTATATTGTTTAATATCTCAACTGTTTGTTTTTTTAGTACACTAAGATTTTTTTTTGACATTCATGTTCCATGAAGATCCTTTAACAGATCCCCTAATCTTTCCATTGCACAAAAGGTTCTTTACAGTGGAAAAAAAAGGTTTTATATCCACTTTAGAAGGACTTTAGTACATTTAAGGCCAGATTCAACGTTAGATGGCTGTCCTGATCATGTTTTGCTCTACATCATTTACAGCTGCAGATTTTGTTTTACTCTGATATACGTCACACATCACTAGTTAAATGAATTGCAAATGCTTTTTTAAGCTCTAGCAGACAGTATGAACTCTGTCATGTTAGGCTTAAGCATGTAATGGGAACAATTCCAGAGGGACGCATCTACTCACCGGCTTGGTTGGTGGTGACATTGAGCGAGACATACAGGCGCAAAGGGGCAGTTAGTTCCGACACCCCGTTCACAGCCTCCACCTCAAAGGTGTAGTTGGTGTGAGCCTGGAGATCCACGACCATGACGGAGGTGTTCCTCAGGCCCGTCCGCTGGGGGAGGAATCGCACGTGGCTTCCACACGGCTCGTAGTGGCCCGATTCTGTGCTGATCTTACTACACAGGATATTGTATCGAACATCTTTCCGCCCGCCCGTCTCTTCCGGGGCGGTCCACTCCAAGAAGACGCTGGTCTCGTTCACGTTGGAGATGGCGTTTCGTGGGGCGGAGGGGGGCTCTGCAAGATGATACAGTATCACGACAAAATTACAGACATTATACAAAATATGGTGCACGTGGTGGCACTTACTTGTGCAGGCCATATTGGCCGGGTCCGATTCGGTCCTGTAGTATCCCTGCTCACATTGACAGGAGGTGGAAGCCTCAACCTTGGTGAAACTTCTGGGAGGACATTTACTGCAGCTTTTGGTCTGGAGTGCTGATCGGTAAAAGCCCGGCTTACAGACTGCAGAGATATCAAGCACAATACAGGGGCGATTACATTTCTAATGCGATCGATGGGCGCCTTGTTCAGGGCTGATGAGAAAATGTACTCATTACAGTCAAACATTCAACAACTTCATTAAAAAGAGCAGGTGCTTATTTCAATAGAGAGCTGGCGCTTTGAACAAACAGTGCTCAGATTTTAATTGAACCGCTACGCATTAACGTTGACAGCCATAGTGTAAATCTACAAACATTCCCTCATTGAAACTCCACAATTTTGACAGAAACATGCTCTGAAAGCATTAAACCACAATTTACAATATCACACCGACAAATGGAATCAGTATATCTGGGGGTTTTTGCAACTACTTAAATGCTTCTCGATGCAGGACAGGTGCTTATGCACAGCAGACACCCTGTCAGCGCAAAACGCATTTAGATAATGTATTGCCACGGAGAGAGAGAGAGATAGATTATCAATGGCCTCGGCAGTCCAAAGTGCACACAAAGACATTAATTAAAGCCTCCCTGGTGTGCATTAAGAGGCAGACAGCAGAGGTGCGCTGTTGAATTCAACCCAACTCTGAGCCACAGCGAGAACAAGCCCAGCTGAAACTGTGGAATAATATGATGTATAATATCATTCAGCATCTAACTATTATTAATGGGCCATATTCAGCGCTTCTGTAGTATGTTATGCTTTCCCCTTAAGTCCACTTAAGGCGTATATGCACCAAAAACAAGTTGTAGTTTTGCTACTTTGCCTTAAATGTCAATATGAAAGCAAAATTGAGCCTATTTACTTTTTTAATATGCATTCTATCACGATCTAATCCTTTTTAAAAGGATGAAATCATGACTTGTTTTTCCCCCCCTATTGAATAAGCTGTTTTACTTTAAAATGTGACAGAGATTATTGAAGTAAATAAGTTGCAAATGAGGTTTAACATCCATTTTAAAACTTCTATATAAATAATCTCTTTTATGATTGGCTAAACGCCGCATTCTGGTGTCGTTCATCCGGATGGGCAAAGTAAGTCTACATAGTAAATAAAACTTAAAAAAAACAAAAACGTTTTTCAATAAATGTTCCCTATAAATATCTGCCAACCACTATTGCTTTAAGGCCCATGCACACAAAGAACGATTACTATACGTATTTAATATTTTACCAGATTTTCTAACAGCTTGCGAAAGCGCAAACCCTCTTTTAGCGTTAAAAAAAGACTGACAGGATTTACTAAAGACACATAATTTGCGCTAATAAGACGTGGACACACAATTAGCGCTAATAAGACGTGGACAGGGTTATTTTTGCGGCTGAACTTATTGCATATGCATTTGTAGGAGTTTCCCTTTCAGACGCTAAATTTATAGGCAGAGAGTTTTTAAATGAATCATGCAAGGTGATTTACTAAGGTGTGCGCTCACCAATTTACTGGTGTTTACACCATTATTTACCACTTCCAAAAGAACCAGACTCTGATTGGTAGATTGCGTTTGTCATTATGGAAATGATCCGGTTGCGTCTGTGTTCTTTCATTTGAGAGTCGTCAGTAGATCACGAGCAGAACTTCACACTCCCATCGGCACTTTTTTGGAATTGAGCTTTCACGCTAATTTGCCCTGTTTAGTAAAATTGGCCCTTAGTGTGGACGATAATTCACTATTTATTATAAGCATGCACTGCAGTTTTGTCTCCTGCCGCTTTAAATGCTAAAGCTTGTCAAAGTCGGATGGATTCTGATCGGATGTCAAATTATAATTCTAGCTTTGCAGAGTAACTGGCAATTGTTTTAGATAAAATGACCAAAAATATACAGGTACAGTCAATGTATTGTTGAAAAGGAAGCACGTATTGGGATGGTATAATATTCTTTAGCCAAATTGTCCCTTTTTATCAATGATCATTTCCTCTTCATCTGTTGCCAAATCGCCTGATTTAAAAGCACGGTAAAACGATCTCATGACATTTTTCTTCTGCATGACTTGCATATCCATCTTTTTCAGTGCCAACGCAATGGCCTCCAGACAAGATTTGCTCAACTGTAGCCGCCTGTCTGAGGCTGTAAATAGATCATCTTTGCCCCATTGGCAGCATTTAGACGAGACTACCCTCGCAGGAGCTAAATGGATTGCTTGTTTTTGGTTAGAATGGTGAAAAATTGGTTTCCACAGAGGAGAAATATACATACAGGTTTGGAATGAAATGAGGGTGAGCAAATGCCTAAATTTTCATTTTTAGGTGAACTATCCCTTTAAAATGACCATACTTGCCCTACAGTTCTTTCAGAGCTGTGCTAACTAGAACTGACTCTAAGGGCCCTATTTTAACGATCTAAGCGCATGGTCAAAAGCGCAAGTGCACTCACGTCGTGTCTGAATCCACTTTTGCTAGTCTAACGACGGGAAAAATGGTCGGCGCTCCCGGCGCATGGTCTAAAAGGGTTGTCCCTATTCTCTTAATGAGTAATGGGTGTGTTTTGGGCGTAAGATGTAATAAACCAATCGAGTCTCATCTCCCATTCCCTTTAAAAGCCAGTTGCCCTCCTGCCATGGCGAATCGTGCCATTTACATGGTGGAATTTGCAAGCGGAAAGACTGAACGCTTCTCTGGCGAGGAAACAGATCTGCTCGTGCACGAGCTTAAAGCGAGACCATCTATGGGACAAGCCGGATTCCACCATATCTTTATGTACGCAATATTAATCTTTTACATTGTAATTATTTTATTTTTAATACTTGGCATGTTTGTGTGCTGCTGCGAGTCCCTGTGTGTGTAATACGCAGAGTACGCGCGTCGTGGACCCGCCTATAGGCTCATATTACACGCTCTTTAAATAACAAAAAAAATACTGCGCCATTGACTATAGACCAGGTTTCTGTTACATGTATGTCCTGTGTTTCCCCCGTTCTTTGTGTATTTGGTTCAGTCCTGTTTCCAGTTTCCCGCTCCTCGTTAGTGTTTAGTTTATTCACCTGTGTCTAGTTAATTTGCCCCAGCTGTGCCTTGTTTCCCTAATCTGTTCTCTGTGTATGTAAACCCTGTGTTCTCCCTCACTCCTTGTCGGTTCTCGTTTATGTAACGTTGGTATTAGGTGTGTTTGTATCCTCTGCCCGTCTGCTCCTGTTTATTGTTTTGATTTATTAAGTGAAGTATATTGTTTTTGGAAATCCTGTTCTCCTCGTCTTCCTCTGCCTACACCAACTGTAACAGAAGAACCGACTGTAAGATGACTATCCCCGCTGTTCGCCTCCTATGTCTCGAACAGGGGGATCAAACTTTGGAGGACCACACCCAGACCTTTCTTGAGACGGCGTATTTGACTCACTACCCGGACTACTGCCTCTGCACATTCTATCTGGTGAGTCTAAACGGCTCGTGCAGAGCGCAGTTGTCCGGAGAAGGTCCACGGGATGATTTTGCCGCCTTTGTGGAATGGGTGCTGGTGTGCTGTAATTCTACATTCACAGTATGCTCTGGAGAAGAGGATCTCGCCAGCACCCTTCCAGAGTTTCTCTACGTCACACCCACTATCAGTCCAGCCCCCAGATCGGTCTATGGGAAATCGGGACTGGTTTCCAGCATGGCCGATCCCCCGTTGATGTCAGCACATGCTGCCAAATGGGGCATCGTTCCAGAGCCTTCTCCGCCGATCCGGTCCAGTAGTGAGCCCGTCGCCTGCCCGCCAGAGCCTGAGCCCGTCGCCTGCCCGCCAGAGCCTGAGCCCGTCGCCTGCCCCCCAGAGCCTGAGCCCGTCGCCTGCCCGCCAGAGCCTGAGCCCGTCGCCTGCCCGCCAGAGCCTGAGCCCGTCGCCTGCCCGCCAGAGCCTGAGCCCGTCGCCTGCCCGCCAGAGCCTGAGCCCGTCGCCTGCCCGCCAGAGCCTGAGCCCGTCGCCTGCCCGCCAGAGCCTGAGCCCGTCGCCTGCCCGCCAGAGCCTGAGCCCGTCGCCTGCCCGCCAGAGCCTGAGCCGCCTTCACTACTGGAGCACGCCTATCCGCCAGAGACTAAGCACACCACACGTAAGTCCACTCAAGAGGAGACTGCATTGATGGTGATGTCTGCGGTGATTTTGTGTGTGTGGGCTACACACACATCAGTTCTGGCCCATGCATCCAGTCCTCCCAAGCCTTCTCCGCTGGTTCCGTCCAGCCCAGCCGAGCCTTCACAGCCGGTTCCATCCAGCCCAGCCAAGCCCGCACCACTGGTTCCGTCCAGCCCAGCCAAGCCCGCACCGCTGGTTCCGTCCAGCCCAGCCAAGCCCTCATCGCTGGTTCCGTCCAGCCCAGCCAAGCCCGCACAGCTGGTCACGTCCAGCCCTGCCGAGCCTGAGCTTCCCTGCAGCCCTGCCGAGCCTGAGCTTCCCTGCAGCCCTGCCGAGCCTGAGCTTCCCTGCAGCCCTGCCGAGCCTGAGCTTCCCTGCAGCCCTGCCGAGCCTGAGCTTCCCTGCAGCCCTGCCGAGCCTGAGCTTCCCTGCAGCCCTGCCGAGCCTGAGCTTCCCTGCAGCCCTGCCGAGCCTGAGCTTCCCTGCAGCCCTGCCGAGCCTGAGCTTCCCTGCAGCCCTGCCGAGCCTGAGCTTCCCTGCAGCCCTGCCGAGCCTGAGCTTCCCTGCTCGCCTGCCGAGCCAGAGCTTCCCCGCACGCCTGCCGAGCCGGAGCTTCCCCGCACGCCTGCCGAGCCGGAGCTTCCCTGCGCGCCTGCCGAGCCAGAGCCTTCTCCGCTGGTCCCGTCCAGTCCTCCCGAGCCTTCTCCGCTGGTCCCGTCCAGTCCTCCCGAGCCTTCTCTGCTGGTCCCGTCCAGTCCTCCCGAGCCTTCTCCGCTGGTCCCGTCCAGTCCTCCCGTGCCTTCTCCGCTGGTCCCGTCCAGTTCCCCCAAGCCTGTCTCTGAACCCGTCACTCCCCCCAAGAAAATTTTGGGGGGGGGATATAAGCCACCCTGGCCACCTGAAGTGGCCTCTCCACCCTGGCCACCTGAAGTGGCCTCTCCACCCTGGCCACCCGAGGGAAAGTCTCCACCCTGGCCACCCGAGGGAAAGTCTCCACCCTGGCCTCCTGCACGTCCTGCTCCGCCCTGGCCTCCTGCACGTCCTGCTCCGCCCTGGCCTCCTGCACGTCCTGCTCCGCCCTGGCCTCCTGCATGTCCTGCTCCGCCCTGGAGGCTTCCTGCTCCGGGTAGGCCACTCCCTCGTCAGCCTCCAGGGCGCCCACCCCCCCACCCTTATTGATGTTACTCGGCGCGAGGACGCGCCTTGCAGGAGGGGGAGCTAATGTTACATGTATGTCCTGTGTTTCCCCCATTCTTTGTGTATTTGGTTCAGTCCTGTTTCCAGTTTCCCGCTCCTCGTTAGTGTTTAGTTTATTCACCTGTGTCTAGTTAATTTGCCCCAGCTGTGCCTTGTTTCCCTAATCTGTTCTCTGTGTATGTAAACCCTGTGTTCTCCCTCACTCCTTGTCGGTTCTCGTTTATGTAACGTTGGTATTAGGTGTGTTTGTATCCTCTGCCCGTCTGCTCCTGTTTATTGTTTTGATTTATTAAGTGAAGTATATTGTTTTTGGAAATCCTGTTCTCCTCGTCTTCCTCTGCCTACACCAACTGTAACAGTTTCAGTTGGTCAATGGCTCAGTCCATTTCAGTTGCCTCAAAATAGCAACGTGCCAACAATGCGCCTGAACACACTTCTTTTTCAGACCAGCAGCCCATGGCCGAACAAATGGGCGTAAATGCATTTGCTATTTAAACAACGTGGCGTGGGACGTGAAAAAATGATAATTGCGTCGGGCTGACAGTAGCAAAAAACACTTGCATTGCGCCAGGTGATAGGCCCTTATTAACAGACATCTTATTGACTTTGCAATTACCATTAAAATGTGTCATACTGGTGTAACCGGTCCTATTCGACCCGCTCCAAGCGCGATTCGAACCGGCGTCTCCGGCATGTGAAGCGGGCACAGTAAAGACCGCAGTCTCTAGTTGCACCTCTTGAGGCCAAAGGAGTGAGGTTTACTCACACACGTCTTACTAGCTGGCCTCCGTTACACTCAACCCCCTAAACCTCACTCCCATCCGGGTCACGGCACCAAATGTAACTGATCCAATTTGGTAGGGCCATAGGTGGGCAAATCATCATATTAGAGTGATTTCTGAAGGATCATGTGACACTGAAGACTGGAGTAATGATGCTAGGGAATTACATTCAGCCTGTCGATTCAGCTACTTCATTTAAACATTTTGTCATCTGACCGTGATCCATTTAGAAGAGATGGCAATTTGACAGATATAGATCACGACATGGCAAAATGCATTTTTCCACACTTCACTCAACTCCACGCTGCATAATCCCCACAAATGTCATGCAGCATTATGATATAAAAGCCTGTGTTAATGGAAACGAAACAAGTTTTGATTAAATAAAGGATTGGTGCTGGGCTGCACTAATGGAGCTTGTAGGAAGCTTTGATTGCATTACACTTGGGTCCATCGGCCACACATGTCTTTATTAAATGAACAGCTCAGGCGACAAGATTATTCAACAGTTTATCTACATAATGAAGTCACCAGACAAGTATATATCTGTTATGACATGCTGGGCTCAAACCAGCACAGAACTGATATTTAAAAATATCTAAAAATGCATATTTCATGAAATTGTTTCATGAGCCGTGCAGATGCCTCCTTGAAGATTAGAAAAAAAATGCATTCTGTTTACTAAAGTGCTTCAAGCTATAATCCAATAGCTCCAAAATGAAGGATTTGGCAGTCTTATTTTATGTATTTATTATTTTCCCAAAGACCTTTTCCCTTTGTAAACCATGCAGGGCTTTTTAAAGTCAGTCACCGACTGATTTACCAAGACAGAATTTTTTTCTCTTGTCATGCAACATTAGACCAGGAAACACAATACTGAAATCTTCCATCATACAGGCATTTTTTTTTTTTTACATTTTTAGCTGATTTCATTCTACGTATTGATTTGGCATAGATGTCAACTGAAAGCATTTCGATGTCTTTGTATTGATTTGTAAACTGAACATATAATCATATTTTTATCACACCATGGCTTTATTGATTTGTTTTGAGCATTCATGGCAAGCCTGTTAACAATAGCGAGAGAATAACAAAGCAGAAATTAAATCATTCCCAGATGTCACTCGGGACAACATAAACATTATATGGTTGATAATGTAATATCTGAATTAAAGGAATGAAACTAGGTCATAACTAGACATGGTATGAGCATTATCATTTGCAATTTTCACACAGTTTTCTATAGTTAGGCTTATATACAGTATATATGTATATATATATATATATATATATATATATATATATATATATATATATATATATATAGTATACAGTATATGTGCACTGTATGCACATTTTAATTCTCATTTAACCGCAAAAAAAAAAAAAGATTATCATCAATCATGAGTGAAATTGAGCTGCTAGCACATTGGTAACTAAAGCATGCCAAAAATATTATATAAACAGAACAAAGTGTATGAGTCTATAAATGTGTGTATTTGTAAAAATTACCAGCCTTGGAAGTGGCAGAACATAAAGATTAAGATAAATTAATCAAAACTGAACACTAAATTATTATTATTATTTTTTAATATAACTCATTTAGATAAGGATAATTTAGTGTTTAGGTAAAAAAAGAAAAGAAAAGAGAATTAAGAAAACTAGCAGCAAAAAAGCACTAAAATAATTAGAAATTAATCAATATGAAATGAAAAACAAAGTAATTATTAAATGAATGAATTATGTCTGTTCACTGATTAGTGATTATAATATACAACACAGACAGTTCAGAATCAGATACTGTACTGAATGACTATTGATAGTATGTTTTATGATCAGAGCTGTACTGAATTGACCCAGATATCTTTGAGAGTAGATTCTTGGCACAGATTTTTAGCCAACAAGCACCTGTGAACACACACACATATACACACACGTTGGTGCACCTATCATTATGAGGAAATTTGATAGGCGTAATGATTTTAATACTGTACAAACTGTATAGTCTCTCCCCCTACACTAACACTACCCATCACACAAAACTTAATACAACATTAAAACTCATTTTAATTATTATGAGGATAAAGGACATGTCCACATAAACCACTTTACATTGTAATACCAGTGTAATAACCATGCCATTATACAATTTTGTGTCCTCGTCATACACACACACACACACACACCTGATAGTCAGCCGTCCTGTTTATCACCTCTCAATGGCTTAGTCTTTTGTGAGACCTGCTCACAAGCTCGATTCATCACTGTCACCAGGCTCTTTCTATTCTGACACACACACATACACGCGCGCGCTCTTATCGCTCTTCAGCTGGGTGGTAACTCAATCATCACCTCCGTGTCTCTCCAACACAAGAGAGTGAAATATGTCACAGCAGATCTGTGTTTTACCTGTGAAACTAGAAAAATGGCTTCATTGTTGCCATTCGTTCACTTATTAACTGGGCTGAAATGTTTTAACCAAGTAATTTTCATGAACATGGAATATGCAACTCACTCTCATGGCAATGATAACTGTTTTACGTTTTGGCTAATTGGTGGATTATTCGAATTAATTGGTAAAGACTAATTCATATGTTTTTGTACGATCTGTTTACACCCAGTTTACTTTTTTTTCTAAAAATCCTACATTTCCGTACATTGTAAAAAGTGTTCAGTTCACTTACTTAAAAAAAAAATCGTAAACTTGTTGCCTTAAAATTATTAAGTAAATAAACGTAATGCTTAATTGAAAAAAATTAAGTTATGTGAACTTGACAATTCCATATTACTTCACTATTCCACATTACTTAATATTTTCAATTAAGAATGAAGTTACTTAATATGTAACGGGTTTCTTCAATTTTTTTAAGTTAAAGTCCCCGTGAACCGGAAGTTGCAAACGACTTTTCTCCAGTGTTGTGACGTATTTCCGAGAGAAACGGAATACTAAATGAGGCAAAATGGTGGGCGTGGCTTTTTTCCCAACTAGCACCTGATTGGATCTAGAAAAGTAGGTGTTTTCATTCAGCCTGTCTACTGTCAGTTGGAGCGGCGTGGTTTCGGATGTTTAAGAAGACGCCCAAACCGTGAAACCTACGTCATCAGGCAAGGTCCTCCAACGCAGAGGGGAGGGGAAATTTCAGATTTTGATTAAAGATTACGAAGCCAAAAATTTTTTTTGTGTGGATTGACTTGCATGGATGAATTGTTTACCACAAAACGATCAATTTAGGCAAACAAAGTAAGTATGGTCAATTTTGAATTCATGGGGACTTTAAGTCAACTGATCACTTTTTACAGTGAAAAAATTCACTTGAAAAAAGCCATCTGGTAAACTAGTAACATTTTCCTGTGAGATTTAATTGGAATATGACTCAATCACAGCAAATAAGCAATATTAAATGTTAAATAAACAGTTAAGTGGAATATATCATTGAACCAATGAGATTGTACAGTTGCTGGAGCTACACATTTTGTGCATTGCACATTCCTCTCTTACTGAGCATTATTCCTCAGTGCATGCTTTTTCAAAAACATCAACCCTCAATGTATACAGCAAAACATATCACACCATACCAAGCCGATTCACATTACAACCACCTCCAAACATTCACATTACCCAGAATCCTACAACACCGCACCACATCTAACCCAAACAAACACCCACCAAACAATGACAGATGCTAAATATTATCTCACAACCCGTTCAAGCAAAACGGTGGCCATGAAATTCCTAAATCACTCCAGTGCACTCTGGCCTGGCTGCGTCTCGAATGCGATTTGATTCCAGCATGCTTGACTGCAGCGTCTCATTGATAATGCAGGGATCATCGCCGCTCACAGTGGCAGGGAGTCTATCCAAAGTCATAATGCGTTGCGCAAAAGGCTAATAGGTAATTAATGATAATACAGTAATACAGTGGTGCGTCTGGCAATTAACGAGCCGGCAAGGATCTCAGTATAAGCGCCTTTAAAAGACATTTTGAGACAAGAAGTGTTGATTAATAAGAAATATACCAGAGAGAAAAAAAAAAAAAACTAGCTTTGATAGCAGACATGTCCTATAATTGAAACCATGATGCTCACTGTAAGATGCAAGCCAGAGTAAGTTAACGAAAGCTAATTGGTTGGAGAACATTACGATGAAAGCGGTTGATAAATGCCCTGACAAATAGATTTGATGCTAATTACAACAGGAAGTTGAGTGTTTGACATGCATTTAATAAAGGGCGAATCGAGCTAAATGTTGGAATGGATTATCTGTTGCTTAATTGTATGTGCTCAATTATTCTTTTTATAACACAACAGAACGCACCACTGCCCTCGTGAAAAAGAAGTACACTTTAGCGTACTATAAAAAGAGTCTAATTACAGTGCAAAGTGCAAACTGAATGCAATGCTTTCAGAAACTTAATTGTAATTAAATGCAAATGTACTATAGTTTAAATGTATATTACGTGCAATTAGCTGAGCTTTAGAATGATTTTGACCACTTAAGCAGGACGTAAAGGGATAGGTCACTCAACAATGAAAATGCTGTCATCATTTACTCACCCTCAAGTCGTTTCAAACCTGTAGGAGTTTCTTTCATTTGTTGAACACAAAAGAAAGTATTTTGAAGAATGTGGGTAACCAGATAGTATTTTTTTTCCCCTAGTGTGGAAGTCAATGGGGTCCACCAACTGTCTGGTTACTGACATTCTTCAAAATATCTTCTTTTGACAGATTTGTCATTTTTGGGTGAACTATAAGTTCGTCTTTATACTGTTTGTAATGTCATAATTACGTCTAATGTCATCAAAGTAAGTGTACTTCTTTAAAGCACTACAAAACACTGTTTAAAATGTACTTTAAAAGTAAAACTTTTAATTTGACATCATTACAAAGTGTGCTTTTTAAAAGTGTGTTAAGAATCATGGTCATGGAAGTGTAATGTATTAAGTACACTTAAGTCACCTGTATCATTAATATTAAATTGCCTGTATAATATTAATGTACAAATAATATTAAAGTGCAGTTTTGCTTTTAAGATTTGAAGTACACTACAAGTGCACATTTAATACAATTAAGTGTCCCTTTTTTTCACAAGGATAAACCATTCAGCTGAAATCCTTCTTTTTTAAATACTGGAAACAACTGATTTTCATTACAATTCAGTGACTCTGCTTCTATATGCTACTGAATCTACAGCATCACCACAAACAAAATTACATTTTAGTTGATGTGTAGAATAAATAAACATTTTCAGCCGGGTTCAGACCACACAATATTTGTGTCTGTTATGATACAGACATATGCTATGTCAGATTATGAGATTTTGACTCCTAAAATTCTTGTCATGTCATTGACAAAAAACACACGTCAGACTACACATTCCTGCCCAACCAATCATCACTTGCCATCTTTAACGACATGCGTGATGTCATCGAGAATCCGGAACTAGCGTCTGACTTCTGGAAACAAGAGAGTAAACAAACAATGGCTACCAAAGCGGTGCGTTAGCTTAATGCTAATTCCAGCACTCGCCCAGTTTCTGAAGTGCCTCCACTATCGTTCGCCAGCGTTTATGTTTTTTCACTCTGTCGTGGTCGTCCTTTGAGGAAATATCATAAAGGTGGGTGTATTGTTGATATATCGAACCTTTCCTCCATGGCAGAAATCCACCTAGCAACACCAATACCAGCGTCTCTCACTCGTTTCATCATGTTTGAAAGCCGTGTACGAAAGAGCTTCTGTGCTCCTATTGGTCAATGTCACAGATGTGACGGAGCATATCGTGGAGGACCGGAAACAATTAAACATGTTAGTCTTCCTGTTGTGACGTCGTGAAGCGTCGCAGTCTGTTGTCGTCCACTATAACACACTATACGAGATAAAACAATCGATTATTGCGTCCCGACGCTAATTGTGGTTTACGAATCACCATGAGGTAGGCATTAGATAATAAATAAACTTTACTAGGCTACAATCAAAAATGGGCATAATTGTGAGAATGTAAGAATCACTAAATTCCTTAACGGTCCACTGAAGTGCCTTGGAGCGCGCAGCTTTGTATGATGCGATGCGTTGACGTCATTTCCACTGAAACAGGAAGCTAAGGCGGGACATATTGAATGGCTCCTCCCCCTTTTCAAATAGCCAATAGCGTTTAGTTTACCTCACAGACTGCAAGTCGTACTTGACGGCACCATGGAAGCGAATCCGAGCGCTGATGATACGTTGGATTCAATAGTAGAGGTGTGAATAAATTCTATCCATTTCATTCTTAACCAACGTACAGCTGGAAAACGGAATAAAACTCGAGCGTTTGAGCAACCGAACACACATCTCCAGCCCATGTTGCTCATGCGTCAACGGTCGCTTTGGCCGGGTGAAGTTTATAGCATAGTGGGCGGAGCTTCAGATTCTAGAGAGCATTTGATTGGACAGAATATGTGATGAGAAGCTGAAGTCCACGGTGATGTCATACAAATCCGTAATCCATTTTAGAGGAAGTGAGAAACTAAGTTTTGAATGCTTCTATCTCCTAAATGCGAATTTTGTCATTGTTATGGAACACACCAGCTTAATCATAACCTTAAGGCTAACATATTCATACTAAAAGCTAAAAAACTTAAATTTTGATTTCAGATTTCCATCTCTAGGTGAAATCTATGGTACATTAATATTTAGAACAGACAGGGGGGGGGGGGATAAATAAATCCGTCAAACAAAAACCAATGAGAAAACATAAACTTACTTTTCCAAGAATGCATTTTTAAAACAGAAACAGACCGCAAAATAAATTGTAACAATGGTACCCCAGATGGCTATCGACTCTCTCCGATAAACATCCCTTTCCTATGTTTAACCTCCTGTGAGTAAACGTGACTTGAAACGAATACATTCAAATGCCAATACTGTATGCAAACATGTGATTGACAGCGTCTAGTGTTGGTCTTTGTGCTCGGCTATTGTTGAGGCCGAACTTGTGTATTTTCCCTCAGTGCTCTGTTTGAATAGCGGGGCGGATTGAAGTTGATTTATAGCATAGCAAATCTGCTATCTAAAATTCCATTATGTCAATGACATCTAGTTGGACGTCTACTAATACCCACAGCATGTCATCTCTAGCTGATGCCCGGTATACGCAGGCCTGAAAACGCATCAAAATTGTCATTGTTGAGTTTTGTCATTCATTGTGAGATATGAAAAGAGCTTAGAAGGGATGTAATGCTGGACTGTTCACAGAACAAAAACTGACATTGTGAATAATCAATTAGATTGTCTCCATATTTGGTGCAAACTAAGTGGAAATGGAGCAAATGAAGCTTAAATCCTCATATTATCTACAGCATAAATAACCAGTCTGAGGGTTAATGCTGCATTACATTAAACTCAGACGTACAGAATTTACAGCTTCATTGAAAAATGACAACAAAGAAACAGCACTTCATGTTAGACTTCCAATTAGAAACTGTGGAAATCTCAGGTTTCACAGATAAATGGGTGTTAGAAGTCACACAACACTGTGGTTTAGTTAATGATAAACTGTTTAAGCAAAAAAAAATAAAAAAATAAAAATAAAACAAGGTACATTTATAGCTGATAATCAAAATGGCAAAGCTAGCTTTTGTTCCAATGTCATCTTCTGAAAGGTGTAAGTGGGAATATTACAAATCTGACTCGAATGAAATAAGGATTTTGTAAATTGACTTAGTTCATTATCATTTTACATAATGTTTTTTTGGATGAAAACCTGAATCGAAAGCTCCCCAATCATCCAGTCAAGGCAAAAATGTCTATGTTTGATCAACATTTGAATGATTTGAGAAGCTTTCGATTCAGGTTTTCATCTTTCTGTTTTGATGAAATCCCTGAAAAAAATAAATAAATTAAAAAGCAGTGATTAGCACTCCCGAACTGTCGCATGCTGCTAGTAAAAAGGAATAAAGGAATCGTGCGCAGGTGTTCACAGGGAATATAATAGGGACAAAAATTGGACATAATTATACATAATTGGAACATTTCTGTAATTTTAGCTAATTCAGTTATTCTCAATTGGTGGGTTGCCACCCCAAAATAATGGTTCACATGTCTAGTCTGATCAAGTACAGCAGGAAAAAAGCAATGCTAAATACAAATAATAACTACTTATACAATATATAACCATGCTAGACTAGCTATATCAACTTTGAAAAGGAATTTATTTTTGCATTGGTAAAAAATTCATTGGTATTATAGCCAACACTAATACTACAGTGTTTGGTGATGTGTTTATTCCATGCGTTATCTCATATGATGTTGTTTAAGCACTTGCAAAATTGTAAATGTCATGTCATATTAACAATTAAGCATATTGCATGAAAATTGGGCATATAAAATTTAAGTTGAGTTGAGTCCAAAGCAAAATGTGGTTACACTTTATATTAGCAGCCATTAAATAATGTAGTTAATAATAATAATTGTTAGCTTCAATGTACTGGAAACACTTTAGAATAAGGTTCATAAGTTAGCATGAACTAAGAATGAGCAACACTTCTTCAGCATTTATTAAATATTATTTAATATTAATTTCAACATTTACTAATATGGTATTAAAATCAAAGGTTGTATTTGTTAACATTAGTTAAAGCAGCACTAAGTAGGAATTCCGTTTTAGTCAAACACTGACCCCTAGAGTCGCTGTGGAGTACTTGTACTGTCGTGAATAGCACTCACGCAGAGAGGCTCGCACTCACGGCCGGATCCCCTCCCCCTGTACACCGGTACCTGTTCAGTAGGATGGACGCTGTAACGAGTGGAAATACGGTGTGGCCCCTTTAAGAGCTGCGCGCGCCCTGTTTAACTGTCGGCAGTCTGTATTGTATGTGCGCCTCGAACACCACATGTATACGGCGCCGGGTTATTTCTGTTTGATGCTCATTTTATCAGATCTGTTTTTTTGCCGTAAAGCAATTCGTTACCTCGCGAGACCTGATATCACACGATACTTCCTAACACTGAGGCGGCCCGCCGGCCCAAAGTTGCAAGGATGGTTTTGCGGCTCACAGGCACCAGGGGGGTGCGAGACGACCACCATTCAACACGAAATCAGTAATATAAACATTACAATGACTCCAAAGCTGTTCGGTTAAGGTAAAAAAGTTACTTAGTTCACCTTTAATGCACTGTGAACTATAACATGAACAAACAATGAACAGTTGTAGTAACATTAACAAAGATGAACAAATACAGTAACACATGTATTGCTCATTGTTAGTTCATGTTAGTTAATACAGTAACTAATGAACCTTATTGTAAAGTGTTACCAGTGTACTTATTGTGTTGATATTGTATTGCAGAACACTTGTTCTGCTACTGAGGTGGGACACGGCTAGATTCTGTTGATGTTACTGACAAAAAAGAAAAGAAAAAAAAGTCATTGAAACATTTATGTAAACAACAAAAGCTTCTCAGTGTATTTGAATAAGGCAAAACCTGTGCTTGATTTGCATTTGACTGCGACTCAAATAACCTCCAAAGACCTTGCGTTTCTTCAGTGTCAATGCAGACCTAGTTTGCTCAAGAACAACACTTCAGTGTTCTCAGATCAATGTTCAATGTTCACCCACACATAATCACATCAGAAACTGTTATCCCGCACATGACTGGCATCCACAAATAACAAAATCAAGCCGTGTTAGACACGTCTTGCCTATAAAGCGCCTGCGACTCTGAAACCCGACGTCAACTCACATTGAGATTGTGAAGTAACCGTAGAAAGGGATAAACCTCACACGGAGTGCAGGAGGAAATGCAGAATTAACAACCTGGTGCTGCTTCACACACACACATCAGCGGCTCTAGTTGTGTCATTTTCACTCGTGTGTGTGTGAGTGTGTGTGGAGCTGGTCTTTTCCCAGCAGGGCCCACAGACGGGGTGAGAAGACGACTCTCGGGATGAAGCTGTCATTTCCTGACTCTGAAGAATATCCGACGTGCCGCTTTCCGAGCGCACTGCAGTCTTCACCGGTGGGTAAAATCACAGGTATAACGGCTTACAAATGAGCCAATAAAAAACCCTATCAAATCCTCATACTGACGGCGCAGGAAAAATGTAGTCAATCACAATAAAATCACCATCCTACTAAAGTAGCGAAGCCGTTTATGAACAGTGCGTTCAAAGAAATCAATCACTAATTTGGCTTCCATACTTGTATGATATTACATGCCACAAAAGATTGTGAAATTGTCAGTTCATATGACAAATATCAAGAATAATTCAGCCAAAATAGAAAATTCTGTTATGATTTACTCTCCCTGATGTCATTGCAAACCTGTATGACTTTCTTTGTTCCACGGAACACAAAAGATGTTCATGCTGTTCTTCTCCATTCATTAAAAACATATAGACCTCATGTAGCCCCGTCCCTTTTCAGCGCTGCGCTCGTTGTCTTACGGTTTATTTCCACAGAATGAAGGTAAGATCTTATGGGTTTATGAATGAACCGCTATTTTTAAAATCTTCCCGGTCAACTGGCATTTGTTATGACATCCGCTTCAAACATTACAATGCTCATGATAACTTTCGTTAACTCTACAATAAGTAAATCCACTTGACCAGATAATAACTCTTCAACAGTGATGCCATAGAAATATATAGAGCTACCGCAATAACAGAAGTTCAAACACAACCATCTAAAGATGGAACTTGTTTCTCTGGCACAAAAGGTCTATATGTACAGTACAGTGACCAGAAGCTGTCAAGCTCCAAAAAGGACAAAAAAACCCTGTCTACTACTCTACGTTGTTTGGTTTTGCACTGTTTCCTGTGTTAGTACATGTTACCATGGTTACTCATTGTTGGATTAATGCACTGCACCTGTTGCTCATTTCCTTTCACTGGTCTGTGTTTGTATATACACTCACCGGCCACTTTATTAGGTACACCTGTCCAACTGCTCGTTAACACTTAATTTCTAAGCAGCCAATCACATGGCGGCAACTCAGTGCATTTAGGCATGTAGACATGGTCAAGACAATCTCCTGCAGTTCAAACCGAGCATCAGTATGGGGAAGAAAGGTGATTTGAGTGACTTTGAACGTGGCATGATTGTTGGTGCCAGAAGGGCTGGTCTGAGTATTTCAGAAACTGCTAATCTACTGGGATTTTCACGCACAACCATCTCTAGGGTTTACAGAGAATGGTCCGAAAAAGAAAAAACATCCAGTGAGCGGCAGTTCTGTGGGCGGAAATGCCTTGTTGATGCCAGAGGTCAGAGGAGAATGGCCAGACTGGTTCGAGCTGATAGAAGGGCAACAGTGACTGAAATAACCACTCGTTACAACCGAGGTATGCAGCAAAGCATTTGTGAAGCCACAACACGCACAACCTTGAGGCGGATGGGCTACAACAGCAGAAGACTCCACCGGGTACCACTCATCTCCACTACAAATAGGAAAAAGAGGCTACAATTTGCAAGAGCTCACCAAAATTGAACAGTTGAAGACTGGAAAAATGTTGCCTGGTCTGATGAGTCTCGATTTCTGTTGAGACATTCAGATGTTAGAGTCAGAATTTGGCGTAAACAGAATGAGAACATGGAACCATCATGCCTTGTTACCACTGTGCAGGCTGGTGGTGGTGGTGTAATGGTGTGGGGGATGTTTTCCTGGCACACTTTAGGCCCCTTAGTGCCAATTGGGCATCGTTTAAATGCCACGGCCTACCTGAGCATTGTTTCTGACCATGTCCATCCCTTTATGGCCACCATGTACCCATCCTCTGATGGCTACTTCCACCATGTCACAAAGCTCTAATCATTTCAAATTGGTTTCTTGAACATGACAATGAGTTCACTGTACTAAAATGGCCTCCACAGTCACCAGATCTCAACCCAATAGAGCATCTTTGGGATGTGGTGGAACGGGAGATTCGCATCATGGATGTGCAGCCGACAAATCTGCGGCAACTGTGTGATGCCATCATGTCAATTTGGACCAAACTCCCTGAGGAATGCTTCCAGCACCTTGTTGAATCTATGCCACGAAGAATTGAGGCAGTTCTGAAGGCAAAAGGGGGTCCAACCCGTTACTAGCATGGGGTACCTAATAAAGTGGCCGGTGAGTGTATAGCCCTGTGTTTGTAGTGATCTTTGTCTGATCTAGTCTAAGTAAAATGTTTGTCCTGTTTGCCGAGTTTTTGTATTTTGATATTTGGAGAATATTTTTTTAGTTTGTTTTCATTCAAATCAACTGTTGCGACTAAATCCAGCCTTTATTTTCGTCCACGCTGTGACACTCCTATGCTACAATATACTCTCTGGTTTTCTTTAGACTATATTTTGAAGAATATTTACACTGCAGAACATTCATATTTCATACAAGGAGAGTTTACACTGACTATGACTGCTAAGCTAAAGTACACAAAAAACATGTCAAAATAAACATATCGAAATAAAATAAAATAAAAATTGTGATAAATATATATATATATATATTTGATTCAGTTTTGCTAAAAAAAAATTATTATTAAATTACTTAAATATTTGAGTTGTATTACAATATTTTTCAATGTATTGTTTTTAACATGTTTTAATAATAATGTTAATACATAATTATTATAATTATTAAATTATAATTTAATAATAATAAACTCAATGCTAATCATCATAATAAATATTATTATTATTTTATAGCAATACAGAAAACTCTACAAAACCAAAATTTCACCATGTTACTATTCACCCCTAAAAGGATTGTTTGCGCTAAAAAGTCTTCAGAGTAAAAAGGATTTTTTAAATTATTATTTTAATTCAGAAACACTCTCCAATTATATCACACCAAATATTTTAGAATGATAATATTTTTTCCAGTAGTTTTATAACGCAATATTGAAAAATAAAACATCGCAATGGTAGATTATTTATAATATTGTGCAGCCCTAAATTACAACCTAAATAAAATAACAGCATTACTATTATTTAAAATGTACTATACTGTGTGTCACAAAAATAAAGAAAGTCATGTGGATTGGAACGATATGAGGATGAATAAATAAGGACACATTTTTGTATGAGCTTTTCCTTTAAAAATCTGTAACTTATTAATCTGTAACAATAGGTTTGATATTGCCAGACAACACGGTGGAAATAACATCCTCCACATTTCACGAAAACCCAGCCAGTGCTTGTCTCCCGATGCTGTTAGCATGATGTCCTCTCCAAAATATATTTTTCTTTGGTTCATTTCCACAGTATAGCTCAATCCCTTGGCATGTAGCGAGTGACCGGATCGAGTTTGACATTTGCAGCAGTAACGGCTGACAGGAATGAAAATAGAGGGAGATCATTGGAGATCCAGCTCTTTCTGAAAGCTTCCGCCCCGGAGAGCCCGAATGAATTCCACAGAGGGCCGGACGCCATTCCATCCAGTCCATCTTTCTCTGTTTTTTTCTTCCTCACTCACACCTTGTCTTTGCCAATTAGCTTGCTAAGTCCACCACTGTTCATTTATATAAGATGTGGACTGGCATTTCATTTTGGTGCAAATTACATGAATTCCCAGTTCAACCATGTATGGGTACATCGAAAAAGCTGATTTTAATGATTTTAAGAGGATATGCTAGTATAACATTACAAAACTCGGGATTTAGGCTAAATACATTGTTGGCCATCTTGGTACCTGAAATATTCATCAGAAACTACTGGAATATAATCTGGATTTAACACAATGGAGATGATGTGCTATGGAGTCAAATTCATGCCACACGTAATTCCAAACAAAAATGCCGAATCACTTAAGAAAAATAAAGTATTAAGAAAAATAAATTATAAGCAATAAAGGATCACAAAATACAAATAAACTAAATAAAAAATATAATTGATTGCAAAAATTAATGACTGCTATAAAAGAAGCTTACAAACTTTTATAATTTTTTATCTCTTGCATCAATGATCTTTGCATTATATTCAGTGGAGATACATACTCATTAATTTGCAATTATCCTTTTAATCTCCTTTTCATTCGCATGTATCATCACTTTTTCATTGCACACATATCAAAACATTTGTTTGCCCTATACTTCTTTTGCAATACTTTATTGATTTGCAAATATATGTGGCAGGGATTTAACTCCATATTACTAAGTAATAGTCACCTATAGGGATGGGCATTCGATT
This sequence comes from Rhinichthys klamathensis goyatoka, assembly GCF_029890125.1. Taxonomy (NCBI): domain Eukaryota; kingdom Metazoa; phylum Chordata; class Actinopteri; order Cypriniformes; family Leuciscidae; genus Rhinichthys; species Rhinichthys klamathensis. The sequence continues at coordinate 556,466 of NW_026606630.1, forward strand.
AAATTTTCTTAGTCGATCGTCGGGAGAATTAACGATCGACTATCGATTAATCATTAATATTTTTTATATATTAAAATTAATTATTTATTTAACTTTTTATAAATTAAAAATGCAATGAAAATACAAAAATACAGCGTGTTTTTCCTCGATGAGATCTTTATTACAAGATAATCAACTTGCGGCAGTTAAACTGGACATTCGGCTAAACTTGAAATATGCGCTGCGGTGCTCTAAAAAGCAACAAAACCTGCAGCTGCGAGTTGGCGTCCTCAAACAGAGACCCGATCGTTTGTTCCAAAATAATAATAAAAAAAATCATGTTAAACAATAACTTAACCAAAAACATAATAATACTCAATGTAACTCAAAACTATCCAAGGTACGAAGTCGAGAAAGAGTGTGAGAGAGATTAGCCTACCTAGCAACAAATTAGGCTACTTAACAAAGCCTCAAAAAAAATATCTATTAACTCACATAAAACTTCTGCACCAGTCTACTGATTTTTGTTGAGAAAGATAAGCATGTTGATGACATGGACTGGGCCTGGGGTCAGACGCGACCGCAACATGGTGACCGTCAAGCCTCGTTTATACTTTTGCCTGGCTCTGCAGCGTGAGTCTCCGCAAACGGACGAGGCGTTTATACTCCACGCGCTCGCCTGTAAAACGCCGAATACCGCAATGACGTCATTTTTGCCTCGCGCACCTTTGCTCGTGCTTGTGCGGACGCGTCGAGGTCGAGTGTAAACAAACTCTTCAGTCCAGCCGCCGAAAACACCCGCTCTGAGGGGACTGACGTTGCCGGGATGCACAGGTACCTCTGCGCTAACTTGACCAGCCCGGGAAACAACTTATTCCGTTCACTTTCCACCCGTCTGCAGTGGTGCAATCCAGCGGTTCATTGCTTCAAGGCTCACATTACGCAACGCAACCATATTACATTTACATTTACATTTAGTCATTTAGCAGACGATTTTATCCAAAGCGACTTACAACTGAGGACTAAACCAAGCGAGTCATCGTGAAGAGGCAAAAGCAACGCAAGAAGTGCTCAAAATACAAAGTTCAGACATAGCTCGGAGTAGCATAAGCCAGGCAAGCGAGGATTTAGAGGAAGGGATTTTTTTTTTTTTTTTTTTTTTTTTTTTTTTTTTATCGATAACAAATTAACATGATCGACGAAATTCTTAATGATCAATTATCGATCGTCGATTAATAATGCCCATCCCTAGTCACCTATATGTGTTTTATGTCATACAATTATAGATATAGACACACCAGTCAAATGTGAAACACCAGAGTAAAGATATAATTAAAATAATTTCCAGAAACTCTGAACTCTGACACCACAATCCTACTTACATTTAAATCTGCAATTATAGCTCACAGCACACATTGTATAATAAACATAACAGCATAATTCTTTGGTGTGGTTATCATTACAGTTCATTTCATGAATAGGCCTTAAAGTCACCATGAAATCAAAATTGACAATTCTTGTTTTTCTATGGTATATTGCACATCATTGTTTTTTTATTTTATTTATGTGCCTCATAATCTTTAATCAGAATAACTTCCCCTCCCTCTTGCAGCTCATGGAGCAACCTGTCAATCACATGAGATCCACCAATAGCAAACCATCATCCAATCAATTCCCCACAGAAAAAAAAAATCAAGCCCCGCCCACATTTGATCTTGTTCCAGAAGCCATTTCACTCAGATGTACGTCACAATAAGAAGGACGAAAAGACTAATGCAACTTCCCTTTCATGCCTACTCTAAGGCCTTTACTGCTGGGTAATTGCACACAATTTTATAGGCCTACTACAATCTTTCACAGTTCAGCTCAGATTATCTATTCTATTCCCTTCTAGTCTATTCTCTTCTAGTATTTTCTATTCTATTCTATTCCATTCTAATCTAATTGCAAGAGGAGCAAATTCTCCTCTAAGCCATTAACCTCTGCATTATTTCTTTTCTGCTCTGATAAAATGTCCTTGTTTATTTGACAAACTGAATGTATTCAGAGTGTCTCCCTAAAGAGCCAGACAACCCCTTTCCCTCTTTATCTCAGGTGACTGTCATGTTTACATTAATTGTATAATTGCTTGCACAAAACATCTGAATAGGAACACCATTGCACACCCACACCCACAGCTCCGAATACTCATTGTACCGTTTTGCCCACTGAATTGCAGCCCGTCCCCCCAGACAAAAGCATTGAAAGCGTTTCCGACACTTTGTCACCCGGTCTGCTTGGCAACCTGGCCAACTGCACAAACCAACTCCCTCTAAAGCTTACATTGCAGAAGCACCGGACATTCCCTCGGGACAGCTCAATGGAAATTAATTCGCACAGAAATATCACACTGCGCTCAAAGAGAATCCTTATCGCAAAGCGCCAACTCCAGCAGCAGACAAAGGAAGCAATCTGAAGAGAGGAGGAAGAGGATGAAGGAGGCGTTTCATTCACAGGACACACTGCCCTCTTCCAGCACTGGAGCGTGGATCCCTCTATCACTTCCTGTCTTCTCCATCCGAGCCATCATTATATCCTCTAGGCTCCAGTGGTGTGGTTGGGGGTTGGGTAAAGCCATCATAACTAAGACTTAAACTACAGAGAATACCGCACTTCATCTTCTTGCATCTCACAGGGAATGAAAATCAACAGTACTTTCATCGTCCTGCGACTTAGCATGCTAACAGATGAATCAATGTATAAATGTTAATACCGTTGACGATCAAAGACTGACTGTGGTTGCTTTCAGAAACCAAAGTTAGAATACTGCATATATTTAGCAACTTACCAACAGAAAGGTGAAAGCATTAAGAAGATGAACACAATATTTGAAAGCAACATGAATTGTTTTGCACAGCATCTAAACAATTTAGAAGAACTGCTACTAAAGAGAGAAAAAAATGACTGCTAGTAGTGAAAGACCCTGTAGTCATGTAGAAATTTTATGAACATTTTACTTGTTATTGTTAATTTTTAAACTCAAACAGGTATTATATAACTTATTGGCCACTCTTCTGTAAATATATTGGCATGAGCCATTGAAAAACCCATTGACAGTTATAGGCCAATAATGAGGCCGCTTGGCTCAACTAAACAAGACACCAGTTTCACAAGTTCACGCTCTAATCAGACAGATATAGTATAGCATATGCGTATTTGGCGTGGTGTCCGAGCTCAGAATTTGGCCCGAGCCCAGAGCAAATTGGGCTGCGAGTTGACGAATTGGTGTTAATGAGGAGGAGCTTGGCCACTTGACTGGCAGGGCTTACTTTGCGTCCGATGGGAGCCTGCAGCACACACCATCGGATGGGTAAGCCAGCAAGTATTCGGAAAAAAGGGGTTTAAATGGTATACTAATATGTTGGTTTCTCAAGCCCACGTGATCATTGTTTAATTCGTGCCGTCTATGGGGGAACGATGAGCAAACTATTTCAGTGTAGGGACCGAAAGCGATGCAAAATTCAGCCCAGGACAAAACAAAGATTTTAAGCTGTGTTCTTGAGAATAATTCGCCGTAGTTTTTTTAAGTTAATATCTGCATTTAAAAGTATTTGCATTCTGATTTTATTAGCCAATGGTGGCGGTTCCAGGGCAGCGACATTCGGCAGGACGGGCGGGGGCATTGCGAAGAAAACCTTATGTGTATGATGATCGAGCCTTAAACAGAGAGGTGGAAGCTTGCGGGAAGGAACACCGGAGGAAGGCTGAGCTTGGGGCTCGACGGGCTTTACTCACTCGGTTGGTTTTAGGAGAAGGATCGACAAACCTTTAAAATGGCCATTTCTCTGTCGGAGTGACTAGCGGAGGAATATGGTGGATGTCTCGCCGGAGGTGGCAAGGGTAAGCCTCTGCGTTTTGAAGTGCGGTGACCCGATAGGAAGGGCTAACGCCTTCGAGATGACGCTGGGAGCTCGGAGCCGGTGTTAGGTGTAGTGTTGTCAAAAGTACCGACTTCGGTACCAAGTCAGTACTGAAATTTTTTAAATGTGACGATACCAGGATTTCCCTCTAGTATTTTGAGCGCTCAAAAACACGTTGTCTTCACCAACGCTTACACAGATACACACGGGAGCGTTTGAAAGCAGGCATCTATCAGCGGATCCGTCTATCAGTGGATATATTAGGGATCCGCTGATAGACGCCTACTTTCAAACATGTAGACGCCTACTTTCAAACGATTGGCTACAATGATCAACGCTTCAAAAACATGTTGTCTTCACCTTGGTGAATCATTGTAGCCAATCACAGACATATATGTTCAGTGCGTGAACGCAATGGCCAATCAGAGGTGTTTGAGAATCCGTTCAATAGCGCTCAACAAGCTAGAGGGAAATGCTGGGATCGTCACATTTTTAAATTTTCAGTACCGACTTGGTATCGATTCCCCATGGAGGAAAGATTCTTCACCGGATGGGAGGAGCTTAAATTCGGGCATGTTGGCCACTTAGGGTGGGGCCAGATGCTGGAAAATTGTAGCAAAACAGAGGTAATTCAGTTCTATATATAAGCCTCCTCTCGTGCGGATTGGATAGTACTCCTCCAGAACTTCAATAAAACAATTTATTTCATAACGCATCTTTGGATGATTAATTATCAAATTTCTGTATTTGATTAAATTTGCATTCATATTGTAGAGTGTTTCAGTTGTATGTATTTTATTCAGAATGATATTGGCCGATGCGGATAGTTCGATTTTTCTTAAGGAAATAAAATCTGCAATGCTGCAAACTATACAGGGAACCCTCTCATGTGGTAAACTATAATATTAGAGGTTAAAATTAACAACAGAGCTATTATATTCAACTGCTATTTATCTCCAGATATAATATTTACACTAATAAAACTGAATTGTTTGTATTCACATAAGGTAGTTTTCATAAACACTTCTTCATGGCAAATTTATTCAAACATACATATATAATTAACAGTAAATAAACAAACTGTGAACACTGGAGGACTTTCCTGGGGTAAATGCAACATTAACAGATATTGTTCACAAGCTGTTTTATTGACGTCTTTCCGCAATTGAAACGCAGATTGAGGGATTACATGAGTCATGATACGGATTTCGGTAAGTTGTACATACCTTCTGATATTCATGCATGTTTTTCGACATATAATTTGTATTAAAGTGGAAGAAAAGACTTGAACTGAGACGCTACAGCGTGTCTAAACGCCATTTATTGTTTGACTTTCGTGATAAAATTTACAGAATTTGAAAGGTGAGACTTCCTTATTAGAAGTAACAGATCACAAAGCTCTTTGCGATTATTGGACGGGAGGCAAAACAAATAATGTTTGATGTGGGGAAAACCATAGATCTGGAAACCCTGGCTTGAACTACGGGTGAGTCATAGGGTCAAATAAAGCCTGCATTAACATCGCTATTTTTAATCTGTTAAAGCCTTATTGTCATGTTAACTTGCCATAAATTTAACACAAGAGATTTTCTTCACACACAGTGAGAGTTGCAGTCGGTCATGTTTTTCCGCACCATTTTGATTGACAGATTAAAATCGGCTCTGATCATCGGCTGTTTTTAAACAATCAGCCAATGGCCGATAGCGAAAATAATAGCTTTAATGCCGATACCGATTACTGGCCGATACATCGGTGCCTCTCTAGTTCCAGGTTTTTTTGTTTTTTTTTTGTTAATGAGTTTTTAATTACTGTTTTAAAAGTAACTTTTTTTCTCCAAGTATAACTTTCTTTTGAATTCATTCATGTTATGCAATTTATTAGCTGTTCATATTCAAGAATCATGCCTAAATTAGAGCACAAAGCTTTCCAAACATTGCACTCTTTCATTTACACCCCGGCACTGTACCGTAGATGAGCTTCCGTATGGCAATCATTTCTATAGTTCAAGAGATAAAATGTTCTCTAGGACACTGATACCGACTTATGGTGTTTCCTGGAACACAGTGAGCCCAACAAAAATCTGAGAGAAAACTTTCCTGTCAAATTTGAAGACATTTCCTTTAAAAAGTTGCACAAACGTCACATAACTTTCAAACCAGATTGTCTCAAGTTTGTTGCAGTACTGTAAGTAAATGGTGTAATAGACACAACAGTATCCGGCATGAAGTGGGCTACTATCAAGTTAGGTTCATTGTCTTGTTCATATCAGTGAATCATTTGCCTGTCATTCTTACACACTCTGACAGCTGTTTCTCTACCAACCCACTTCCACCATTCCCTGCATGATTAACGCCGCCTCTCACCCTGAGTCACGTAAATCCTTCTAACCATTCTGAGAAAGTATCTTAAATACCAGCAGTATCTTAAATACACACGCTACCATTATGAACATCTTAAATATAAACTCGGCCTGGCATAATACATGAGAAATTAAAACCGTAAAATCACTAGATTGTGAAATGAATGTCACAGTCTACCCACGCCACACAAAGAGTTCAGGTTCTCATCACCGTCAGTGACATTCAGAGACGCAGTTCAAGGGGAATATGTTACACACGTGTGGCATCGGCAGCGCTCGCATTTGCATAATAATGAAGATGTTCACCAACCTTGACAGGAGCCATTAACTTCCTCATGGCCCGCCTGGCACATGCACCTCCCAATGGGCACCAGCCACTCCCCCTCCGCACTGCAATGCATTTTGGGAAATTCATCAGCCACCGAGTTGTTGACGCAGGTCCCTGACACCTCCAGAAGCTGTGAGGAATCTGCCCCGGTTATAGTATCCGGGAAGAGGGCCAGATTCCTGACAACAAAAGGACACTTTTTGTAGAAGACCCGGACGGAAACGAGTGCGATACACGCGCCCAGGTCTTGGAAAGCCAGGTAGAAGCCTTTCTTGGTCAACGGACCCAGATCCCTAACTTCAGTGTTCAGTTTCATGACCCTGTCTCCGAGGTCAAGCTCTGTGAAGCTCTCGTCGGCCGCGATGGTGTCGATCTTCGAGTATTGGCTTTCCCGAATATTCCTTCTCTCGTCGTCGTTGGCTTCGTAATAGTAGACATTGAATGTCTCCTTGCACGTGCCCAGACCTCCGGGAAGACTGTTGCAGTCCCGTAGAGTGAACTTGAGCTCCACGAACACTCGCTGGGCGCCTTGGGTTATAATCCAGTTGGTCTGCAACCAGTTGTTCTGGTTGTGCTCCATCACCTTACACACCTGGTATGTGTGGATGGGTGCATAGTTCTCGTCCACCTCTCCGATTTCTTCCCACTGTGACACAAGGAGAGAAAAAGCAGATGAACCCGTTAACTGTCACCCCCCTTTTTGAGCATAGACGTGGAAATGCACTATTCAAACTTGAATGGTTGTATATCATTGGAATACAGACGTACGGTTGTTCAATTCAGCATTTCAAAAAATGACAGTGGCATGATTTATTCTACTAAAAAAATGTTTATGTTATACAAAATTTGGCATCACATGATTGGGATCACATGTACTTACTGTAGTAATAACATTAAATTATGCATAATTTTATGCAAATAACCTAAATCCCAACCCTAACTCTACAGTACTCTATAGTAAGTGCATGTTGTTAATTAATATTACTCACTATTTAACCCTTTTGTGGTGTTCGGGTCATTTTGACCCGGAGAGATATAGTTTTTTCCCCGAAATGTTAGTTAATGTTAATGCATTAGACTAAAACTTACTGACTTTGCTCACACAGGCTATAACTACTTCCCAAAATGTTGGAATAATTGTTGTACTTTTTTGGGACTTTCCCCCCAAACCTTGTTACACTTGTGATGTTCCCGGTCAAAAATGACCAGCCTACAAAAAAAAAATCTGGTGTTATGCTATATTATCACCAAATATTGGATTCAATCTTTTTGTCACCTTGTTTTCAGGTTTTGTATTTCTTTTTGGAACGGACTAATCGTAGGCCTCATTGATCTGAGCTTATGCACCTCAGTACTTGAGTGAAAAGCATTATTTGTGGATAAATGTGTCAATATTCAATAGAATTTTGTTTTTAACAAATCGCACTGTTTATCACACTAGTGTGCAATAATGTTTAACCAGGAAGTTTGTTTTGAAATTATTTTATTTTGAACAAAGTCACACTTGTGAACACAGTCAGACACCGTCAAATAAAGTATAACCCAAAATGTATATTTTACAAAATAACTTGGGCTCTAAAATTGTATTATGTCTAACCAGGTTGTGTTCCAAATTTGAAGTTGATATCACAAAAATGTAGTTTCCTACGAGGTTTTGTTTAGGTGCTATACCAAAAATAGTCAATAGGTGAAATCCACATTCAAAAGGATTTGTTTGTCACAAACTAATAGATTTCTGTAACAATATCACTTTTATCCCAAAAAAGATTAAATAATTGATGGAAATCATGGCCAAACGGAACCTTTAATCTCAGACCTTTCCAACGATATGTTTTGTTAAGATTACAAAAAAAGAGATAGTTCACATAGTCTGTGAGGGGCTGCCGCTTTACTTATTTTATTATTAAATTTATATTTAACATTTTTCCCTCCTCCTTCTTCCCTGAGCCTTTAACATTGTTACAATGTGAAAATAAAAAGAAAATTGGGGAATAAAAAAGCATTCCCAGTGTCCTGCTCCCGGGACGCTGGCAGCAGAGTGTCCTCGTCCCAAATGTAGGTCTACATTTGGGTGACATAATGTTCGTGCTCGGCAAAAGGGTGCATTGAGGGCACATTATGCCCGGAAAGGGTGCGCTCACCCCTCTGAATCATGAAATGACAAATGGTGTGTGCTCTAGTGGACTTCATGGACATGTCATTTGGGTCAAGTGCATTCTGGGAATTATATATTAAAAGATATGCAGTGGCTGATGTAATAAAAGTGGAACTGGATGTTAAGGGTGTTTCTTCAAGTGTGGGCACTTTCAGCGCTGTGGACTAATCCTTAAAACTCTTTTTTACACCATCACTTCCTTTTTTTTTGCGAACTGTCATGAACAATTATTACCATCACATTTCAAATTGTGTACTGTGATGGAAATTATATTTGTGGAATAAAATGGCTAATGTCGTAGTTAAGTTTAAGGTCATTTTTGTATAGCATTTTATGTATCCTAAAAACACTAAATTAAATACATTTTCACACCTTCCGCATAATTTGACAAAATCTTGCTGGGAAAATTAAAATATACTGTTCACATTGTTTACTTCACACATCACATGGTTTTTATATTTTCTTCACACGTCGTATCACACACGTCTAATATTTCTGTCCTAGTCCTAAAAACATAATTTACATTCTGCCAGTAAAGTTAGTCAATTCCATTAAACACTGTATTGAGGACTTATAATTAAGAGCATGTTAGGGAAAATAATTGTATTGTAACACAGTGCGAGAACATTCACACACATCAAGTGCCACATCTAACAAAATACGGCGGTATGTTTTGCTGTCCGTAGAGATGCTCAATAACAATACATCAGGTGGCAGAGAGATTGGAAAAACAATCTGCCAGCTATAATCTACGCAGTCAGGAGGCTTGTAACATGGCAGTTAACAAAGCAAGACCACGGAATGCACCCTGAGGGCCCGAGCGGCCCTTCAGCGCTCTTCAAAAGCGCAGTCAATGACCAGAGAGACCCTCCCGAGGCCTCGTATTACCTCTGCCTGACACTCTCTGAATGTGAGCGATTGTGAGCTGTGTGGACAGTAGAAGAACTGAAGTCTGGACCACTGGGAGTCGTACAGCGAGTGCTAATCGTAGAGTCTCGCAGTTCACACACTGAAAACTCACCGGCTCTTTTAGTACGACTTACTTACTGGAGCACAGACTATGGAGTCCTGTGTTGGCAGTCATTTGTTTCTAATTTATTAAATTCAAAGTCATTACTGCTTCAAAATGTATTAAATACATCAAGCACAGGGCCTTTATCTCGATCTAGTTATACACTTTGTTTGAAATAGTATTCCATACATGATCTATTTTTGCAGTATGCTCTTGTGAACAAGAAGTAAATTTCAGCATACTTTTAATGGGAGTACTTATTATGGAGATAATAGATTTTAAAATAATATACTTAAGTGCAAACTGTGTCTGACCTTTTCAGCCACTTAAACTGTGTGTTAATTGTAATTAAATGAAAATGTAGTATGGTTTAAATTTTCAATTAGCTGAACTTTTGAGTGCTTTTTGACCCACTTAAGTGGGACTTATCTCACTTAAGTGGGACTTAAGTACAAGTATGTGTGTGTGTGTGTGTGTGTGTGTGTGTGTGTGTGTATATACATATATATATATATATATATATTTATATAGACATTATTACAAAGTTCACTTTTTAACCTCTTAACTGTCACCCCCCTTTTTGAGAATTGATGTGAAAATGCACTACCCAAACTTAAACGCTTGTAATTCATGAACCATTTGGACTAAAGACTTGGCCTCATTTAAAAGACGACACTTGGCAGATTATTGTTAAAGTGGAATAAATTAATAGAATTAAATTATATAAAAGTTATTGAAGTTTAAGTTTATTGTTATGAAAATATAATAAAATATATATTTTCTTTCTTTTATTAAAATATATATAAATTAATATAGGTTTCAGCCTAAAAATGACAGAAAGTCAAAGCCATATATCTAACCAAGTTGTGTTCCAAATTTGAAGTTGATATCACAAAAATTGATGTTCCCATGAGATTTTGTTTAGGCATAATACCAGAAATAGCCACCGGGTGACATTGAATTCCATTGAATTTAATTGTGTTCATTCTGCCATAACATGTTAATAAATTTCTGTCCAAATATCACTTCTGTCACAAAATATGGAACCTTGAGACTCAGACCTTTCTGACAATATGTGTTTTGTCAAGATTAGAAAAGGTTTTGATCATAAATTATGAAACATGATGATGCCCAAAAGGGGAGGAGCCTGATAAAATAATTTAGAGTACCGTTTCTATGGTAACGCAACATCCAATTTCAAAACAGTTTTCACAGGATGAATTCTGAGTTTGTAAGCTTTCAAACGAGACCTAATTTATGATAACTACTAAAATATGTGATGTAATAAAAAAGGTGATAAAAAAAAAGATAATATTATATTTTAGAGGATAATATATATAATATACTTTTTAGAGGATAATATTATTTTATAATTTTTTATTGACAAATACTAGATTATATATGTTTTATTGTGAACCTTTAGCATGCAAATCAAAGTTTGAATGATTAAAAGTGTAGTTGTTGACTTTTTGTTACAAAGGTGAAAACACCTGTAATAATACAGTTTTTTTTGATGCGCACTCTTGTCATATATTAATCCATTACTCTTCCAACATATATTTTTCTGCAAAATCATCAACAAATATGTATTCTTGACTCTTAGACCTTTCCAACGATATATAGTTTGCCATAATTAGATTAGGATTTATTAGAACAATATTGAAGTAAACTTAAATATCCCGCTACCGGGATGGTGACAGTAAGTATACTTAAGTGTGTTAAGAAACAGGGTAATGGCCATTTTAGTGTCATTGTTACATATATGTTACAAACAGTTACTGTAGTAATAACTATATAATTGCATGCAACTAACCCTAAACCAAACCCTAATCCTAACACTATAGTAAGTACATGTTGTTAATTAATATTACTCGGTACTTAATGTATCATAACGAAGACACCTTAAAATAAGGTATAACCAGAAACAGTCATGAAAGTGTGCTCTCTTTAAGTACACTTAAGTGGCCTTTAAATTCATTATTATTATATTATCTGCATGTACAATTTAAAAAATAATAATACTTTAATACACCACAAGTGCACACTCCTTTCAAATTAAGCACACTTTTTCCACAAGCGTTTAGAGTGAATCTTCACTGAGGAATGGGGAGGCTCTGTTTGTCAAAATAAGCAGTATAAAACAAGAGCATGCTGCACAGAATATTCTTCAGTTATAAGTAAATGTTAAAAAGGTTTCAGCAAGGAAATCAGTATTACTATGGCAAAGCACATTCAATAATTCATTGGAATTATGAGCCATTCAATGAATAATCATTCAAAGCACGTAGTCACCCATTCCGCAGCTAAGAAAGATATGCATCGCTTCCTTCACTCAATGTGTCCACTAACGAAATATTGTCGTGAAATCATTTATTTACACTGTTTTGTATCTTACATAAAATTCTGACATGAGCTGTATCCAATTTCAAAGTCTCAGCTGGGAAATAAATCCGTTTCACAGTGCCATCACTACTCTTCCTTTTTCTCTCTCTTGCTTTTGATAATCTGCCTTTTAAGACAACATCCTAGCCTAAACAAATCCTCTTAAGTTACTGATTTGGAATATGCAAATAGCGTGAAGACTCAACTCATTAATTCCAACAGAGTTTAGGTTAGCATGTTGCTAAGCTAACACTGTATTACTCTAATGGAACATTTTAATTACATTCCAGTAAGCCAAACGCCCATATTACCATCTGAATTTTACATGCAGAGGTGATCATATTCAAGGGCTATAGAGCCCTATGGTGATGAATCAGTGCCACAATGATACAGAAAAGTGTGTTACAGATTTCTCCAATATGAGTCACTGTGGCCATGATCTGGTAAATTACATTGGCAAAGCTGCAATTTAGGGAAAGTCGCCATTTGAAATGAAAATGGGCCTGTGTGAATGTGGATCATGCAGATAACCAAGGGCGTTTGGATATTCGTTTCAAGCTCTCGTGTGAAAATGCATTACTAATAGCTACCAGGCACCCCAGGACGACAACATTTCTGACACATGGATGAAGATGAATAGATCATTCTAAAAGACCTTCATTACAAAAACACATTGAAAAAGGAGATTGCACGAGGATGCGTGTCACAGCTGTGTAGTGATAACATGAATCATATCAAGCCAAAGATTGAAATGGCACACCTGGACATCCGCCTGTCATATTTGGTGGCCCTAGTCGCTCATGTTAATGCATGCCGTGAAAGTTTTTGTAAAAAAAATTCTGACAATCCTTACACCCTTAATTTGTTACATACGGTATAAATGTGAGAATGTGATGCGATCTGGGCAAACCCGCCGGATGTCGCGCTGGTACGGTTTCAGTAAGGTCTAAAAATAGGTCGAATGTCCGATTTGTTGTCAAAATTGGGTTTTCATTAAATTATTATTCTATAACATCTTGTCTATCATCTCTGAATATATCTTACTCGTACGAATAAATATACGACCTCACTCGTACGATTTGTCTAAACCCACGTGATGGGTAGGTTTAGGGGCGGGGTCAGGGGTAGATCATTCGTACGACTTCATACGAGTTTGGTAACTCGTAAAATATGTACGAATTAGCACAAATCGTACGAATTTGTACGAGTGAGGTCGTATGAATTAATACGAATTAGCCACCTCGTAAAAAATTTCTCAAGATTTCGTTCCTGAAAATCACAGCGATCAGCCGAATTCAGATAACCATAACTTTTGTTACCGACAAACGATGGAAGAAATAAAAACAGATTTGGAAAGAGCTTGAAACCAGTTTTAATATGGTATCACAAATAGGTCAAATGAATAGGTAAAATGTCACCATGTGATGGGATTTTCCAGATCGCATCTCTTCATTATAGTCTTCTTGCACCTTTGTCCACGCATGTCTTTAGTAAATCCTGATAGTATTTTTAATGCCAAAAGATGGTTTGCACTGGTGCCAGGCTTAGTAAATTTGACCCAAGGTATCATCAGAGCAGTATAATTATTTTTTGAGTGAAAACTGTGGCTCTGTAGTGCTTTCAAAGCATTGCTCTGTTCATTTGAACATTCCTAGATCAACAATGGCTCAGCCAATAGTGAGTTTAGGGTGGGACTAAGATCTTGTCTGACCAGTTACAGACAGGGAAGTCTGTATTATTACGTATAATACGTCCTTCACCTGTCCACCTTATTTTACAAAGTGGAAGTAAGCAATTTTATTTGTATGTGCAAGACACAATGAATTAGGAAAGTGAACTTCTGTTTGCTGTAATGAACACTGTAATGCTGCTTGTGTAAAATGACAAAAAACAAACAAACAAAAAAAGATTAGAAGTGTATTAGAAGTTTAGTCTTGGGTCTGACATTGGCCCAGTTGTGGGGTGAGGGAATAAATCCAATTAGTGCAGATGAATCAAGAGGAGGTTAACAGACTGGGTTTGACTTTAAGAAAGCTTAAAACCAGATGGTGCATTTAGTGCTAGAAAAAATAAACTATTTGAATCGTTTAGCCTGAATATTAAACCCTTGTTTTTAAAGTTCTCTGGAATGCTTTCATTAAACAGAAAATAGTAGCATTAACATTCTACTAAAACAACCCGTTGTGTTTCATGGAAGAAAGTCTGGAACAACACCAGAGCGAGGGTGACAGACTTTTCATTTTTGAGTGAACTTTAAAAGGGCTAGTTCATCCAAAAAAAAATATTATAGTCATTTATTAACCCTCATGTCGCTCCAAACCCATAAGAATTTTGATCAAATTTGAAACACAAATGACAATATTTGTAATGAAATCTGAGAGATTTCTGTCCCTTCACTGAAAGTCTACAATACCAAAACATTAACACTTAAAAAAAGATAATAAAGTTATCACAAGTCAAGGATTTCAATCCAAGTCTTCTGAAGAGATTGTTTTACATGAACAGATTTCAATGTAGTAAAACGGTTTCATGTCGAATGTGTTTATAGCTGTTTATGAATGTAAAAGGTCTGCAAAGTTTCAAATATCAAAGTGCAGATAAATGGAGTTATTGTAAAAGAAAATAACCGATTCTGAACTGCCTGAAATGAGTCATCAATTCCCGTAAATTTTTGTCTTATTTCCGGCTCAAACCTATGTAGGTGTCTAACAAATTTGCATAATTCAAGCCTATGCTCTTCATTGGCTGAACATGAACAACATACTTTGCGTTGTTGGTGGTAGACCAATCACAACAGACAGGCAATCTGACCAATCAGAGCAGAGTAGAACAATCACAATAGACTGGGTCATCTGACCAATCAGAGCAGAGTAGACTAATCACAACAGACTGGGTCATCTGACCAATCAGAGCAGAGTAGACCAATCACAACAGACTGGGTCATCTGACCAATCAGAGCAGAGTAGACTAATCACAACAGACTGGGTCATCTGACCAATCAGAGCAGAGTAGACCAATCACAACAGACTGGGTCATCTGACCAATCAGAGCAGAGTAGACCAATCACAACAGAATGGGTCATCTGACCAATCAGAGCAAAGTAGACCAATCATAACAGACTGGGTCATCTGACCAATCAGAGCAGAGTAGACCAATCACAACAGACTGGGTCATCTGACCAATCAGAGCAGAGTAGACCAATCACAACAGACTGGGTCATCTGACCAATCAGAGCAGAGTAGACCAATCACAACAGACTGGGTCATCTGACCAATCAGAGCAGAGTAGACCAATCACAACAGACTGGGTCATCTGACCAATCAGAGCAGAGTAGACCAATCACAACAGACTGGGTCATCTGACCAATCAGAGCAGAGTAGACCAATCACAACAGACTGGGTCATCTGACCAATCAGAGCAGAGTAGAACAATCACAACAGACTAGGTCATCTGACCAATCAGAGCAGAGTAGACTTATCACAACAGACTGGGTCATATGACCAATCAGAGCAGAGTAGACCAATCACAACAGACTGAGTCATCTGACCAATCAGAGCAGAGTAGACCAATCACAACAGACTGGGTCATCTGACCAATCAGAGCAGAGTAGACCAATCACAACAGAATGGGTCATCTGACCAATCAGAGCAAAGTAGACCAATCACAACAGACTGGGTCATCTGACCAATCAGAGCAGAGTAGACCAATCACAACAGACTGGGTCAACTGACCAATCAGAGCAGAGTAGACCAATCACAACAGACTGAGTCATCTGACCAATCAGAGCAGAGTAGACCAATCACAACAGACTGGGTCATCTGACCAATCAGAGCAGAGTAGACCAATCACAACAGACTGAGTCATCTGACCAATCAGAGCAGAGTAGACCAATCACAACAGACTGGGTCAACTGACCAATCAGAGCAGAGTAGACCAATCACAACAGACTGAGCCATCTGACCAATCAGAGCAGAGTAGACCAATCACAACAGACTGGGTCAACTGACCAATCAGAGCAGAGTAGACCAATCACAACAGAATGGGTCATCTGACCAATCAGAGCAAAGTAGACCAATCACAACAGACTGGGTCATCTGACCAATCAGAGCAGAGTAGACCAATCACAACAGACTGGGTCAACTGACCAATCAGAGCAGAGTAGACCAATCACAACAGACTGAGTCATCTGACCAATCAGAGCAGAGTAGACCAATCACAACAGACTGGGTCATCTGACCAATCAGAGCAGAGTAGACCAATCACAACAGACTGAGTCATCTGACCAATCAGAGCAGAGTAGACCAATCACAACAGACTGGGTCAACTGACCAATCAGAGCAGAGTAGACCAATCACAACAGACTGAGCCATCTGACCAATCAGAGCAGAGTAGACCAATCACAACAGACTGGGTCAACTGACCAATCAGAGCAGAGGAGGCTCTAGGAAAAAACTAAGAGGGTTTAAGAGAGACTGAATACTTTATCGTACTGTTTCAGATACAGTGAGAAAAGAGCTAAGGCTTCAATGTATATTATGATAAATAAATAAATAAACCTTGGATGCCACGTAAACCTATTGTTGGAGCCGTCCAAAACAAGATTAGGAACCTTTAAAATAGCATAACAGGGGCACTTTATTTAGGCTTTTATTCTCATATAAACAATGATCAAAGCACATACATAGAGCACATCAAGCATGGTAAAACAGTAGAACTTAGGAATAGGGATAAGTAATGTCCCCATTTATGATTTTAATACATATAAATCACATACGCTGAATATTTTGTTGTTATTGCGTAGTTATAATAGCATATATCACTTGTATTTCAAAGATGAACGAAAGTCTAATGGGTTTTCAACAACATGAGTGTGAGTAATTTATATTTTTGGGTGAACTACCCCTTTAACAACAGTAGTCAGTGCAGCCTGTACATCTATACTATTATGTGTCTAACCGACCACGTGAAAAAAAACTATCATTTTATTTTTTGTTGCAGTACCTCTGTGGCCATTTCACTTGTCAGGCCTTTCAGCATATCAATTTCTGTGAACTATCATCACTCAAACTCTCATCCCCTACTGAGACCCTCTCCATTTTCTATTTCTCTCCATTTAAATCCTTCCCTCCGCTATCACAGCACACTTATTTACCAATGTGTTCTGCCCCTAAAACCCTCAATTCTCCCAGTGTGAGTTAGCATGTGCTATAAGCATGCATTTACCCATAAACCCCAACTCCCAGAGCACGTCCTTCTCGGCTGTTTACTGACGCTTCACCACTGACTTTCAAACAATAACCCTTCATTACCCACCAATCACCATCGCCCAGCCATCCCTGTCATTGCCGCCCAGGGTCCACAGGGGGGCGGAGCTGAACATGACTGGCAAGCATGCTTGAAAACAACTCCCCGCTAGGATTTTGGCTCTTTGCGTGAGAGTGTGGTGGGACACGTGAATGTGACTTTTCAGGGTGGGTGAAGCGATTCCTCTGTTGAGCATCACGTCAATGCGTTTTCCCCTTCGGTAAAAGACAGGGAGAAAAAAGGACAGCGGTGTGAGCCAGAGGTGCCCTAGGCCTGCACAAAGCCCGGATTTAGCTGAGCTCCTGTAAACCGCTTCGTTGACTTGGCAAATCTGGCCTGTTCTGACAGCGGTGAAAGCAGCATGAAGCCAGGGTTGAAAACAAACAAACCGTGGAGAAAAGATAATCGCTGGTATTTTGTGATGTACCTGCCAGTACAGATTGCTGATTGTAGATCCAAAAGCCTCTGCGTCTTCAAAAACAAGCATCTAACCCAGTTGCGTTGCCTACGTGAACCATGCAAACAAGAATTTAAACAGATAATATATAAAAGTTCTGTTCCGAAATCTAGTGAGCTTCCCCACCTAGACTAGCCTGGGAAAACCCAGACAACTTCCGGCAAATTTAGATTTGCTCTGAAAGTTAGTCTGGCAAAGAGCTCATTCAAGCCCATTTCCAATCCGTCGAAATCGCGGCACCAATCAGAAACGTTGGGGCGGGCTTTACACGATGACGACAGCGCTGGGATTTTGAAGCAGATTTTGTAGCCTACATTACAAAGATGGATGCCGCCGTCGAACATCACTCGTTCCAATCAGCTATCGCGTCTGTTTTAAGCCATTTGAACGTTTCCTTTTTGTTAAAAAAGGAAACGTTGGAAATGTTCCGATCCAATCTGACTTGTAATGCTGCCCGAATCATGCACTGTTCCTCCGTTGGCCAGAGGAGAACTGGCCCCCCGACTGAGTCTGGTTTCTCCCAAGGTTTTTTTCTCCATTCTGTCACCTGATGGAGTTTTGGTTCCTTGCCACTGTTGCCTTGGCTTTTGGCTTGCTTAGTTGGGGACATTTAATATTCAATAATATTATTGATCTGCCTTACTTAAGGTGGACGTTGACGCAATTTCTTTTAGTAACAAACTTTGTTATATTGTTTTCATGTTATCACTGTGAAGCGCTTTGATACAATCTGTATTGTAAAAAGCGCTATATAAATAAAGGTGACTTGACTTGACTTGACTTAAAAACCGAGCAAAGAACAACACTCGGAGAACAACACCGCTCTGCATACGTCATCTCCTTCATCGCTCTGATTGGGTTTAGGTCTATCCGCGACGTCCGTTGGTGACGCCCCTCTGGGAATGATTTGTCTATGACGCTTTGCCAGACCATAACTCAGTTACAACTTTAACCAGGCTACACCTAGACAGCATTTTAGGCAGAAATATTGTGCTATCTCTTTATGCCTCATTTCTCTCAAACTCCGCTCAAAAACTGGAGAATCCCAGAATGCACTCCAAAAACGTAAAGGGTTAGTTCAAAATTTGATTCTGTTGAGCATAAAAAAAAAAGATATTTTGAAGAATGTGGGTAACCAACAGTTGATGGACCCCATTGACTTCCATAGTATGGAGGAAAAAAAACACTATGAAAGTCAATGGAGTCCATCAAACGTTTGGATATATATATATATACTGTATATATAAAATGAAGAATGTGGGTGTCCAAATGGTTGCAAATCTTTTTGTGATGTTTCCATGATGCTTCAAAAGATGGTATGATTTGCATACTTTTCCTTGTGGAATTGATAGGATTTGTCATATAATATCTGAATCTAATCTTCAAAACTCTCTCCTCATCTATAATTGAATCACGTTATCATGTTTAATATACATAACGAGCACTACTTCGGTTCAATGCGATTTCAGTGTGTTCGGGGGGCTAGCTGGAGCAACATTGCATAAACAGAAACCAAACAGCTGACAAAACGGTGTGTTGCTCTCTGTGGCCACAGCTGGTTAGGACAAAAACCAGGCTTAACATGGAAGAGATAACTTTGATTACTCGCATTATCGTCCAGGTCTTGTTAGGACACAATATCAGAGTGTGATGCAGTTAGCTTAACAACATGCTAACATCTGGGCATCAACTGCGAGACTCTCTTCATATAAGGAGGGCTTTCAGTGAGGAGTTTCTGCCAATGAAGAGCATTCAAAATAAGTTACTTGTGTTCAGTTTCTATTAGGATGCTGTCTTAGACTATGCAGAGACTCTAGGTTAGATAGCAAATATGTCTGAGCAGGTTTTATGTAAGAATATGCTAATCATTGGGTGGTTTAGGTTTCTCTTAAAGGGATAGTTCACCCAAAAATGAAAATTAGCCCATGATTAAGATGGCTTCAGGGTGAGTAAATCATGAGCTTATTTTCATTTTTGGGTGAACTATCCCTTTAATATGTTAAAACATCAAATAACCAATACCTAGATACATTAAGAGGGTTTATGTGTCATATTTCTCATTAGTGACAGGCTTTACTGAATCTCTTGAAACTGCTGAGCTGTTGCTAAACCCATCTCACACTCCAGATGCTCTGTTGAATTAATATGATTGTGAGTGTAGTCCACTCTAACAGCATACCAAACATCCCAGAAACCTCCCTAACACACATTATCAATCCCAAATCTCACTTTACCACCAACCTCACTACCCTAGGTCCAAGATAACATAACTATTGGATTATATAACTGTTTTATTTCATGTGAGAACTCTCTCTATAACTGCAATTTGTATATACACCCCATTTCGTAATGGTGATCTACTCAACATCACTCTCTGTACACCTGCACACGCAACACTTTTCTTTTTTTTTCCTTTTCTTTTTTTCCGGACAATCACCAACCAAAACAAAAAATGTTTTTTTTGTTGTCATTTTTTTATTATTATTTGTACAATGTTAGATGAACATACCAATGATTCAGAATAATGGTGCATATCAAAATATTACCATCTGATATTGTTACTGTATTATCGTCCAGCTACAGTATTTATTTTTTGCAGAAGAAATTTAGAAAAATAATATGGACATACAAACAGCTGAACAATTTAACATAAACAATGTAAATATGATTAGGTTAATGGGCATTTGGCCAACATAACACTGTACAACCGTTTAATAAATGTTAAAGTAACACCAGGGAACTTTTGCTCTCGGGGTGGGGTCCCCCTACAGTTGGGAAACAGTATTGTCCTCTAGAGCTCTACTACTGTCGTAAACTCTGTCATCCTACATGCACGTGCATTTGTTGACAACCATGATAGCCCTGAACACTGTAGGAGGAGGTCACATGCAGGTGTTCTGCTTGCATCGCGTGTGAAATGTCTTCATCCCAGGTACAGTGGCATATATTTCAGCATGTCATATGAATATAATTTCATGGGTTTTATTTTTTTTTTCTAACGACAAATGATCGCGATGATCACGTTTACAAGCCAGCGTCATTATAGTAGCCTAGACTATTGGTTACCGTTTTACTGAATCTATATGATACTTCAATGCAATGTTTGAGTGGTTGATAATAACCATATATCGTCAATATTATAATATCAAGCTATCATAAATGAATCTGCAAATTTTACAAATCGATTTGCATTATAGCTTGAGGCAAGACAAATAAACAAATATCACAGACATGTTAGGTATCCTAAAATATGATTTTGTACATATTATATATTTACTTGCAAGAATGTAGCCCCTACCAAACTTGTGCATGCCGTTTAGACACAGGCTTTCATTTGATTTTTTTTTTTTTTTTTGCCAAGTCCGCATCGGTCGGGCACCCCTCCTCCTCCTTCAGCTCACGCCAGCGAGAAAATGCTGGCCCAATGTTGATCCTCGTTCTGCCTTTAACGCGATCACTTTCTCTTTTTCTCTTTTTGCTTTGCTCCGATAAAACCTTTGCTTTCTTGTTTTTCTGTGCTGCTTCGGCCATGACTATAACATTTGGCTCGCACGTCCGATTTTAAGGAAGTGGTGGTGGAAGTGACGTATATGCCGTAAAGCAGTCGAATTTTGTAGTTCTCTTTGTTCGCCGGTTACTACCCGAAACCCGAAGTTTAAAAGTACAATTAAAAACGCTACAGACCCCGTCAGGCTATGGCAGACGTGTCATTCAACCTATTGTAAGTCGATGTACCATCAAAAGAGACTTGGAAATATATTATGAAGGTTGAAAAGTAACCTAGTGCTGCTTTAAATTATCTGATATTTTAAGTGTCATATTCACAAGGGCCCTCTTTATGATGTAATTTTATTGTTTTATTTGTATTAGTTTATTTTATTATTGTATTTTATTTAATTTTTACTTTCTATTTTTTTTTTTTGGGTTTGCTTTTTTTTCTGCAGGTTTCTAAAAGCTGATCGCACCACACAACTTTGATTTGGTGGACTTTTTTTATTTGCATTTTTATTCATTTTATTTTTTAGAAAATAATAACAAAACATCAATTCAAGGATTTCTTTTGGAAAATTAATTATTTCAATGAGACTTTTTCCTTCATTATGATATCAAGACTATGTATCATCATCGATTTTTTTTTTTTTTTTTTTACTTTAAACCCTAAACCCAAAATAAAATGGATTTTATTTTGATGGTCCATTTTAGACGTTCTACTATCCAAGTAACTTTGCAACTACATGTCAACTAACTCTCATTAGAGTATTAGTAGACTGTTAGGTCTGGGTGAGTAGAATAAGTCGACATGTACATCCAAACTTACTTATGTCTAAAGTGGACCTTTACATTAAAGTATTACCGAAATTACAAATTAATTTTAATTCAGAAAAACATGCTCATCATAGAAGAGGTGCATTTCATTTATTGAATTTACAAATAACATTTTAATAAATGTTTTGGATAAATTAATAGATTTAAAAATTAGTATCATATTAAAGTCGTTACCTGGTAATCTAATCTGAGACTGAGGCTAAACAATTTCCTACTTCACTGATGGCCTTTTATACCTTCATTAGGGCCCAAGCCTTGAAAAGGCGAAGGCCCTATTGTTTTCCTAAGGATTATTATTATTATTATTATTATTCCGACTTATTATTATTATTTTACTATCTTTTGGGCACTTTTGGGGCTCTTAACGTGCTCAAAAACTCTTGAAACTTTGCACACGGGTCAGAACCCGCGGCCATCAGGGCCGGGCTGAAGCTGGTACTCGGGCGTGGCAGGGGGGCTAGACAGCGCCCCCTGGAATGGGGTTTGAACACTTGTTTCCATTGAAATTGTTTGGAAAAAAGATTCACTCAATGGACTAGTAAAATAATAGAATATCTTTATGAATATAGTCACAAAAGAAATCTGACTTAAGAAGGAAATACAGCTACACCAATTCAGTCAGCCTTTTAAATCAACTGTTCGATCAAAACTCAATGCTTCTAGCATAATAGCAAGACTAGTTAGCATCCCGAGGTTGTTGACATAATCTTCACAAACTCCAAGTGTCAGCCTTGAGTAATGTGAACATCTAATAATAGAGCAAAAATCATTTAATCTCAATAGCCATTGAGAGGGATCTGAATAGCCCTCTGATGAATCTGACACTGATTTATCGCCCCCTAGATTTCACGTCATATTCCGGATGTCACGCATGGACGTTTGTATTTCCATCTCAAAGGAGGAATAATCGCCTCTCATAACAGGTGTTATGCAGCGTGCCTGGAGACTTTAGGGTCTATTGTCGGCCTGTATTGTTGCATTGGAGGGCAGGTGCAGGTAAGCACAATGCAAGCGCTCTTTTTTTACCATCACAACAGGAAACTGAATTAAGCTATAACACCACACTGTAAACACTGGATGCAGGCCGTGCTGGATAACAATAAAAGCCTCTAAACCGCAGCTGGGACGAGCAAGCTGCATCGAGAATGGAGAAATCACTGTGTTTGCACAGCCGTAAAGCAAATACACTTTTCTAATCAAAATCTTGAGAATCAAGCGATAGCTTAGCAGGGGCCCAACACTAAAATCAAGCACTGGATCGCTGAACTATTCTTGCATACGCAAACTAGAACTAGGTGATGTCAAGATGTTAAAGGGTTAGTTCACCCAAAAATTAAAATTAGCCCATGATTTACTCACCCTCAAGCCATCCTTCAGTAGGTGTATATGCCTTTCTTCTTTCAGACGAATACAATCAGTTATATTAAAAAATGTCCTGGCTCTTCCAAGCTGGCAGTGAATGGCTGTTTCTGTTTTGAAGTCCATAAAAGTGCATCTATCCATGATAAAAGTGCATCTATCCATCATAAAAGTCCATCTATCCATCATAAAAGTGCATCTATCCATCATAAAAGTGCATCTATCCATCAAAAAAGTCCATCTATCCATGATAAAAGTGCATCTATTGATCATAAAAGTGCATCTATCCATCATAAAAGTGCATCTATCCATGATAAAAGTGCATCTATCATCATAAAAGTGCATCTATCCATCATAAAAGTGCATCTATCCATCATAAAAAAGCATTTATCCATCATCAAAGCACATCTATCCATCATAAAAGTGCATATCCATGATAAAAGTGCATCCATCCATGATAAAAGTGCATCTATCCATCAAACAGCATCTATCCATGATAAAAGTGCATCTATCCATGATAAAAGTGCATCTATCCATGATAAAAGTGCATCTATCCATGATAAAAGTGCATCTATCCATGATAAAAGTGCATCTATCCATGATAAAAGTACATCTATCCATGATAAAAGTGCATCTATCAATCATAAAAGTGCATCTATCCATCATAAAAGTGCATCTATCCATGATAAAAGTGCATCTATCCATGATAAAAGTGCATCTATCCATGATAAAAGTGCATCTATCCATCATAAAAGTGCATCTATCCATCATAAAAGTGCATCTATCAATCATAAAAGTGCATCTATCCATCATAAAAGTGCATCTATCCATCATAAAAGTGCATCTATCCATGATAAAAGTGCATCTATCCATGATAAAAGTGCATCTATCCATCATAAAAGTGCATCTATCCATGATAAAAGTGCATCTATCCATGATAAAAGTGCATCTATCCATCATAAAAGTGCATCTATCCATCATAAAAGTGCATCTATCAATCATAAAAGTGCATCTATCAATCATAAAAGTGCATCTATCCATCATAAAAGTGCATCTCTCCATGACAAAAGTGCATCTATCCATGATAAAAGTGCATCTATCAATCATAAAAGTGCATCTATACATCATAAAAGTGCATCTATCAATCATAAAAGTGGCTCCGTGAAAATTGAATTTTACTTTGTAACGTGTTAAATATTAATATTTTTCTCACACAAACTCATCGCATCACTTCAGAAGGCCTTTATTAACCCCACAGAGACGTGTGGAGGAAATGTATCATGGATAGATGTACTTTGATGGACTTCACAACAGAAACGACCATTCACTGCCATTATAAAGCTTGGAAGAGCCAGGACATTTTTTAATATAACTCCGATTGTATTCGTCTGAAAGAAGAAAGTCATATACAGCCAGGATGACTTCAGGGTGAGTAAATGGGCTAATTTTCATTTTTGGGTTAACTATCCCTTTAAGATTTTTTTTGGGGGGGGGGGGGGGGGTGGGGGGGCATAAAAACAGCACGGCACTGACAGACCTAAAAGAACACTGGGATATTTATTGTCCCGTTCTGTACAAGTTTGTAACTGCTTATTCATTCGACAGCCTGTCAAAAACAACCCAGATACTCAACACCTATGCTCCTTTTCTGCTGACAAACCATTTCATCTAGCTTCAGCTTTCTTCTCTTTAGTATTCTCAATGTATTATAATATGCCAAACAACAGGAGGAAATAGAAAACAAAGATATATATAAAGTTGCCCATTTGTCATTAAAATTCAAAACATTGTTCGCAGGGTTTCCCAATCGGCTGGCTCGATAGACATAAATTGCATTCTGAGTGTCACAAAGAAATTAGAACAGCAGGTTTAGTGTGTCTTTGTGCCTCTTTTAGAACAAAAGGGGCTTCCCTTCTTCTGGGTTTGTCTCTGACCTCTCGTACTCTCTCTCTCTCTGTGCTACGCTCGCCACGTTCTATTATTTTTCACTTTGAAACTGTCTTTTCTGCCATCGAGGGAATTGGAGACCTTGAGATGTTCTCCTAAGCCAGCTCTTAACTCAAAGTGCTGAGAGACAGGAAGATGTGTGGAACTCACCCCATTCTTCGGGTAGGCGACCCACCCCAGGTCACCAATTACAGAGCGAGAGTCCAGCAGGTTCACTGCGGGAGAACAAGAAACGGGGACAAGTCAATGATCTGGAGCTGGAAAAGTAGTATAAAAATAGTATCACTCCAAACACAACACAACGATAATGTCAAAACTAGTGACAGAAATGCCAGAAGTATTCAAATTGTGTTCAAATGGTATATCTGAAGATTCCAGCGTTGTCCTGTGTGACGGAGGCGTCCTGCACCACAACTTGACACTCAGGTATCTTAATTGGAGAGCGAGATGATGCACCTCCATTTGTCCCGCATCTGTTTTAAAAGCCTCGTCACACACATGGGTACGTCTACATCATTACCCAAACAGCCAATGCTGATTGGATGGTTATGTCTGGACACACAAATCATATTTGATCACTTGCAATTAATATTGTGGACAGTCTGAGAAAAGATCTGATTTGCCACCTTTGAGTCAATTTGTTTTCATAGGCATTAATAAGTAAAGAAAGAATGCACATGAACATATCTAAAATATGCCATTAAACATGTAATTAATCTCACACAATAAAATCACTGAATTCCATTAATGCAATAATCATATAAACCCTTAAAGGAAAGCTGCACACATGTAAAAGTGTTTTAGATGCTGTCAGTATGTCATATTGTAATATCATCAAAAATGAATGAGGATTATTTGGTCAAAATTGCAACCACAAGTGTCAAAAAAATATAATATAATTTAAATATTTAGATGGGAGAGTGCATTGCAATGGATAAACTAAAATGACAAAGTGTGTCTCATATGGTTTTCCGGGTAGAAACCCCTCATAAAGGTGAAAACACACCTGAAAATCAATCCCAGATGGAAAATATTATCCAGACACTTAGCATCTGAATACCTACAAAATCACATTGGCTTGTTACAATATTGATCAAAATCTGCCAGAACACTGAGACCAATCATTGAGAATATACCCTATAGGAAATGGAAAATAATTTCTTTCCTAATCTTTGCCCTTGGTTAAATTGAGTGCATATTCTATGTGAGCTGTCTATAAAACAATCCTTTCTTTTTTTATATATTACTGTGCCAGTATTTGATACGCAGAGTAGGTCACAGGTCCTTTTTTTTTATCTGCCGGAACCTTTTACGAATGAGTACCGCAACAGCTAATTAGATGACCTTTGCATTCACAGCCGATATGGGCTGAATTTTAATTTGACCTTGTGTTGATCAAAGGTTGTGTGGCGAGACTATTTAGCATGTGTGAGATGACTCACAATAGCAATATCATTGTTGGCTCCAAAACAACAAGCTAACGACTAAGAAACCAACACAAATGACACAATGGTGCTAAAAAAAAGAAAGAATGCAAAATACATATCAGAAACATTAGTCAAAAGTAAAAAAAAAAAATGTTTCACTTCACACCCTAATCAATAAGGTCAACAGTTGGATGGGAGAGAGAGATTTTTGATTTTACATGTTATGTAACACAAAATTTGAGGGCCGTTTACATGACACCGTTTTCAACTAAAAACGTAAAACTTATGCGTTTTGGCCGTTCGTTTACACGACAACTGCGTTTTGCGTGCCTGAAAACGCAAACTTTTGAAAACGGTCTCCGTGTAAACAACAAAAACGTGAATCTCTGAAGACGATGATGTCATGCACATGCGTATTACCAGCCCGTTCTGATCCCAAGGCGTCATCTAACTGACGCTTTTGACCATGTGTCAACATGCCGACGCACATGGCACCCCTTAAGCTGCGTTCACACAATGGTGAGCGGGCGACTTCCGGCGACACGCGCGGTCGCGACCGTTGGCGACTGGATGGGGCGTGTCTGTCGACACGACAAAGTTGAGATCTGTTTAACTTTATGCAAATGCAGAGCGACTTTCGGGAGCAACAACCAATAGGAGAGAAGTCAGTGGAGCGCGTCACTCTTCAGTGCTGAGTCTGACCGAGGCAAGTTGAACAAGAAGCTCATTTTAGCAGTCAGAAACTGTGTTAAATGTACATAGAGTGGTATTCACCGTACTGACTCCGTGCCTGAATGGTTTCGGGAACCCAGATAGACCGGTATTTGCCCGTTTCTGCAGTTAAATAGCCGTGATGGCAAAGAGCACTCACTGTTTCTCGTTCATCTTTAATATTATGCATTTTATGTACTCATTCCATTTATATTTAGACTTTTCCTTCCAAAATATTTGTTTGTAGAGGCAAGAAAACGCATTTGTTGTCTAACATAGACTAACATCCGTGAATGCAACCAGTAGTGGGAACGCCCTCCAGCGCAGCCACTGGCGACCTGCAGCGGCAAAGTCGCTTGTAGTGTGAACGCAGCATTAAGCGTCAATATGAGACGCGCCTCCTAGTGGTCTAACCCTAAACCTACCCCAGACCTAAACCTACCCATAACGGAAGCGTCATCTAACTGACGCTAAAGGGTGCCATGTGCGTCGGATTTAGACGCATGGTCAAAAGCGTCAGTTAGATGACGCCCGAGGATGAGCGTCTCATATTGACGCTTAAGGGGTGCCATGTGCGTCGGCATGTTGACGCATGGTCAAAAGTGTCAGTTAGATGACGCCTTGGGATGAGAATGTGTTGGTATTACGTGTTCAGTCTATAGTGTTTCATCGCCATCTAATGGCCTGGCAGCAGAATACAGCGTTTTTAGCCGTTTTCGCGGATCCGTGTGAACTGTGAACGGGGATCGTTTTGACAATGGTGTCGTCTGTCCGAGGAAAACTCAAACGTCTCCGTTTTAAGCGTATCGTTGTAGTGTAAACGTACCCTCACTCATACACATTAGAACAAATCTGCTAAGGGAAAAAAACCCACTGAATTACATTTACATTTAACACCAAATGAAATAGTCCGTGTGGCGCATTTAAATGTCTCGAAATGAGGTCTAAATGTCTTTTGTTTGAATGACAGACACCGATGTGCATTGTCCTACTTAAACTGAAAGAAAATATCCTGGGGAGAATCCCGTAAATCTAATTAGCATGAAGAAGTACAGTTCTGAACTAGATAAAAGAGAGGTTATGTCCATCCTTAGGCAAATACAAGTGTTTAAAGAGGCGCAATACATGGAAATCTAACTTTGAGAGGGGAAGAGAACCCATTTTAAAACCGAACAAAGTAAACCATGAAAGAAAGATCCTCAAGAAACACTGCGGGACATCTTCCTGCCGAATATTTAAGGCAAATATTCGGATTTGTAGCCTTTCTGCTTTGGAATACTCAAGGTTAAACAGTCTAAACACAACGGGTATAATGGTCCATGTTCATTTGAAGTGTTTTTAAAGCACTCTGCCCTACAGATCACAGTTCACCGCAGCTCCCAGCTCTCAGAATCGACAGGTTCGTCCCAGTCCTGCCATACTTGCAGCTATTGTGATTTTCAAGTGTCCGTTGTCCTCGCGCGTCTGCCGGGCCATTGTGCCAGTCTGTGTAGGCACCCAAGCGCCCTCCCCCCATTCCTGCTCTCGTTTTTTTTATTGTGCCATCATCAGCGTACAATCAATCAACTCATCCCCACACTTGTCATCCCATTATCCATATGCTGACTTCTGCTCGTTACGATATTTACATATTCTATAGTCCGCGCACTCCAGCCCGAGTGATAAATTGGAACACATTCATTCTAGTTGCAGATAATTTGCTGACATTTCCCATGGTAACCACGGGTGAAATCTTTTTTTTATTTTTTCATGTTTGCTAGTTAAAATGTCCAAAAGCTTGAAAGGGTTTTCATGCGAATATACTGCTGTATCCTGGGAAGTAAAGCTGTGAAATATGGAACGGTGCTTATTGTTCTCTGACCACTACAAAGCAAATTTAGGGAACTTTGATGCACGCTGTCTCTATGTTTCCTTTGTCTCTACGCCTCTAATGCAAATTCGCCATCCCACGTGTACACTTGAGCCATCACAAAAATAAGACATCATATTTATACCAAAGCTGTCATTGTGGTCCAATGCATTAGATATGTTTTTAGAGCTATTTGATCTTTTTAGCACATGTTTAACCTCTGAAAAGAACATTTATATTTAAAACCTTCATGAAGTGCCTCATCTTTGTCTCCGTGCACTGTAGAAATCATAGGCATTCCTTTTCATCCTGCGTTTAAGATCGGTGTACAACAGGTCTTAAAATAGACTATTATTAAAGCTTCTCTGAATAGTGCTTTCATTCTGATCATCTTTGAATGGATGATGTTGAACAACACGATTCATAAAGTCTTTAAAAAAGCTCCATTGAACGTGTTCAAAGGAAATGAAGCAATGCACAATACACTTTATGACTTCTATCCGTGTTTTCAGTGAATGTGAGGCAGTGAAGTGAGACTTTTAAATAACACCTGGCTGGGAGTTTGGTGAACTGATGTTCAGGAACTTCTGCTCTGGTGTGAAATCATTGCTGGCTTTATGGACAATATATTACATAACGCTTCAACATTTCAACCTGTGTAGAGAACATTTATGTTAGAGAGCCACATGTACCCGTGTATACCATCAAATACCCATGTAGACCCATACAACATGTTCTGGAGAAGATCTGATGGGGGTTTGATGCATTTATACTTCTTAATGTATATTGTGAACCCTGGTTATAATCTATCTTTTAAAAAAATTGTAAGGGTTCCATTTAAAACCTAAAGAATTTGACAATCTGATATCATTGGAGAACCTGTTTAAGTTCTACAAACAACTTTTAAATGTTCTGGTCATTGTGTACCAGTAATGCAGACACCAAATCCGAGACAACAACCCACCAATCCGAGGAACCTTTAATGAAACATCAAGAACTTTTGTTTTTGTCTCAACCATAGAGCCAGCCAAGAACCCAATGGATCCAAACATGGCTTTGAATGAGAAAAGCGTTGCTGAACCATTGAAGAACCTTTACTTCCAGAAATGTATGTTCTCTTTGCGGAATCCCGACGACCATCATATCCCTGAAAAATGCCAGCTTTCCCAGATTTCCCCATGTCTTACCTTCATTACTAGGAATGCAGAAAGTCCTGAACGCGCCGAGACTGAAGACGCAAATCCAGGCGATGTAACTCCACCGTGAACGCATACTCGTCGACTGAAGAAATGTGTCGAAATGAATGCACGTACTGAGATCACATCAGCACTGGAACGATCCTGCGAGAGTTGCGGGGGACATGAGGACCGCTGACCGATGACACGCAGGGAGAAACACACATCTGAGCGGAGAGAAGCGGCGCGCACGTTGCGGTGAGTGTTTGAGAGTCGCGGACGCGGAGCTGTCAGACACACACACACACACACACACACATCCGACAGCACGAGGAGGAGGAGTAAATGATTACAGCTCTCCAATAGACATCAATGACTGCTCATGACATGAGACTCATCTAGACTAATGAAGGTGTAAGTCAGACGAATAATGTTCAGAAATGACATCAATGTGCACGTCGTGTGAGTAGGCTATTGATCGTGTTTGACTGATAATAGGCCTACTCGGCAATTTCCCTAATGAGATTAATAAAGAAACGCTATTAAGATGCATTTTAAAGGTAACGATGATACATTTGCAGTTTATATGAATCCATGAAGCATTGTAGCCTAGTATTAACAGTAGTAATCCTACTCTATTAAAAATGCCTGAAGCCCAAATATTACGTAATAGTTTAATATGTAGCCTATGTTTACCTGGTTCTTAATGATCTATCTATCTATCTATCTATCTATCTATCTATCTATCTATCTATCTATCTATCTATCTATCTATCTATCTATCTATCTATCTATCTATCTATCTATCTATCTATCTTTCTATCTATCTATCTATCTATCTATCTATCTATCTATCTATCTATCTTTCTATCTATCTATCTATCTATCTATCTATCTATCTATCTATCTATCTATCTATCTATCTATCTATCTATCTATCTATCTATCTATCTATCTATCTATCTATCTATCTATCTATCTATCTACCGTTATGTCGTTCTGTCTGTCTGTATCTAACTATCTATCTATCTATCTATCTATCTATCTATCTATCTATCTATCTATCTATCTATCTATCTATCTATCTACATATAGGCTACATATATCTCTATCTATCTATCTATCTATCTATCTATCTATCTATCTATCTATCTATCTATCTATCTATATTGTTCTGTCTGTCTGCCTGTCTCTATCTATCTATCTATCTATATTTATATATATGTATATATATATATATATATATATATATACATATAATATTGTGATAATGGTTCTATTTAAAACCAAAAGGGTTTGACAGTTCAATGCCAACTTTCTACAAACAACTATTTTCTGGTTATTTGGAAACCCATTGTATAGTGGTTATGTATCTAATGAGGACTTACAATTAATTCATGAAATAGGAACAATTGGAATAATAGGTAAAATGTTAGTGGCAATGATAATGCATCAGTTGTACATTTTTTTTTTTATTGTGATAATTACATTAAGTGTTTACATAATATATGCACATACTGTACTGTAGTTTTGTAAGGAAAACATGTAAAGTAAAACATTAAAAATATGGCATAGTAATTTGACCTACATTAAACTATAACTAATTTAAATCAACAAGCTTTTGCAACATGTACATGTAAAGATTTCCAAAAGCAAGTCTGTATTCACCGAACAAATGTGATTTAAGCTTGCACGGCCTTTTTATCTTTAGCTGTATTTTTCACTGCATTCTTAAAATCCAAATTTGAGCCGAAGCAGCACTTCCACCCACAAGATAAATGTGGCTCAATGACTGCAGCTCAATCTCTTTCATCTGCATGATTATACATATTCCCGTGCCGTGCCCTCCTGACACATCCCACGCTCCTCAGCATCCTCATTCAACACACACTCTTCAGCAGCCGACATCAGACTCGGATCAGGAGTTCAAAATCACAAACTAAAGAACATCAACCATGGCTTTGTCTTCAGATGTCAACACAAACATGGAAGGAAAGAGTTGGGTTACAGCATCATTGTTTCTGATGCACGTGGCATCACACAATCATGGTCAGGTCCGGATGATACATGTCCAGATAAAGAACAGAGCACAATAAAAAAGTATTTAAATCTGGTTAAATGTGTTATAGAAATATCGATCAAATCTGAGATGTTATGATGTGCAATGCTGAGTCATTGATAAATGGTTGCTATAAGGTGCTTACTGGGCAAAAGGCACCTCAAAGTCTCATGTCCTTCCTTCAATGTATGTTTAAGGGCACCTAAATACCGAGCACCTATATATGTACTGTATATATATATATATATATATATATATATATATATATATATATATATTTTTTTTAATTAAAATTATTATTTATTTTTAAGAAATTAATACTTTTAGTCTGCAAGAATGTATTAAATTGGCCACAAGTGACAATAAAAAAAAAGATTTTTACATTGCTAAAATTATATTTAAAATAAATGCTGTTCTTTTTAACTTTATATTCATTCAAGAATCCTAAAAAAATAAATGTATCATGGTTTCCACAAAAATATGACTCAGTACAACTGTTTTCAACATTGATAATAATAATAAGAAGAAATGTTTCTTGAGCAGCAAATCATCATATTAGAATGATTTCTGAAGGATCATGTGACACTGAAGACTGGAGTAATGATGCTGAAAATTCAGCTTTGATCACAGGAATATATTTTTTTTAAATACAAAATAGTTACTTTTAATTGTAATAATATTTTACAATATTATTGTTTTTATGTATTTTTAACCAAATAAATGCAACATTGGTGAGCATAAGAAACTTCTTTTAAAAACATATATATATATATATATATATTAAAGCACATTTTTAATGTAATGAATCCAGTAATGAATCTTAAGGGCAGTTGTTGTCAAAATGGTTCCAATGCACAGTGTTGGGTCCGAGTCCACCTTGTGGAGTCCAAGTCCTGAACCAATTGGGTTTGAGTGTGAGAGGTTTATTAAGGTCTTGTTTTCTTAATTTTTTGTTGTTACTTTTTTTTTTTTTTTTTACATTACGTGTATTTGGCTGAATTCCAAAAAATTCAAAACACATCCAAGTTCAAGTTCATTCATAATTGCAATCTGAGTCCGAGTCCAAGTACCCCAACTCTACTGAAGAGGCTGCAGCTTTTAAATTAAAGAGTGAACTGGACTTGTCATAGACTTCAGCAAAGACCCACGCTGTCTGATCCTAAAACAGCAGGGTCTTTGCCACCACACTCAGAGCGGAGGCTTGGTTTAGGCAGACACAGCTGAGCTGTCACTACTGATAATCGTGTCCTGGCATTTAAGAGAGAGGACTTGGACAAAAGTACAGGAAGAGGAACAATCCAAGAGTCAGCGCACACTATCTCAGAGCAGCACACTGGTGCATTGTGGGAGGTAGGGTGACTCAGAAGCCAGTGGGTAGTCTTGACTGATAAAATGCAAACTATAATATGGTTAGACATAAGAGGACACTTCAAATAACCATTAACACACTAAAAAATATTATGTGAGGTTAACCTTAACAGGTTTTATTATAGCTCTCTGAAATATGTGATTCTGGTTGGTCAATCCCCTCATGAAAAAGAAGTACAGTTTAGCAAACTTTTAAAAAGAGTACTTACTACAGAAAAAAAATACTTTAAAAGAATAAATGATAACACTATTTTAAAGTGACGTAGTTACACGTTACATGTCCTTACAATAGTAACAACGGTAAATTATGCATACTTACAATATGTTTTTTTTTTCTTTTTTAAGTATGTTTATTTAGTTTTTATAAATTTTTATTTCAACTTTAGTTATTTTGGTACAGGTTAAACTAAATGAAAATGATAAATGTTTCCTTGGCACCTAGCTGGAATAAAATAAGTTTAAGTTCTTGTAATGGGTAGCTGTATAAATCAGACGCTGAAGGAGACAATATAGAAACACAACCACACAAATTTACATGATAATATGTAACCATGGGAAAATAGCGAGGACATAATCAGAAACAAAGGAAACCGAAACTAAACAGAGCAGGGAAACAGGAACTAAAGAGAACAAAACAGAATATCAAAATAAGAGTCCATAATCGTGACAGTTGTTCCCCCTCCCGGAAGGCGCATCATCGTGGCATATCAGCTAACCCAACTGTGGAGGGATGGTGGGGACTTTGGAGGAGGGCGTGAAGTAGGTGATGGACAGGGACCAGTAGGAGCCGGTAGAGGGAAACACCATGGAGGAACCTGAGGACTGACTGACGGAGGCATAACCAAAAGTGATGGAGACCTAGGCTGAGGTGAGAAGCCGTCGGACCAGGCGACATCCCTGCCCGGCCTGGAAGCCCAAGGTGGAGCCACTGGCTCGCGGGGCCGAGGCAGAGATGGGGGATTGGCAGACCAGGGCAAGTGAGGATGATGGGAAAGCCGGAGGGAAGAAGGAGCCCGGTGGAGCCAAAGGGGTTGAGGGTCGAGGAGCAGCCGGAGAGCCGGAAGTCTGTGGCGGAAGCAGAGAAATGACTGACTGAGCCGGAGGTACGAGGGAGCCCGGAAGAGTCCTAGGGCTGACGGACCACGGTGGAGCAGAGGGAGCGGGGGTGGAGCCGACAGGCTGATAGGCTGAGGCAGAGACATGGGCCTGGAGGCCTGAGTTGAAGCCAGGGAATCCAAGACACCATGCCTAGCTGAGTATTGGGAAGCCAGAAGTGGAGCCGGAGAGTTGCATGAAGTTAGTGGTGGGGCAAGAGCAGAGGAGCTGGACGACACCAGCGGAGACGGCAGATCCAGGGGATTAGTTATATAGCTGAGATAAACTCAGTTTAAGTTCTTGTAATGGGTGGCTGTATAAATCACATAACGAAGAAGACAAAATAGGAACACAACCACGCAGAGCCGGTGCAGAGCCGATGGGCTGACAGGCTGAGGTGGAGACATGGGCCTGGAGGCCTGAGGTGAAGCCATGGAATCCAAGACATCGTGCCGAACTGGGGATCGGGAATCCCAAGGCGGAGCCGGAGAGTTGCACGGAGTTAGCGGCGGGGGCAGAGTCGAGGAGCTGGACGACACCAGCGGAGATGCCGGATCCAGGGGACTGGATGGAATCAGCGGAGGAGATGGAGCCAGGAAAGCGATGAATCGAGGGTGGGAACTCCAGAAGGGAACTAGATCCGCGGACCACAGGTCGATAAGGCAGTGGTCCATGCCTGGCTCCTGACAGACAGGTGCAGATAATATTTAACCATGGAAGAAACAAGGGCATATTCATTAAACCAAGGGAACTGAAACTAAACAGAGCAAGGAAACAAGAACTACAGTAAAGGAACTGAATTTGGTTTTCTCAGGTCTAAAGAGTTTTTTTCAATTAGATTTGAGTAACACTTTATTTCAATGGTCCATTTTTCAGATATTCTACTAACTATAAGTAAATTTCCAACTACATGTCAACTAACTCTCATGATAGTATTTGTAGACTGTTAGGGGTTAGTAGAATAAGTTCAAGCAGCCTATTTGCAAAGATACTTCTAGTCAGTAGAATGTCTGTTGGAGGACCTTCACAATAAATAGTTAGCAGATGTTAAGCAGAGTGTCTTCTAATAGTCTAATGACTGCATACATGCGGATACATATACAGCAATATTAATGTTTTGATTACTAAGTGTACTTCTCACTTTTGTAAACTTAGCAAGTGGCATTGAAGTTGCTAATTGTGCATTTCACTTTGTGTCTCTTTTCCACAAACATGAATCACACTGAGTCACTGGTCTCTGCCAGATTTTTTTCTCCCTTCTTTTCATAAAGCTTGACAGTGAGACAGTGACGAATAGCAGTGATTGATCACCCCATTGTTACACATGGCATGATTTCATTAACAATGAAAACAAAAGCAGTTTGGAAGCTTTCAATTCCTTCCATTTCCAAAGGTTATTTGCTCTTTCAATGAAACTGAGAGGATTGCTTACTGAAATTACTTTGAAACAAGATTTTTAGATTTTTTAAAAGCAATGTGAATAGAGCTTGACCATGTAAAAGTCACATGGTTGTTGGGGTTGGTTTCCAGGGTGTTGCGATGGGGTGGCTAGGGTGTTCTGAGGGGATGTCGCTAGAGAAACACTATGGTGTTCTGGGTTGCTAATCGCTTATCGCTGCGTAGTTGATGGTGTCGTCGATACTATAATTCTCATTATCGTTATCGTCTTTAATGTGAATGGGCCCCGAGTGTAAATATTACACCCTCAAGTCTTTATTATATTTGCCCAGATACTCAATTTACAGAATTATTTTCAAAAATAAAGCACACGCCTTCTCGTAAAACAGTTGCAGAAAGATCTGGACTGGGTGTCAAATAAGGTTAACCAGTGGTGTAAAGTATATGACTTTATGTTATATAGTTACTGTACTTAAGTATCTTTTTTGGCTACTTTGTAGTTTTACTGAGTATCAAAATATTAGCAACTTTTACTCTCTACTTGACTACATTTTTGAATAAGTATATGTAATCTTTACTCCAGTACATTTGCGATGAGTGATGCAATTACTCCTTACATTTTGCATGGCACTAACTTTTCTTGCAGCTGTTTATATCTGCCATAAATAAGTGATATCGCCATCTACAGGGCATTGAAGGAACTACATCTTGTGTGTTTTGCCCTCACTCACCCAATCTTGTCAACATGGCTGCTTTACGTGAATGCGAGGTGTTTCATATATGATTTCATCCAGTGCAATTAGGCTTTGACAATTTCATTTTACTGAACATTATTTTATTGATTCGATCTATTGAAGACAACTTTTTGATGGATATTGGTTTACTTATGCCCTTTTTGAGCACTTGAGCTTAGCTGAGACTTGAGTGTTTAAATGATGATGGTGAAACATTTTTGATGTAAAAAAAAACTTTTCAAAGTTGTAAATAAAACAAAATATTGGAAATATGTTTAAAAAGAAAACACTGTTTCAGTTTTAAATGTGTATGTTTAT
Source organism: Rhinichthys klamathensis goyatoka (assembly GCF_029890125.1). Taxonomy (NCBI): domain Eukaryota; kingdom Metazoa; phylum Chordata; class Actinopteri; order Cypriniformes; family Leuciscidae; genus Rhinichthys; species Rhinichthys klamathensis. Next base: position 594,108 of record NW_026606630.1, read on the forward strand.
TGAAAAATTAAATTTACTCTGAATTTCTGAGTGAACATTGTTTCTATACATTTGGTTTCAATTCATTTGGTTTCGACGGGACAATCCTGCATTTCGTCAGCACCTTTTCATTCTGCCCTTGCGTTCACCATTCTGGATCTCAATGAGAACTTCAATGAGTTTCTCCTCAGAGTAATAGAGACGCTTGCCTCAAAACATATAATGAAAATCTACCTAACAAACAATATATATATATTGTGTGCTTTAAGCTGATCTCGTCAATGACTGTCTTCACATATATCTCAAAATAAACTGCAGGAGATATTGAGAGCAATCCATCGCAGCATGTTTTTAAGCCAGTCCTTGAGCATGTTGGAGGCTCCTGAGGTAACACTGTGAAACTCAAGCATATGGTGAGTGTGTGAGCTGCATACGAGCAGACCAGACGTCTGCTACACTGCGTCTCTATGACACCGCGGCCAGATGCAATTCACTCACATAGAAAGACGTTATGCTGAATGCAAACTTTTTATTACATTCAATTGCATAATTTGATTCTTCGTTACAAGTCAACTCATCAGATGCCATTTGCAAAATCCCACTTGCTGTCTGGATTGTGGGTGAAAGGCTTAACCCCCCGTGGTGAGGTTCGGCTAGCATGTTCCTGTGATGTTATACAACACCGATGCTAGCAAACTAGTCAAACCACATGACTTCAGACTCTTTGGATGTATTTGTGCTATTAGGTTTCCTCTATTCAGTTTAAGATACATGTATGATACCTTTCAACTTTTTGTTTTCACTGGCAAAAAAATGTCTATCGTCAATAGTGTAGCAATATATGAAGCAAACCACGAAGGTTCCTGTTGTTCATTGTGACAAATCCACATGACCAACATCAAACCGACTGCGAAATCTGCGTGGAGAAGTATTTTTAAATGGCATAGATAGTAACTACTATCTCAAATTTGTGTATACCCAGACAGAAACATAGTGTCGGCCCAGATCTGGCCCACGTCTGGCACACGTGGATTCCTGAGTATGTTGCTGTCTTGGTATCTGACACGTATTTTGCAATAGACTTGCATACCTTATAAATTACATTTGTAGCATTTGTTTGGATCGGTACTTGGCACAAATGTTCCTTTTAAACTTTGTAATGCGTATAATCAATCACCATAAATCAGCAGTAGTTTTATATCACACCATTGTAAAGTAATATCCATATGTAAGACATATACAGGTCTAAGATGATACAAATCAAGCAGTTAGCTAACATCATGTATTCATTTAGACAAACAATGAGCTCAATAAAGAAATTGTGATCCTGATGAGTACAATACTATATATATAGAACATTTGGCAGGACATATTGCTTCAGAGTTGGCGTCATCTGAAGTCCTCATAAGAGCCATACTGGAGCTGGTGCAATCTCTTGTTACCGAACAGAAAAGCAAATGGGAAATAATTAGCATACATAACATTAGCTGTTCATAACATTTCAAGCAATACATAGTCATTGCATTTGATAAAACTGGAGTGCAATATTATGAGATGCATTATGTGAATGCTTGGCTAAAGAGATGTGTATTTAATTTAAAAATATATGCAATTATTTAAAATGATTGCGTTATTTGCCGTGCTTAATGGGGTGAAGTATTTTAAGTGCAAAGTTTTATATCTGTCTTTTGTCCAGTTTTTCAGTGCATGATGTGACATGATGAGACTGAGGAGATTTAAACTGACGAGCTCAAAAGCACAAAAACACAGTCCTGTTAATGAAAGCCTATTGTGGTCAAAAACTCAGTGTTTTCATCACTCTATTGGTTGTATTTTCCTGCAAATATTACGTAGACAACACACTCTTTTCATAATTTGTAACCATTTTAATTTTTGGCGAAATGGTGGCAAATTTGTATCAATTCAAATGATGTCATTCATACATTTTGGTAGAATCTCATCCAGGCTTTATTTATTTATTCTCAAAATCATATGTTCCCTTTCGTTGTCACTCCGAGTTCCGTCGGATGACGACGAATGGGGGTTTCGCTTAGAAGCCAATCAACTTCAAATACTTCAAAACGAGCCAATGGCAAAGAAATGCCATGGGTCTGCGGAATTTGCATAGCGTAACTCCGCCTCACCTCGTGAGTATATAAGGAGAACGCTGGCAGCAAATAGGCATGTTTTCGCTTTGGAGCCAAGTTAATCCTTCGTTCCACAAGCCATTCCTGAAATTGTCAGTTCTTCAAACGAGCAAGATTCTCTGGTGTTGGTGTGACGGCGATCTTCGGCGAGCGCGCACTTCCTGCTTATCTGTCTGTGGTTCGACAGCGAGTGTGTTTCTCCCCGAGCGCTTCAACACAATCAGGTTTCTATTCTCACAAAAGAGCTTGCACGTGGCACGTCTTTTTAAAGATGCCTCGCCCGTGCACTTCTGGTTGCGGTAGGCTGGTTGACGACTCTGATGGGCACGGGTGCTGCATAGTGTGTTTGGGCATTGATCACGCTAGAGCAGCACTCGTGGATGACTCATGTTCTCTCTGTGGGAACATGACCATCGCAGCATTACGGTCAAGACTCGGTGATCTCGCAAGAGTGAGGGTCCCCTCATCCACACCCCGATCTACTGACTCTAGAAATAGAGCTAGTACTTCGGCTGGTGGCCAGGGTGATCTGAGGGTGACGGTTTGGAACCAAGCGCCGACTATCAGTCCGTGCCCAGCCGCACCCTCTCCAATGCTGCAACCCGTGAGTGTTCAGGGGATTCCGGCGAGATCATCTTCGGGTGTCCCGCGGGTTTCCTTTGGCGCTCCAGAGGAAGATGCCATGTCTATTGCAGCATCACAAGGTGGGTCGGAGTCTGCTGGAAGTGAAGACTCATCACAGCTGCCGCCTTCGGGTGTGACTACAGTTGTGCCAGAGTCAGATCCAGAGATGACGGCCATGCTGTCTCGAGCCGCCGCGAGCATCGGGTTAGAGTGGAACCCTCCGCCCTGTCCCGAGCGCTCGCGGCTGGATGACTGGTATTTGGGTCAGGCTGCGGACTCCCGTCCGCGTCAGGCCCCGATACCTTTCTTCCCGGACGTGCATGATGAGATCTCGAAGTCCTGGAAGACTCCCATGTCTTCCCGTGACCGCTCGATGATCTCATCCGCCTTTCCTCCCCTCGATGAGGCCGCTGCCCGTGGGTACACTGGGCTTCCCCCGGTCGAACGCTCTGTTGCGATGCAACTGTGTCCTCAGAGCGCTTCGTCTCGTGGTGAGCCAAAGCACCCATCCAAAGCCTGTAGGTATTCGTCTACGTTAGTGGCGAAGTCCTACAGAGCTGCGGGACAGGCAGCCACCTCTTTGCATGCCATGGCCATTCTGCAGGTCTACCAGGCCCAGATGCTCAGGGACATGCACGAGGGTAGGACGGACCCAGGGCTCTTCAATGAGCTGCGCGCCGCCACCGACCTTGCTCTCCGAGCGACGAAGGTGACCGCACGCTCCCTGGGTTTGGTGATGTCCACAGCCGTGGTCCAGGAGAGACATCTTTGGCTTAATCTTGCCGATATGAAGGATGCCGAGCGGTCCCGGCTGCTCGACACCCCCATATCGCAAGATGGCCTTTTCGGCGGTGCAGTCGAGGACTTTGCCCAACAGTTCTCGACTGCGCAGAAACAGACTGAGGCTATCAAGCATATTCTGCCCCGACGGCCCGCTGCTGCCTCCACCCAGCCGACCGGGCAGAGTACTCAGTCTGTTCGCCGCCGAGGGCGCCCTCCTGCGACTCCCGCCCCTCCCGCCCGGCCCAAGCAGCAGCCTCCACCCGGGCCCGGTCGCGGAGGAAGTCGCAAGAAGGCGCCCCAGCCCTCTCCTGCCCCGCTGGTGCAGTCCTTGGGAGCTTGGTTAGAGCTTCCCAACCTGTCCCGCTGGGTCGCACGAACGATCAGGCTCGGCTACGCGATTCAGTTCGCGCGGTCTCCTCCCCGCTTCAGGGGAGTCCGCTCCACTATGGTCGGTGGCAATGCCCCTATCATGAGAGCGGAGGTTGCTACCCTGCTGGCGAAGGGTGCGATCGAGACTGTCCCTCCAGCCGAAATGAGGTCCGGGTTTTACAGCCCCTACTTCATTGTCCCGAAGAAAACCGGTGGGTTACGGCCAATCCTGGACCTGCGCGTATTGAACCGCTCCCTTCACAGGCTGCCGTTCAAGATGCTCACCGCCAAACGCGTTTTCGAATGTGTGCGGCACCAGGATTGGTTTGCAGCGATCGACCTGAAGGACGCCTACTTTCATGTCTCCATTCTCCCTCGACACAGACCGTTCCTACGGTTTGCTTTCGAGGGACAGGCATATCAGTACGCAGTTCTCCCATTCGGGCTAGCCCTGTCCCCTCGCGTCTTCACGAAGGTCGTCGAGGCAGCCCTTGTTCCCCTCCGGGAACACGGGGTTCGCATTCTGAACTATCTCGACGACTGGCTGATTCTAGCTCACTCTCGAGATCAGCTTTGCGAACACAGGGATTTGGTACTCCGCCATGTAGCCCGTTTGGGCCTTCGGGTCAACTGGGAGAAGAGCAAACTTTGCCCCGTGCAGAGGATCTCTTTTCTCGGTATGGAGATCGACTCGGTCGCCATGTCCGCGCAGCTTACGAGCGAGCGCGCGCAGTCACTGCTGACTTGCCTGAGACAGTTCGAGGGCAAGAGTGCGGTTCCACTGAAACTTTTTCAGAGGCTCCTGGGGCATATGGCATCTGCAGCCGCGGCAACGCCGCTCGGATTGCTTCATATGAGACCGCTTCAGCTTTGGCTTCGCGACCGAGTCCCGAGGTGGGCATGGCAACACGGCACGCTCCGAGTACCAGTTACTCCGACCTGCCGTCAGACCTTCACCCCGTGGGGGAACCTCAGCTTTCTACGGGCAGGAGTGCCTCTGGAACGAGCTTCCCGGCATGTTGTTGTAACGACAGATGCCTCCACCACGGGCTGGGGTGCCATGTGCAATGGACGTGCTGCCGCGGGCTCCTGGACAGGACCCCACCGCTTATGGCACATCAATTGCCTCGAGTTGCAGGCTGTACGTCTTGCTCTGCGCCGCTTCCGGGCCGTGCTCAAGAATCAACACGTACTAGTCCGAACAGACAATACGGCCACTGTAGCGTACATCAACCGTCAAGGTGGTCTGCGCTCCCGCCGTATGTCGCAACTCGCCCGCCACCTCCTCTTATGGAGTCAGAAGCATCTGAGGTCGCTTCGAGCCATTTACATCCCTGGAGCCCTGAACTGTGCAGCCGACGAGCTGTCACGGCTTCAGCCCCTCCCCGGAGACTGGCGACTCCATCCCCAGACGGTTCAGCTGATTTGGGACCAGTTCGGGGACGCACAGATAGATCTGTTTGCCTCTCACGACTCGACCCATTGCGCCCAGTATTATTCCCTGACCGAGGGCACGCTCGGCACGGATGCTCTGGCGCACAGCTGGCCGCGGGGCCGCAAATATGCGTTTCCCCCAGTGAGCCTTCTTGCGCAACTCCTGCGCAAGGTCAGGGAGGGCGAGGAGCAGGTCACTCTGGTCGCGCCGTACTGGCCCACCCGGACCTGGTTCTCCGAACTTGTACTCCTCGCGACAGCACCTCCTTGGCCGATTCCTCTGAGGAAGGACCTCCTTTCTCAGGGACGGGGCACCCTATGGCACCCTCGTCCCGATCTGTGGAACCTCCACGTGTGGCTCCTGGACGGGACGAGGCAGGTTTGAGTACCCTGCCACCAGCGGTGGCGGCTACCATCACTTCCGCTAGAGCGTCGTCCACGAGACACCTCTACGCGTTGAAGTGGAACCTCTTCGTCAGCTGGTGCTCTTCTCGCCGAGAAGAGCCCCGGAGTTGTTCGATCAGTGTTGTGCTTTCCTTTCTTCAAGAAGGGTTGGAGCGAAGGCTGTCTCCCTCCACCCTTAAGGTCTATGTAGCCGCTATTGCCGCACAGCATGACCTTATAGAAGGTAAGTCTTTGGGGAAACATGACCTGATCATCAGGTTCCTGAGAGGAGCGAGGAGACTGAATCCTCCTCGTCCTCCTCTCGTACCCTCTTGGGACCTCGCAGTGGTCCTAGCTGCCCTGCGCAGTGCTCCCTTTGAGCCTTTGCAGTCAGTCGAGCTAAACTTCCTATCTATGAAGACAGCGCTTCTGACTGCATTGGCCTCCGTTAAGAGGGTGGGGGACCTGCACGCATTCTCCGTTGACGAAGCGTGCCTAGAATTCGGGCCGGGCTATTCTCACGTGATCCTGAGACCCCGGCTTGGATATGTGCCCAAGGTTCCTACCACTCCCTTTCGGGACCAGGTGGTGAACCTGCAAGCGCTGCCCCGGGAGGAGGCAGACCCAGCCTTGGCACTGCTCTGTCCAGTACGTGCGCTCCGCATCTACGTAGACAGGACGCAGTGTTTCAGGACCTCAGACCAGCTCTTTGTCTGTTATGGTGGGAAGCTGAAGGGAAAGGCTCTCTCCAAGCAAAGGTTGTCTCACTGGATAGTGGACGCCATTGCTTTGGCATACCAGCAGCAAGGTCGACCGTGCCCCCTTGGTGTGACTGCCCACTCCACCCGGAGTGTGGCATCCTCTTGGGCTCTAGCGCATGGCGCCTCGCTAACAGACATCTGCAGAGCTGCAGGCTGGGCGACACCTAACACATTCGCCAGATTCTACAATCTCCGAGTGGAGCCTGTGTCCTCTCATGTACTCGCTTCAACCAGCTAGTACCGGACCCGCTCAGGTGTCTTCGCTTGCTCGCCATTCCACTCTACGGACTGGATACGTGCGATATTCTCCTCAGGTGAGCTTCTCCGAAAGCCCTGAGTTCCTCCAGCACTCCTGACGTCGGCGCCAGTGTCTCTTGCCTGCGCGTCGGCTAGGTGCCTCCCGTGTGCATGGTACCTCCCGGAGCTACCCCCACATGTGTATTCCCACTGTAAGCCTCTCTGAGCATGTGTCTTTCCCTTGGCAAGCCACCTTGCCACCCCTGGGGTTGAAATATTCCACCTGCGGCTGGATACCCCAGTGATTCCCCATATGCATCCCTCGGGGTCATATGTGTATTTCTAAGTCCCCCCCTCTGGGTTGGCAGTAATTGCATACTTCCCTAAGACCTGGGATATGCTCCCCAGTGTACCTTGGTATTCCTGTGTTAAATAGGAGTCCTTCGTCCGTGCTAGTCTCACGACAGGGATCTCAGATTTACGCAGGGCACTGGAAGACAGCTGAGAAGTGGCGTGATTAGACTGGTATCCCCATTCGTCGTCATCCGACGGAACTCGGAGTGACAACGAAAGGGAACGTCTCGGTTACGGATGTAACCCTCGTTCCCTGAGTAGGGAACGGAGACGTTCCGTCTTCCTGCCACTTCCGCTGTACCGCGGGGATCGCCTGAAATCAGGTTGGCTCCTCAGCGAAGAAACATGCCTATTTGCTGCCAGCGTTCTCCTTATATACTCACGAGGTGAGGCGGAGTTACGCTATGCAAATTCCGCAGACCCATGGCATTTCTTTGCCATTGGCTCGTTTTGAAGTATTTGAAGTTGATTGGCTTCTAAGCGAAACCCCCATTCGTCGTCATCCGACGGAACGTCTCCGTTCCCTACTCAGGGAACGAGGGTTACATCCGTAACCGAGACGTTTTTGTACAAGCGAAATTGTATGAATTCATACAAGATCGCCATCTTGTAATACAATTATGTTTTCTCATGAGATCAGGTTGTTATTGAGGTTCCATAAGTGTAGTCATGCCAACTGAAAAAAGAATACATGCAATTACTTATTTTACAGTATTACTGTAGTTATTCCAAGCAGGATACATTTTCATATATATTTCAGTCACATAGCAGTGTTACTGGTCATGTCACATTGGAAAATCTTCACTGTAGTTGAACTGCTTTAAGAACTGTAGTCTGCAACTTAACATCAGTCTTTCAGAGCTTCATTACTCCAAAACAATGTCAGAAAGAAGTTCTGTCTCTAATTAAAACCATCATAACACATGCAGAGTGCAAATGAATAATAGATCTTGACGGCACTCGGTGTGTCATCTTTGGACTAGTGGCTGTGGATAATCATATATGACACAGATATGCATTTTATCGCAAAGACAGGGTGAAATTCTCTGTACAGTGTGCAGCAATTATTGCATCATTATTGCATTAGGATTTTCAAAATGAAGCTATAAAGTTCATTCATCATGAATGTGAGCAGATATTTGCATATTATCCCAATCTATCAACCGATAATTACTCAGAAACGCGTCTGGGGTTGCTGTTAAATACTGAGGAGGGTTGGTTTGGGCCATGAACTGCCAGGCCCAGCTGTCTGAACCACAAATCTTCTTAGTCCAAAGGGAGGGGGAGGAGAAGAGTGGGTTGTTAAAATTGCAAGCCCGTCTGTTACCGTGCATGTGCAAGTATCTCGCACAGAAACATCCCTGTCTCCACAGTGCACGGGAAAACCGGTAATACTGTGATTTATACTGTAATCCTCTGGCACTTTAGAGAAACCACCAACAGTTTGATGCTGGTTACAGTGGCCGGTGTGTGTCTGTTGCGTGTGGGTCGCACACGCATATGACACTTCTAATCACACAGCCCACAACACTGATTGGACCTCGGGGATTTGGGAGAGTAACATGAGGGGACTTAGCTGATGAGTTTATTCAGCACTTGCTTTGCATAGTGGATCATCCTGTCAAGATACTTGCAGTGTCATTAGTGGTGGACTTCTAAAATGAGGACGCAATGCACATTCACATTCAGTAACATCTGACGTTTACACATTTTCTGGATCGAAGGCATTTGAAACACCATCGTTTTTTGGGAGTATGCAGGGAACATGTTTTAGTTGATGTCATAACAATGTAATAACTGTAACAACGTTGCATTTATTGAAAACTAGACACACATGTTGTGTTTTAATCCTGTTTATATTGCTTAATATAATCATATTTCATGTAGATTTTATTTGTTATTTTTTAATTAATCATCATGTTTTTATTGCAAGGCTTATGTTCGACATAGTTTTGAGTGCTGTTGCTCACCGCATACTGCAGTGTATATGCTCAATCAAGTTGTATATTAAAATTAGTATCTGAAGCGGTACAAACTATGCACAAATTAGGGTTCAAACATTTTCATGTTTAAAATGTGTGTTAAATATAATAATAATAATAAGAAGAAGAATGCTAAATTGCACAATGCATACAATTTAGATTGTGGTCCACTTTAGAAATTATACTAACAATACGTAACTTTGCGACTACATGTCAGCTAACTCTAAGAGTATTATTAGACTGTTAGGTTCTGGTGAGCAGAATAAATTGACATGTAGTTGCAAAGTTGCAATAATATATTGTATATATTGTAAACTGTCTGTTGAGGAGCATCACAATAAAGAGTTAGACAGTCTACTAATACTCTAATGACAGTTAGTTGACATGTAGTTGGCTGCAAAGTTACTTATAGTTAGTTGAATGTCTAAAGCGGGCCATCAAAATAAAGTATTACATATTTAATTTTTAATTGTGCATAATTTACTATTGTTATAAGTACATGTAAAATGTGCAACACGGACATTGTTAAAAAAAAAAAGTGTTAACGTAATATCTAAATGATGCATAAATACACGCAACTAACCCTAAACCAAACTCTAATGTAACTCTAACCCTAAAGTAAGTACATGTAGCTATTTAATATCGGTTCTTAATTACACTGAAACAAAATCATACACAATATTACCATCTCAAGATCTTGAGATTAAACACTCTTAGAGTATATCCAGCTCTAAGTCAAGATTTGTTTGATCATTTCATGCAATTGTGTAATTTTTGTATCGCATGTTTTTTAATGTGTTACACTTTCCAATAAAAAATAAAAAAATAAGCAAACACAGATATTATTTTAATTGATACACAAAATGCTGTGTTCATGCTGCGTGATTGCTATTTTTGCGACACTGGCGAAAGATCTGGCTGCACTTGGCAGGACAAGGGCAATTAAAACTTGAAAGGGCAGAAAGAAAAGGAAGTTGTAAAAAAAAAAAAAGAGCACCATGGTTTCCTCCTGCCAAAGCCTGCCACGTCGAGTTAACAGCTGAGCTAAATAGCTTTGTTAGGAGTTTTTTAGCCCAAAGAGACAGCTCATCAGTGCAGGCATTTATAAAACCCGAGGAAAACTGCAGACTGCTCCGTGTGGAAAAAAGACAATGCTCCCCAGTCTATAACAATGAACAGCCTCATCTCCATAATCCCCCTCATCCCGAACGCAGGAAGAGAGAGAGAGAAGTTAGGGCACGCACTCAGACCCCGGCTGGCTGTGTCATCTCTGACAGCTTTATTAAAAGCGAAGGGCTGAATTGCTGTGTGTTCACCGGCTTTGCCATTTGGACTAGCGCAGAGTTGTGGGAGTGTGATGTCAATTGACCCCAATGCACACACAGGACATCAAAGACGGTCTCTCGCCCCACGCGACCGCCGGGTTCCACTGTGAAGTGATTAGCCC